>NC_135500.1:135736531-136042735 GCF_052857255.1 Amblyomma americanum
GGTAACGTTCCAAAGCGACTCAGGCTATGCGAGACGCGGTAGTGAAGGGCTTCAGAAAGATCGACCTCCAGGGGTTCTTTAACGTGCACTGACATGGTACAATACACGGTCCTGTAGAATTTCAGCAGCCGAGCGCCATAACCACGTCGGCAGTGATGGTTTGGTTTATGTGGCTTAACGACCCAAAGCGACTCAAGCTATGAGGGACGACGTAGTGGTGGGCTCCAGAATAATTTCGACCACCTGGGGTTCCTTAGCGTGCAGTGACATCGCACAATGCATGGACCTCTAGCATTTGGCCTTCATCGAAATGTGACCGCCGCTGCCGGGATCGAACTCGCGTCCTTCGGGTCAGCAGCCGAGCACCATAACCACTGAGCTACCTCGGCGGCTCGGTGTCTGCGATGAGTGTCTGACGTTCTTGTGATTTTCCTGCCGAAACTCCGGTTGGAACCGGTTTCATTGCCCTTATATGGTGTGCAGTCATCACCTTCTAGAACGTTCGAGTACCTTCCATTCCATTATCATCTGAAATTATATGACTCCGATCCACTAATCCACCTTAATAAATTTTCTGGAGGAGGCCTACTTCCAAAATTTCGGGGGTTCTTTGAAATTTTTGGAAGCGGCCCAACTTCCAACTTTTGGAAGTCCACCTGCCACGGCGGGCAGGTTGCTCACAATCCGGAGGCCAGGTTGCCGCCTGCCACAATGGTAAGTTGTGATGACGTCACAAAGTTACGTGACCTCACTGGACCAATCAGTATGGCCCATTAGAGAATATTGTGATGACGCCACAGGATCACGTGACCTCTCCCGACCAGTCATGGATTCTCGTTATGGAGAAAATAAGAAGCTGCATGACGACAACCTAAATGCTATCGCATTAGTGATGGCAGCAACTAGTCACTGCCCTCTCCTCCTACAGCGTACGAAATGTCGAAGCTTGGATTATTATTATTATTATTATTCTATGAGCTAGGGCGATGGCTCTTTTACTGCGAATATAAGCTGTTCCATTGTCGCAGTTCGAAAATGGCGCCGTGTGTCTGTACCTTAGGAGAGGGAACCACCCGCAGCCGCCTCCCCATTCCATTCCCGCCCCGCCCAGATTCGCACTCCAGAGGCGCCATCCACCACCCATACGCCCAACCATACCCTGTAAAAGCACCACCCGCCACCAATCCACCTGACTCCACCCTCCACGAGACCTTCACACACGCAGCAGCTGTACGAATATGCACGAGCCACCTTCCACCCAACCCCGCTGGAAGGGGGGGCACCGCCACCCTTTACTCACGTCCCTACTCCACCACCACCCTCCAGCAGCGCCACCTGCCTCTGCACACTCGCACCCTCCAGAAACGGCTGTCTAGTGGTAGAGCATCCGCCTCGCATGCGGGAGGTGCTGGGTTCAATCGGAAATGCTGCCAGGTTCCCAACGGTTTCACATTGGGTATGAGACACGGTGTAACAGCATTTGTTAAAGTAAGAGCGTCAAAGTAATCATCAAGATTAAATCCACCTGCTTTCGCAGAATTGTCGCATCAGATGTCTGATATCGTCCTGGATTTTTTTTTATTTAGCAAATATCTTCTCTGTCACTTAAGGCTGCATGAATGAAGCTTTCAGGCGACTGTCGATATCTTTGAACACGAAGCTGACCGAAAAATTGTTCGAATAAACCGGAAGTTCGAATTATCGGTATTCCGCTTGTAAGTCTCCACTTGGCCTGATTTTTTTTTTTTACTTTCTCAGCACACTCTCTCGGCTCATTGCGAAATGGTGGTGCCTGGCATTTGAATGAGGCCTTCAGGCTACAGGCCTACGGTCTACAGCTATTTAATCACACGTGATTGTGTTGGGCTATTTCGAGGCCTTCATTGTCGTCTTTTGACTTCGTTTTACAAGCTTTTGCTGTTTCTTTTTATACGAAAAGCAAGTGGTGGATATGTTTTCGCGGCGCTAATTAACGTACGTGAAGTCCGGACTGCATTCGTTAACGGACCTCATATGGTCTTGGTCGTACAGATATGTTCCACAGGGACAGCAGTGAGGAAAGCCTGTCACCTTTCCAGCCTATCTCTCTCTCTCTCGAAGTTTTTATGAAACACGCTTATACAACGTCACGTTTTGTTGCTAAAACCACCTCTGTTTCTCTGAACTGGTTTAGCCGTACAAGACGCTGTTTCAAAGTGAAGCTGTGTCCGCTGCGTTCTGCCCAGTGCTCTCCGCCTTACGGCGAATCTGGAAAGGGCTAACGCTGTTACATAATCGCTTGGCCCGCACGACCGCGTCGACTTAGCTAAGCCCGTGTTTTTTTATATATATTTTGACCGCGGAGCTTCTTAAACATGGCGGCACCAGAACAGATTTTATTCGCACCGCTTTCGGTATTCATCCTTTTCTTTTTCTTTTTTAATTCACGCTTTTTTTTCCTTCTCGATGACCCCTAGAAGCCAGCCGTCGTCTGCACGCGTCGGTTTCGCGTTCCATCTTAACTTCACTCCGCACCACACCGGTAAGCCGGCCGCCGTTTTCATGATCTCCTTTTCCATTTCTTTTCTTTGTTATTTTTCAAGTTCATAAGCTCATTTCAAGCGGCGCGTCGTCTTTTTGCGTCGTTATGCTGTGCTGCAGACGTGGCACGTGCTCACTCGGCGAGGTGGCCATACGGATCTCGCCTGTCGATAGGCAAAGAGGCGCCCTTTGCTTTTTCTCTCCCCCTTGCCTCCTCTCGCACTGTGGCGCCTTCCGACTCAACCCGTGCCGTTCGAGCGAGCCTCTGCTCATCGCCGCGTTACATCGCGGGAGACTGCGGCGACCTGCGAGACCGCATAATGCGTTGGGAGCCCGATAGGGCAGGCACATACCCGGGCCGCGCTGCCGATGTGTGACCGGTTTCTTTTTCCTTTCGCTTTATCTCTCTCTCTCCCCTTTCTTCTTGCCACCGCATCGGATCTCAGACAGGAGTAGCGGCAGTGCGAGGGAGCAGGTCCGACGGGTCGCCGTTTCGGCGCTGGAAAAAAACTCTCTCGAACATTCTCGCTATGCGATGCAAGAAACGCCGCCGCGTGCGCGGCGATAATTTCATGTTTCCGCGACTCCACCGCCGACGATCTGGAGAAAAGATGGCGGCAACGGGGCACAGTCGTGCCCGGAATGAAAGCGCTGTAACGGTCACTACTCGCTCAGATTCCCATTCCCTCCGTCCACTCTCTCTTCCTCTCACCCAGTCTCCTCCTACCCCCCCCCCCCCTCTTCTTTTTTTTTTTGGCCAACTCCATGCTGTTTTTCCAGTCCAAAGCCATCACAAACGCAGCATTTGTGCGGTGCAATTACTTTGCTAGTGTCGCTGCCTGTGCGATTAGGCAGAGAGAGCGATGATGCAAAAACGCACCTGTGCTGTTCGATGTCAGTGCACGTTAACGGACATAAGGTGGTCGAAATAATTACCCCCACTGTAGGGTGACATTTTTATTGTTCCATTCTTTCAATCCACGGAAGCAGGAAAGCTCAGGAGAGACCCTCCCTATCGCGATTTCGCAAGGACTGCTGGGAGTCTTTGACCGACGTCGCACACAGTAGCGGCAGTAACAATAGTTGATTACTTTGCCATGAAGGATTCGATCTTGTTTTTGTTTACCCTGCGGTGAACTAGATGTTTGTAGCCTCTCGAAGTGGAACTTTGTCCACACCCGGAAGACGTCAAGGTCAAACCTAAGTGAGCTGCAAAAACGCTAATCTGAGTGCAAATGTGGTAAGGGCGATAACGAAAAGTAAGCACGCGGAAGAGGTGAAGGAGTGTGGGAAAGGGTGGCGGAGCAAGAAGGCGAGAAACCGGAGCCGTGCCAGTGAATATCTAATGCGAAGCTATTGAGAGGCTCGAGCAATGCACGGATGTCGACCGCGCAGAGTGAAATCGCGTATGGACAAGCAGCACGCAGGAGGAAGGAAATCAGACGTGGCTGAGACGAGAGCTTTATAGCGCTTTATGTGCTTTCCACGAGCGCGCTTCGATGCCCCGCGCCGCATTCAAATGCAGCCGCAGAAACCGAATGGACATGGGCGGAATAGGGCGGTTAGCGGCTATCAGCACCCAGTGATCTCATGCGGGAGGAAGGGTATACGCCAGTACTGTTGCTTGTTTCAGAGACCGCAGTCACCCGCCGCGGTGGCTCAGTGGTTAGGGCGCTCGGCTACTGATCCGGAGTTCCCGGGTTCGAACCCGACCGCGGCGGCTGCGTTTTTATGGAGGAAAAACGCTAAGGCGCCCGTGTGCTGTGCGATGTCAGTGCACGTTAAAGATCCCCAGGTGGTCGAAATTATTCCGGAGCCCTCCACTACGACACCTTCTTCCTTTCCTCTTTCACTCCCTCCCTCATCCCTTCCCTTACGGCGCGGTTCAGGTGTCCAACGATATATGAGACAGATACTGCGCCATTTCCTTTCCCCTCAAAAAACCAATTATTATTAGACCGCAGTCTGTCGTTGAAGCGCTGCTGGTTAAAAGAATCTCAGCGAGGCTGGTCTATAGCTGTTAGATCGCGGCTGCAGGTGAAACGATTTTACAAGGACAGGCTGGAACCCAGGCTTTTTTCTTAAAAGCGCTTGATCCGCGTCGTAAAGCGGTAGAAAAAAAAAAGTACCCTAATAACTCTGAAGTCGTTTTGACTGTAAAATATGCGGCGAGTTCTTGGTTGGATATTTTGCGGGGAGTAAATCGTGGTCATTGACGGATTGACTATGGAGAATATAGATACCAAAAAATACAAACATATTTGTTTGCGGCGCCTAAATAACGGTTCGGCCCCATCGTCGATGAATGGCTGCCTCTCCGTTGATGGCGTGTTGTTGTTGTTGTTAGCCTATCAAAAGATCAAAAGATAGGCTAACTAAAGATAGGTTGATGACTTGCACCGATTGAAATCTTATTTTTTCGTGTTTTTTTTTCTTTGTTGTCCTCTTCGTAGAGACCCTTCGATCCTCTTTATTGTCCGTCATCGCAGTCTTGTGGATTTCTTTTCTTTTTTTTGTATTCTTCAGTTTTACTGACCATTTTGTAGTTTCTTTCATTATTTCTTTTTTTTTGATAGGGGGAGGCAGCCTGCACAGCGCAAAAATAAATTGTATTCTAGTGGTTACTGCAGGATCTTAGGCAAATTAACTATCTAGACAACTGCTTTTTTTGTTCTTGTGGTTCGGTCTTGTCTCTAGGACACCGGTTATACGAGCGTTTCATTTTATGCAATACGATAAATTCAACGCAGTTTAATTTACACGTCAGTTAGAACAGGCGTACTTAATACTTACAGATATGTACGAAGAAGACAACCAGCCTCAGAAATGGTGGCATGTAGTTATTACTGCGTTTTAATTATACAGATTCATTAATTAATATCCAACGTTGTGTGTGCAGGGTGCGACTGTGTCTGCGAGCTGAACGCCAAAAAGTATATGCGCGTACGGGCGAAATCTTTGGACGTTACTTATAGTATTCGAGTAGACTTACATAGCGGAGATGCAAGGGCATAAAAAGTGTCCTCAAATGTGTGTGAACTGCGTGCTTCGGTACGCTGCCACGCAAGAAAAAAAATAAACGGAGTGTTACAGCAGCAGAACCACCCGTGTTATTGCGAGAGTACGCCTGGAATCCAATTGCGTTCTCTTGCGACAGCAGCATGCAGCAATGCGGTTGACCTAGACGTTCCCACGGATTTTTTTTTTTTTTCTCTGATGACCCTTCTTGGAAAAACACATAAGTATTGCGCATACGCGTTTCATCTCCATTCCGACGGTGAGGTACCAATCAATCTTCTTGCTTATTATGTCAAAACACACGCGCAAAGAAAAATAATCGAACGTAGTATTTCTTTTCCACTCGAGTCTCCTCTTGACAGTCTCAGCTAGGAAAAAAAAGAGATGAAGAGCAAAACGAACCAGTTGATTGCATTGAAGAGATAATAATGTTCAGGCTTTGTCTTCATTCCTTTCTTTTCTTTGAACCCCCCCCCCCTTCCCCCTTTATTCATAAGTTCATACGCACGCGCATACAAAAAGAATCCAACACGCGTATTTCTTTTCAACTCGCGTTACCCTTTGACTATCGGAATTATTTCGAAGTTTTGGTCTTCGTTCCTTTATTCTTTCCTCCTCCTCCTCCTCCTCCTCCTCCTCCTCCTCCTCCTCCTCCTCCTCCTCCTCCTCCCCCACAAGCCTCTTCCTCTTTCCATCGCTTTCCCTCCACCGAAGGGCGGAGCCTCTCGCTGCGGTGCAGGCGGTTGGCTTCTCCGCATGACGCCCGCGTTCTGGGAGGAAGCGCGCATTGACGGAGTCTCTTCGGAGGGGGTGTGGCATCGCGTAAACGATTTTTTCCCGAATCGCGCGGGAAGGCGCCCGAGGGCGGTGCTTGCGTCCAAGCGCCTGGGTGTTGGCCGGCGGGCGTCTGCGGCTCGCTTTCGTAAGCGCGAAGTATTTAGAAGGCGGGGTAAAGCAAGCACGTTTCAGCCAAGCTCTTGTAAAGGCTCGTCCGAAAACGGTTCGCCACCGATCGTCGAGTCAGAAAGTCAAGGAAACAATGCGCCGCCACTAATAGATCCGGAAGTCGAACCTTACACCTATCGGCTTCGACACCGATGCTATAACAGTTGGCCAACGAGCCCTCATAGCAGCGTCTCTTTTGCGTCATGAGAGCGGTAGAACGTGTTGATTAAAGGGAAAATTAATTCAACGTGGCAGAGAGCGCTTTCATACTTGTTGGGAATTTTCGCGCGCTGGAACATTTCTCTCGAACCGCAGCCGTAGTAAAGCCAATCAGGCCGACTGATGAGTCTGAATTGTTTTCTTAAGGTGTGTAATAAACGCCTGTTCTTTTGTCTCCACCTCTGCACGCTGCTGTCCAGCATTTTGTAACGAAAGAACTGTAGCGCAACCAAGACGAACACAAGAAAGGGCACACAGGACTGACGCTAAACTTCATCTAACTTTATTCACTGGCAGCGCAGCAAATATAAGGAAAAACCAGATCACGTGCGGATACCAGTTCGCACACACCACTATCAACAGAACCGTTCAAGGTATGCCATCTGCGATTTGTATAGATTCACAGACGTATCGCTAACACAATATACACCTCTCTTCCTTATATGAAATGCCTCCAGTAGTTCCCTTGCCCTAGCATCTTTGCTTCTAAGTAAGTTGTTCTAAACTATCCAGCATCTCGGTAACTTTTTTTTTCCGCAGTCGTGAGGCTTTTACCAGCGTGTTGTAGTCCGAGCACACGTTTTTGAGTTAAGTCTTGTAAGTCGTGTCCGCGTAACCACAAGTACGCCGTGAAAGGTAGTTCTCCTAACGACTGCGAAGATTCTGACTATATATAATTATAATTGGTTTTGGGGGAAAGGAAATGGCGCAGTATCTGTCTCATATATCGTTGGACATCTGAACCGCGCCGTAAGGGAAGGGATAAAGGAGGGAGTGAAGGAAGAAAGAGGTGCCGTAGTGGAGGGCTCCGGAATAATTTCGACCACCTGGGGATCTTTAACGTGCACTGACATCGCACAGCCAGCTCCGTATTCACAGTCCACCAAGGAAGGTTACCTTAGCAAGGAGGCGGGTTTTGCTTGAAACGAGACACTCGGGGCCGTTAAATTGCGCCCTGGCGAAGAAACTACGGCTTTCGAAGGAATAATTAAGCGCCCAGGCAACGAACGGGACCCTGCTGGGAGTGCGATTGGTTCGTCACTCGGTGCGATTGTTTGTCACTTTTCATACCCGCGTACGACGGCAATGTGCGCGGACCGCTTCCTCCCTCTTGAATGAGCTCGCTGGAAAGCGCTGTGGCGAAGCCAGATCAATAATAGAGAGATGCACTGGGAAAAGAATTGCAAGCAGGTATCTGAAAAAAAATATATATTGAAAGAGTGAAGGCACCCTGGAGCTACAACAATACGGAACTTAAAGTATGACTATACTTTAAGGTGGCTCAGTGTTTAACGCGATTTCAGTGCGCGTGAAAGATCCCCAGGGGGTCGAAATTATTCTGGAGCCCTGCACTACGACACCTCTCTCTTCCTTTCTTCTTTCACTCCCTCCTTTATCCCTTCCCTTACGGCGCGGTTCAGGTGTCCAACGATATATGAGACAGATACTGCGCCATTTCCTTTACCCTCCCCTCCCCTCCCCCCCCCCAAAAAAAAAAAAAGAAACAATTATTATTATGGCGCTCGGCTGCTGACCCGAAAGAGGCGGGTTCGATCCCGGCCGCGGCGGTCACATTTCGATGGAGGCGAAATTCTAGAGGCCTGTGTACTGTGCGATGTCAGTGCACGTTAAAGAACCCCAGGTGGTAAAAATTATTCCGGAGCCCTCCACTACGACACCTCTCTCTTCCTTTCTTCTTTCACTCCCTCCTTTATCCCTTCTCTTACGGCGCGGTTCAGGTGTCCAACGATATATGAGACAGATATTGCGCCATTTCCTTTGCACCCCAGCCCCCCGCAGAAAAAAACAATTATTATTATGGCGCTCGGCTGCTGACCCGAAAGAGGCGGGTTCGATCCCGGCCGCGGCGGTCACATTTCGATGGAGGCGAAATTATAGAGGCCCGTGTACTGTGCGATGTCAGTGCACGTTAAAGAACCCCAGATGGGCGAAATTTCCGGAGCCCTCCACTACGGCGTCCCTCATAGCCTGAGTCGCTCTGGGACGTTAAACCCCCATAAACCAAACCAAACTATTAGCACTGAGGTGATGGCTACTTCAGAGGCCAGACCCCCCCACTCCAACATACGAGGGGCCGCATTTTTCACAGCCGTTCGCGGGTTATAGCGATGCCTGATTTGCCAGCACTTCCGCTACCGCATATACAGCGCTATCACGATTACCAAAAGTGGTGGGCGCGGGCCACACTCTGAGCACGAATACGCCTATAGGGAGTAGAAAGGGAATAAGCTGTCTTCTAGCGCAATCCCCTCTTTAAAAGGGAGTGGGCTATAGGGGACAACTTACTCCCTTTCTAGTCCTTTCTGTTTAGAGTGGCAGCTGTCTAACATTCTTTCATGATAGCTAGACCCCTGTTTTTACAAGGCTTGGATGGTTAAACCATGTTTTGATAGCTGAGACAGGCAGAATGGGTAGGTTATAAACGCGCAAATTTTCACGTTCCTTGTACAGTCGTCGGACAGGTAGCCATATAGAAAGCAGGACGTGCGGAATTCCGGCCATTCTTTCGTGGATTCTGCGTACACCGAGGTTTAACGGGTCACGGGGCTGCGTTAAACCGAGTTATTTGTATACTGAAAAAATATGCGCAGTAACACGAGGACTAAGCCGAGAAAAACAAGGGCTAGCGCTAATTCACAACTTAAGTTTATTCCAAAAACACACACACACACACACACACACACACACACACACACACACACACACACACACACACATATATATATATATATATATATATATATATATATATATATATATATATATATATATATATATATATATATATATATATATATATATATATATATATATATATATATATATATATATACGGGAAAAAACAAAACAACATAAGAACAAGGCAATCATGATGAACATTCATCATGATCGTGACGATCATGAGTTGTTTGTAACTGTCGGTTTTCGCTCGGCGCTAGCGAAACAGGGGTAACCGGGCCGCTAGCCAACGGTGCTCCCTCCCCCCCCCCCCCCCCCCTCGCAAGGGGAGTGTGACAATAGCGCCCTCTTGGTCTCGCCGGGCACGTGACCGATCTGATGTAACGCTAGACGAACGCGTGCGATCGATCGAGCTCGGCTTCCACGTCGGCGCCGGTGTTTCTTGTCTGTGGCGACGCGTGCTATACGGCCCCTGCCAGCATTCGCTCCCTTCTCCTCACCCACCATTCGTTCCTCCTCTCCCACCACTTCCAAGCTCTGTACTTTTAGCCGACGCGGAGACGTTACCGAAAAAAACAATAGCAAAACAGTTATTTAGTTTCACAAGAAGCGATGTATGAGCTCTAAGCCAAATTGTATGCTCCATGTAACCGACTGGGATGCGATGTTCTATGCATGCTGCGCCATCTTGCTGCGTAATATTTATTAAGTGATTGGGCTTGGGCAGGACTTGTAATGCGCGGGGAAGATAACCGCTGGTCCTTAAGGGTAACGGAGTGTATTCCAAGAGAAGGCAAGCGTAGCAGGGGGCGGCAGAAAGTTAGGTGGGCGGATGAGATTAAAAAGTTTGCGGGCATAGGGTGGGCACAGCTGGTAAAGGACAGGGTTAATTGGAGAGACATGGGAGAGGCCTTTGCCTGCAGTGGGCGTAGTCAGGCTGATGATGATGATGATGAGGATGATTTATTAAGTGCAGGTCGTATGTATCTATCCTCTTATTCGATGCCCTGTCACAGCGCGTTAAGTGTGGCTGGGTGGCAGCTGCCGAAGCAGAGGGCTGGGCCAAGAATGATACCGTGACCATTACAACGACAAAGGCGGGCACCTTCCATGGGCACATGATTGATGTGTAGGGGACAATGCGCCGTCATATGCGACCGTCAGAAAGTGCACAGCAATGTTGATGAACGGCAGGGTGTTATTGTAACACGACCCACAGGTCCGTGGCACTTTTGCCATTGCGGAAATCTGCTGCATATTGCGCAAGACTTGGTTATGACTCCTCGCCGTATGCGACAGTCTAGCGGTTTTCTGCGGAATGGTCCAATAATGCTGAATTCGTGTAGGTCACCTTTCACGAGGATTTATGCATCGCCATGGTCTGTCTACATATGGTGCCCAGATAATCGACACCTGAATTGAAAAAAACAAAATCGCGTGCAATGTTGTCATATCCAAGCCCAGGAAATCTGGACAGCGTTTGTGAGCTGCCACCTCGTATTTAGAGGCCCGTGCATTGTGCGACGTCAGTGCACGTTAAAGAACCCCAGGTGGTCGAAAATATCCGGCGCCCTCCACTACTGCGCCTTTCATAGCTTGAGTCGCTTGGTAACGTTAAACCCCATAAACCAAACCAAGCTAAACTAATCACTGTTTAGGACAGCAGCGAAGCCCATCACGACAGGAACGTCTCTGCGACAAGTGTAGCAGAGCGTACAGCTTTCTTCATATTTATTTTTTGTTTTTACCGATTAATGGGCTTCATTTTGGGACCCCTTCACAACTCCAACTTTAGGAGCTCACTTCGCACGTAGTATATGGAGGCTAATACACATCACTCAGACGGACTAATTGAGTGCCGCTATCAGCGAGTGCACTTCACGTCGTGCAGTGTCACTTTTTAGCGCGGTGCTATAAGACTATGCAGAAATTCACTCGGAGCTGACGTGGCTGTGGGCAGGTAAAGCGAGCACGTGCTCAAATCTTTTAAGATTGTGCAGAAATTTACGAGCTATACTATTTTCTTCAGAACTAAAGCACCTCCTAGACGCGCCTTTTTACCAACAAAGGCAGTTGTTACAACTTTGTCCACATAATATACTGCATAATATAATACATAATATACACCGGGAAGCATATCCTGCAGCCGGGCAAGTGAAATGGCGCAATATGATGTTCAAGCATTGCAGAGACATGCCCACATAGATGTACACTGGATTACCGGATGCGTGCTGCGATCACGTATTGCTGCGGTGCCGGGTGGGACGCACACCTGCCACTGATGTTACAGGTCGCTCAATATGAGAGGGAACATGCGAGTAAGTGGCTGCGACGCTTCGCGAAGCGCTGCCGCCAAAAGCCGACGAGAATCGGCGCCAAAGACGCATGCGCAGTAAGCTTGGCCGGCTGCTCTTGTCGCGCATGCGCGTGGTGCCGCCCATTCTCTCCGGCTTTTGGCGGCAGCGCTTCGCGAAGCGCAGCGGCCGCCCACTCACGTGTTCTCTTTTATATTAGGCGGCACTGTACGTCGACGCTGATACCTCTCCGCTGTGCTGAACTCCCCCATGTCCAGCAACACGTTCCGAAGTATTCTAGCATCCTCGTTGTTCAGGCGGGCTCTATTGAGCTCTCGAAGCAGAGCTGCATCGAGCCAGCTCTGTAGTCGTGTGTTCTGCAGTCTGACAATCTGCGGTGAACCTCCGCCCATATTCAGGACCGCCGCACAGAATTCCTCCAAGACAAAAATAAAAAATAGTCCGTTTTTTAAACTCTCTTGTTACCTAAACAAGAAGCTAATCACAAGTCAGGCACGCATCCAAAGGGGGGTCCCTCCCCCCCCTCGAGCAGTGTTCTTGTTATGCACAGGCCCTGCCCGCCCCCCCCCCCCCCCCCCACCCCGGGTTTCGCCCTATACAACTGCCTTGGGCCCCTCCCGAAAAAATTTCTGGCTACGTGCCTGTCACAAGTGAAAATACAGTCTCAAGAACTTTGATGCATCTTGCTTGTTTAATACGGTCAAACATTAAACAGATTATTTCATTTACTGTTGGAATTGGTGAGCGCGGCAGCACAGGACGCCGCTGACGCCGCGCACCATGGCCCATAGTTAGCAACTACTCTTTTTTTTATTATTGTATCCTATACTATAGCCGAACGAATTGGGATCGTCAAACTCGCTGCGGGGCGAGGCGTGAAGGTATTCTTCACGTTGCCCGCCTGACAGACGCGTGTTATGCGTCACTGCAATGGTGGTGGTGGTAGTGGTTTTATTAAAAATAATAGTAAAAAGGAAGGAAAAGATTTTTGCTAGCCCCGGCATCTGCCATCGATACTGAAGCACCTGAGCTGGGGCAACGGAAATAAAGGACAGCAGGCAGAATGGAGAAATGAAATTAAAGAGGTGAGGGGACAGGAATAGAGGACAGGGGGAGAAGTAATATACACACAAACTATTTACACAATAAGAATTTTCGATTTTCTTCGCTAGAAAGTCATATATATACGTGTGCGGTAACGCTAGGAGAGTTACTGGACGCCAGTCGAGCAGTCCAGCTTGGCTTAATATTTATATTTAGCGTTCCTTTAAATGGAAGGTAGGCCACTCTTGTATCAACTGGTTGTGACTGTCTTTAGAAAATTGTGGTCAAGCAGTAAGCTTTTACTTTACGTGATACGGACAAGTCTGTACAGTCAGGGTCAAAAGTATCTGGATCGCGTGTTACTCAAACAAAGCCGGTAGCTCTGCTATCAGTTGGTGGCTGGAGACCACGCTTGTGGAGGTGAAAGGGTAAGTTTTATTCTCTCATCTCCACAAGTGTGATCTCCAGCCACCGGTTAATAGTAGAGCTATCGGCTTCGTTTGAGCAACACGTGATCCAGAGACTTTTGACCTCGACTGTTCGCGATGGGCGCTTGGCCTTGGCGAAGAATAAGTCTGCATTATTACGTATCACCATGCAGACGTATCATAACAATATCTCGTAGGTATAAGCCGAGTTTATTTGCATATCGCTGTAGCAGTTGTCCCAAGCCTACTTTACAGCGTATTGCTTCTAGCGCTGTGACCGTCGCCTTGTAAGAAAGTTATTTCGTCAACGGCCACGGGCCTGCGCCACAATTATTATGTGGGTGTCAGGCTAAGGCATTGTGTTTGGATGTTTTGATGTAACGTAATTACACGTAGCATGTAACGTAATTCATCTAGGATCACGGCGCTAAAGTCTGTATTATGTGCTATTGTCGCTTATGAAAACGGTGACAGGGTCGTCTTTGTGACGTTCGGGGCTATTTCCACCGGAAAGCACATGGTAACCACACACGACTATGTGTTACGTCGTTGACAAACCCTCGGAGCCAGGAAATGAGCTGAGCGCGCTTACGGATTAGCTGTAGTATAATTTTGTCGCGTTGTGGTTAAGTATACGGCTTCGCGAGAAAGTCTCCGCTCTAACTTCGCTGTTTCCGGCTACGTCTTGGATGATTACGTGCTGTAGCGTACTTGGTACAGCGCTACCATGTAATCAGGTTATGTTAAAACACACCGTTAACAGTGTAAGACTCAATACGGAAGGCGTTGAAGGAGCTTCTAACGGCAAGTAGTTCTCCAGGCATACGTTGGTGTGACAATCCCGAAACGCCTACGGCGGTTTCCAACACGCGTTGCAGTCGTAATTATTTCAACAATGAAATGCGGGGCGGCCGAAATGAAAAAATAAAAGCAACAGGTAAGGCGACGTAAAAACGCATACAAGAAGGGCACACACGACGCTCAGTTCTGAACGTCAACAAAAAACCGTGCGGAATAATTGCGGTGCTCGAGAAAAGCGTTATTTCCCATGCTGGCACGTCCTTCTCTGCTAATTGTTACCGCTCTTAATGGAAATTCGTGGAAGTGCGTCAAGAGTGGCGGTAGGTTGAAGAAATTCTGTCGAAGGTCGATGGGGACTCGCAGCAGATTGTGGGGGGCGCTAGGCATAAACTACTAGGAAGTGCCCTTCAGCCGCCTGCACCTCCCCGTTGTTAGTTACTCTGCCATTATGACTTACTAACGTATCATGCGCAAATGTTTCCGCCAAATCTAAAGGCGCCACTTTATTTAACGGGATCTCACTCAGCTTACCACGTACCCTGGCGGTGCACGGTTGTGCTTGCATAAGAACTTGGAGTCTTGTTTTGCGCTTTTAATTTTTCCAGAAGTTTGATTTTCCGCAAAACCGCTCAATGAAGGAATCGAGTGTTGTAATTCAAATGCCGCAATTCTAGGTGCTGCACACCAAACATAAAGAGGCAAAAATGGAGTAAGCTGTCCTTTTTACTCCCATATAGGGATGTTCGTGTTTAGAGCGTGCGAGGCTGTATACTCTAGGAAGGCCAAATGACCGCTACGCTGATATCCGTTACGGTCGTTACTTCGTTGTTTAAAGTGATATGGTGGTTTCAAGGGGGCTACTGTTTCTCGAACTTAATCCGCTGTGGTCATATCTCTTGGGCTACATACAGTAACGGCATAGACAGAAAAAAAAACTTCAAAAATTTTCAGAGCTCTTCATTCAGGTTCTTCCAAAGATGACGCGGAGTTATCTCGTTGCATGCGTTTGTTTTTTGTGTTGTAGTTTGGCCAGCCGTTTCCCAGAGGATTTAGCAGATTCGTGCGTCGATATGCTTACACCGGCAGTACCTGTGGCAAGTCGTGAAACAGTCGTGAATGTCTTACGAGTTGCAATACGAGCCATGGCCGAAACACGTACACAGGGTGGGTGAACTGTGTCCGCACTTGCTGCGTGTTGATTGTTCTGCATTGCTTTGATTGCAGCGCGCAAAGTGTATTCGCATAAACCTTTCAACTGCTTACACCTTGCGCTTATAGCGCGCTTACATTTCGGGCTGCGTTGCGCTACCCAGTAAGCCGCTTCTGTGTAATGTGGCAATCGGAAATTCCGCTGATGCTCTTCACTTTGTGTTCTTATCTATCTTATCTTTCTTATCTTATCTTATATATCTTATCTTATCGTTCTTATCTTTCTTGTGTTCTTATCTATCTCTCTTCTCTACGGGAAGTCTCATACCAAGGGGATGAAAGGTGCTGAAGTATATATACCCATACTGTAACTGCCCCGCCTTGTAAAGCCTATAGCCTTTTCCCTCTCTGGCCTTCCCATCCATCGCAACACTTCAGCTCTTTTTTTTTTTAAGCCATCTTGTGGCTGTATTTTTCTCGCCCTTCTCTTTGTTCTTCTTTATTGCGTTTTCCTCTTCTAAAAACCTGTTGCAAAAAATTTCGTGTGCTCTTGATTTGCTTTCTTGTCCCCTCCTCTTTATTTTTGTTGTTGAGGGGGGGGGGGGAAGGTGTTTGTATAGAAACAGCGGCGTTCTTGCTTCGGTAATCATCGCCTCCATTGTCTTGCGGTCGTTGTTAGGACACTGAAGAAGCGAATCAGAGCGTGTGTAAGCGCGAGCTAGAAGACGCTCTTTGGCAGAAGAAAAAAAACAAACAAGGAAGTCATGTTTGTTTCCCAGAATTGTCACTCCCCCCCCTCTCCCCGCTCCTTCAACTTTTTCTTTTTTTTTTTTTGGATGGAAAAAGAGGGGGGGGGGGGGGGTCTAATGGACAAGAGGAGCCGAGTGGGAAGCAACACCAACATTTAACGTGTAACAGCCCGCTTTTACTTTTACCAGTTATTTCTTGTTTACCGTTTACCTGGGAGGGAATAATAATAATAATAATAATAATAATAATAATAATTGTTTTTCTTAGGGGGGGAGGAAATGGCGCAGTATTTGTCTCATATATCGTTGGACACCTGAACCGCGCCGTAAGGGAAGCGATAAAGGAGGGAGTGAAAGAGGAAATAATAATAATAATAATAAAGGTGTCCAACGATACATGAGACAAATACTGCGCCATTTCCTTCCCCCCTAAGAAAAACAATTATTATTATTATTATTATTATTATTATTATTATTATTATTATTATTATTATTATTATTATTATTATTATTAAGAGGAAAGGAAGAATTAGGTGCCGTAGTGGAGGGCTCCGGAGTAATTTCGACCACCCGGGGATCTTTAACGTGCACCGACATCGCACAGCACACGGGCGCCTTAGCGTTTTTCCTCCATAAAAACGCAGCCGCCGCGGTCGGGTTCGAACCCGGGAACTCCGGATCAGTAGTCGAGCGCCCTAACCACTGAGCCACCGCGGCGGGTAAGAAGGGAATACAAAAGAGCGAATTAAAACTGATTCGAAACCGCGAATGCAATGTCTCGGATCCGTTCTTCGAGGAGATATTTAAGGGGCCTTCTGTCGAAGCACCTTTCGTCGACAGCTGCTGTTAATTCATTTGATCCCCTCTTCGAGTTGTCATATGTCGTACTGAAAGTTACAGGGGCAGCACCCCTTCGCCGTCAGTCGAGCTGCCGATAATTCAAACTCGTTTAATTCGACCTCACGCTTGGGTCCCGTGAACATCGCGATTTCTCTTTTTCATGAATGCTCCCCTTAATTCGAACTGCGCCTACTTCGAACACATTTTGGGTCGCCTTCGTTCGAGTTCCGATCGTCGAGAGCCGACTGTAGTCTGCTGTCAGAAGTTGGAGTTAAATTACACTCTAAACACGAATACACCTGTATGGGAGTAAAAAGGGAGTAAGGTGTTCCTTTCTTCCTTTCTACAAAAGGGGGTGCGCTAGAGGATGGTTTACTCTTCACTCCTTTCTGTTTAGAGTGTAGTTCGGATCAACTGCAGTCCACTTTCAAAAATAAAAGCGTAGCGCAAAAAAAGACGAGGACTCAGAAAGACAGACACGCGTACAGTCCACTGCACTGATCTCGTGTTCTTTTTCTTTTGTGAAACCCGCTGCGGTGGCTCAGTGGTTAGGGCGCTCCACTACTGATCCGGAGTTCCCGGGTTCGAACCCGACCGCGGCGGCTGCGTTTTTATGGAGGAAAAACGCTAAGGCGCCCGCGTGCTGTGCGATGTCAGTGCACGTTAAAGATCCCCAGGTGGTCGAAATTATTCCGGAGCCCTCCACTACGGCACCTCCTTCTTCCTTTCTTCTTTCACTCCCTTCCTTATCCCTTCCCTTACGGCGCGGTTCAGGTGTCCAACTATATATGAGACAGATATTGCGCCATTTCCTTTCCCCAAAAACCAATTATTTTCTTTTGTGACGCACTCTCGAGAGTGCTGTTGCTTATCCCGTGCTGACGTATCGGCCGATTGTGGAATTTATTGCCTAATGGGTACCTCTAACGAGCGCTAATCTCTAGGGCGTACGCAGTTAAGCAAGGGAAATGGAAATTACATGAAGCGACAGACATGATTGCTTGAGGGATCTTTGAAGTGGTCATAATTCCGATTTGTGTTTAATTTGTGGCTGTGGTTTCTTGTTACTTTTTGCAACTGACACGTGTTTGCACGCTTCTTACGAGTCATTTACAAGGATATATTTAGGGCCCTTTATTTTCGGGTTTTATTTTCTAAATATCGGTCGCTATTTTTTAGTTCACATTTGGGTACAAATCTGGGTTATTCAGTCAACATTTCTATAATCGGGGTTGTTTGGGCTATTTTTTTTTTCTAAGAAAGGTAATTAAAGATTAACGCTCGTTCGTACCTGGAACCTAAAGTGTTCTATTTTAGTTCACCGTGTTCCTGAACAAATGGTATTTTGCACCAAGAAGCTGTTTAAGGAATCGGATATTACTTTTTTTTTGCTCAGTTATAATTATTTCGTCTCTTTTGTTGTCATCCCCGTGGCCAGCTCATTCGGCTCTTTGCTAGGCCAGCCCTCTACACCGTAAACAATTTGATTCAGCATCGACGTTTCCTAGCAAGTCGTTTGTGGGTAGCGCCTACAGAGTGATGCCGAAGGCATGCCCGTATACAGTGGCCGCATTCTCTTTTCCTGGTTCAAGAAGGTACTTTTTGAGTTTATTCTCGCATTAAGCTACGCTTGGAATAACAGGCTCAGAAGATCTTGTAAATAATTAATAGTTACAGATAGCACAGCTCGAAATTAAGTACAATGCAACCGCCAGTTTCTGTGCGGTGTCTTTAGCTTTGTTCCCTGGCAAACTACATTGTCTTGAAGGGCCATTTTCGGATTTTCGGGTTTGACCCGACTATCAAAAATCTGCTGGAGGGGGGGGGGGCAGGAATCGGGTAAAACCGAGTTTTAGCCTGATGTCCTGACTTTATGAAACTCTGCTGCATTTAGTTTCATATCTAAGCTCTTAATGGTATCGCCCAGGTAAATTACCTATGCAAATTGTGCGGGTTTAAATAGAGCATGCAATGTATGCAGACGGTCGGCCGCCGACTTGTGCAGCCCATTCCTTTGCGTGTAGCCCATCATCGCATCACCAACATTCTGGTTATTGAAATTCGTAGCATTTTTATTTCGTAAATTTTGTGTAAATTTTATCTCTTGCAATAACGCGCATCTCATTAACCTTTTTTTTTTTTACAAAAAGGTTCCCTATTATGCGAGTAAATACGTTAACTCTCTTGTAGTGACCGTCTCTGCTAAGTCAAAATCAAAAGCGTCGCGCTGCCCAGGTCTCTTTTTCTTGATGACATTTAACTTGACTGCAGGTGTTTTGCATAAGTGTGTGTTACTTGTTTATTTCCTTATTGTCACAATCCTCTTCATTTATTCTTTAAATTTTTTTCCCCGTGTTTGTAACGCACGCCGTGGTGTTTAGAAATGGCGTCGTTCTAGTAACAAGAATTGTCGGGATAGCTGGTTCATATATACTGAACGAAAAGGGTAAACTGCGCAAAAGGGTTAAGGCGACAGAAAGGAACACACAAGACACTTGGTTCAGGCGACAGAAAGGAACACACACGACACTTAACGCAGTAAGTGTCGTGTGTGTTCCTTTATGTCGCCTTAACCCTTTCGCGCAGTTTACCCTTTTCATTCAGTGGTGGTGGTAGTGGTTTTATTAAAAATAATAGTAAAAAGGAAGGAAAAGATTTTTGCTAGCCCCGGCATCTGCCATCGATACTGAAGCACCTGAGCTGGGGCAGCGGAAATAAAGGACAGCAGGCAGAATGGAGAAATGAAATGAAAGAGGTGAGGGGACAGGAATAGAGGACAGGGGGAGAAGTAATATGTACAAACTATTTACACAATAAGTAATGTGTCCAGGTTGTGCGCGTGATTGGTTCATTTAAGAGGAATTAAATCACACACGCGCACAGCACTGTGTAGGTTACAACTGGAGTGGGGCGTACAGTTATTAATCGTTCAAGGTAGAACTCGCGGAGCGTTCGGTCACTGCGTGTAACTACCTGACGGAGAACAGACGGGACGTCAAGCCCGTGTGTTCGAGGAATGCACAGAGGCTCACCAAAGTTCGCTCACGAGTGCGCGCACTGCCCTGCGGCCACAATAGCGTCTTGATGGAGTCTGGTAGTATGCCCTGCGCCCTATAGGCCGCGAGCATATCGCGACGAGCATCGGCGAACGCGGAGCAGCGAAGGAGCAGATGTTCTAGTGTTTCCACTGCACCGCATCCGTCACACACATCACTCGTCGCGATTCCGTGACGCACCTGTCGTTCCCCGGGCCACACGCAGCCAATACGCGCGCGGAGGATCATTGCACGTTGCGACCGTGTAAGTGCGCGACAGCCGGTGACAGTGTCGATGCGCTCACCTCCCGCGATGCGTGGGTCGGGGTGCTGCTTTCGGAGATGGTTTTCATTCAGTCGTTCCAGTATTTGAGCTTTTGTCGGTTGCGGGCTTGGTTCCTACTATTTATGCTGTCACGTTTAGATATTTGCTTGCTTTTTTGTCTGCTCGATTCCTGCGCCGAGCGAAATATCGTTGCTACCAACTGGCTGCTCGTTCCCGCATTTTCAGTTTTACCAGTTTCACTTGTTTCATTCTCAAAGCTGTTTAATGAGTGCTGTAGAGGTCTGTGTCTCGACCGAAGGCAGCCGCATGACCATTAATTGAGAAAGTTGCCACATAAATGGCTCAAGTTCACAGATTGAGTCCAGTCCAGCGCGATAGAATGTTTATACGACGGGGCGTGGCGATGCGCCTCTAACCTCTTCTCTTTGTTGCGGTAAAGGCGCTGCCTACAGCAAAGTTGTGCTCACATAGAAACACGATGCCCTTTCTTTTCAGTCCCGCTGCGTTGATGTCTTATGACTTGACTTTTGTGACTAAACCGAAAAGGGTGACGCGTTCTCTGGGGCTGTAAAGTGTCCAATAAACAGCTCTCACTGTATAAGAGTTCGTTATACGGGAAATAAAAGCTTTTCCGCGACGTAGCCTTAGTTCACTCCGTGACGCTTAACAGAGCGAAGAGAGTTATCAAAGCGCCGGACATGCGTTAGCAGGCCGGTGTTACGTTTTCTTCATATATACTAAAGCTGCTTGACAGTTCGTTCCTTCCTTTCCCGGTCCTTTTTTTTCTGGTTGGTTTTCTTTGGGACATTTTTTTTTCCTCCTCATACCAGTAGCAGTATGTTTTATTTCGCCGAGGATATTTTTGCTTTCTGCATTTGCGTGTAAATTGAGTACTAGGCAGAACCGAAAGTGGTTGTACTGGCGTAGTTGCGTTTCCTTCGCTTTTTTTGTTTTGTTTTTGACATGGATATAGAAAGAGAAATCGGAGCCCGGCAGCGGCACCGGCTACTCTCCTTTTCCCGATAAGAGAAGAAACCATGCTGGAATTGGCGACACACGTCCACACAAAACGCGGCTGCAATGTTAGCACATCAGAAGTGCCAACATAAGATAGCAAAAAATGTACTATATTAGTAATTATATGCCCTAGCCACTGTAAACTGTACGGAACCCAAAAATACTGTAAATTAAGGAGAAACAATAAGCAACAACAATAACAGTAAACATAATGCATCAGACACATTATATTAATACATAAAATTGATTACCAGGGAACCCATAAGCATGTAACAATCAAGAAAACGCCCGAGAGCATGTGCCGAGACAAAGAAGAATAGAAATAACTTAAACAACATGTATAGTAATTCCAAAGGATGCCGCTGTCGTCAAGAAAATATTTCGATAGAATTGCGGCGCTTCTGTAGAGCACGCGTCGGCCATGAACCTAATAGTTTTTGGAGACTGAAAAGTATTTTATCAGGGGTAGCCTGGGCCTTCTTCAGTCGTGTCCTAAAATTGCCGTGCTCTGGACAATCCAATAATAGATTAGTAGTTACATTAAGTAGAACGTGTTGTCGGGCTAGTTGGTTCAATACTTCAGACATGGTAGTTGCGCGAAACACACACACACACACGACAGGGTACACGCAACCCTGTCGTGTGTGTGTGTGTGTGTGTGTGTGTGTGTGTGTGTGTGTGTGTGTGTGTGTGTGTGTGTGTGTGTGTGTGTGTGTGTGTGTGTGTGTGTGTGTGTGTGTGTGTGTGTGTGTGTGTGTGTGTGTGTGTGTGTGTGTGTGTGTGTGTGTGTGTGTGTGTGTGTGTGTGTGTGTGTGTGTGTGTGTGTGTGTGTGTGTGTGTGTGTGTGTGTGTGTGTGTGTGTGTGTGTGTGTGTGTGTGTGTGTGTGTGTGTGTGTGTGTGTGTGTGTGTGTGTGTGTGTGTGTGTGTGTGTGTGTGTGTGTGTGTGTGTGTGTGTGTGTGTGTGTGTGTGTGTGTGTGTGTGTGTGTGTGTGTGTGTGTGTGTGTGTGTGTGTGTGTGTGTGTGTGTGTGTGTGTTTCGTGCAACTACCATGTCTGAGGGATTCGTTACATCATCGTCATCGCTACTACATGCACGTCATGTGCTCTCTGCGTGGCCACTTCTATGTAGAAAAATGTCTCGTGTAGGCTGTTCCCAATTGTAAGCGGCGATTGAGAGTTTCCAGACTTCTTTTCGGTGATAGCTGGATCATAAACCGTAACAGGGGTCTATTCAGTAAAGGTTAGAAGTTGCATAACTTGGCTTCAGCCACATCTTTTCGCTCATAACATCTCGCGCGGTGTTTAAAAGACGGCGAATTTCACAACCCGAGAATGGCAGGTTAAACTTATACATAGTAGTATTGGCATTTGATTGCTGGGCGCTGCATCTGCCTCATTGTTTCCTGGAATAAAACAATGAATGTGCGGAAGGAGGCGGTTAAAATACGTTCTGATTACGGAGGCGGAGTTTAAGTGAGAAGAAAACCGTACGTTGTGTTCGGGGCCGGTGCCGTATATTTGTGGGCGCACACACACACTGACATGAACATGCCCCCATATACAACACATACGTCCCCTGGTAGTCGACGACGGGCGGTCAGTATTCGATATGGCTTGGTGCCGGGCATTTTGACTAATGAGGTTCACTTAGCGAGGGAGGCAGACAAGCTACGCTCACACACATCGGCTGCCATCACTTTCGGCACGTATGCGCCAGGAACGAGAGAGGTGCGGAGGATATATGTACGCCCTTTGGTCTTCCGCACCGTGGACGACGAAGTCTTTTTAGCCCTGCGCGTCGCCGTATCGACCTGTTCCACATGACAGTCGCGCATTTCAGCAACCGAGTTGTCTCCCTCAATCTCGTCATTATGCTAAATGGTGGGCGCGATGGACGTAAGATTAAAAGCAAAGCAAGAACACAAAGCACAGGGCACAGGTAAACGAGCAAGCATCTGCGAACGATTGGAAACAGCCACAGTTGTTCGCGGACGCGCCGCCTAAATTGAAAGCAGCAGCAGCAACAGCTTTTGTAAGGAGGTGGGGGGAGGGGGGGGAGGGGGAGCACGCCGCTAAAGCTTGTGGCGATAGTTTAGTCGGACGGGGAGTTTTTGCGCAGAAAAGGACACGCGTTTAGTTGTACGGGCAGCTTCGAAAGCGACTCATTTGCATTGCATGAAACACCTTCGCACTCACACAGGCGCGCACGCCGCAAAATGCAAATTTAAGCACGCCCCCTTACCTCCTCTTGCACACAGCACTGTCGAGCGCGTATGCGGACACACGCGGGTCCACTCTTTAGTAGATGGGCGTCGCGGGCATCCGATGCACGCTGCCCACGTTGACAAAACACGAGAAAAAAAAAATTAAAGGAAGCAGATTTAAAGCGCCGAAATTGTGGCTGAAGGAAGGGAGACTGCCAACTCGTATAGCCGTTTTCTGCTAAGGCTGGAAAGACAAAAGCTCCCGGTGGGAGGTGTCGAGGGTTGGGTGCCACGTGGGTTATAGTGGGGTTGGAGTGCTGCTGCTGGGCTGCTCTGCTCTCTGCCGTGAGCGCTTCAGGCCTGCTTCAGCGGCGGCGACGGCATGGGGCGGAATTGAAAAATCGAAAGCAATCATCGCTTTAGGAGAAGAATTGCTATTCTCATCTGCAACAGGCGTCCGCTGCGTTCGGCTTTCCGAGGGCATTTCGGCGGCGGCGTCAATATGACTCGGTGTAGACGCACGCACGCACGCACGCACGCACAAGTACATGCGGAATAACGAGCGAGGAGACACGCGTGTTTTGTGACGCGACGACGTCCCTGTGTGCTTTTCCGCGCACAGAGCGTCGCGTTCACTTTCCTCGCCCTTCGGGTATCGCCCTCCCCCGTCCTCCTCCTCCTTCGTGTTGTGCGCGGCGTCAAACATGTCCCCACCCCCTGTATATCCGTCAGCGCATCGCCTGCCTCTTTTGGAAGCGACCGTCGCATTGTGTGGCCCCATGAATAAATGCATGTTCGATGGACTCCGCCGGGTGTTGCCGCTCTTATCTAAAGCGATCGCGATCTATGACGCTCGCTGCTCTCAGCACGAAAAAAAAAAATGCTGTCCGAAGAGCGCCCTATGCAGGCCCTGCCGACGTGGAATGGAGTGTATAAAAATTAAAACCGTGTTCGCATGAAAAAAACAAAAAAGAATGAAAAGTGAGGGTATGTGAAGTCACGCGCTGTTCTGTCATCGGGAGTCTGATCAGCGTAATAACAGTGCCTCCCTTCAGTACGACTAGTCTATTCGTGAACGGGAAAAGGGAAAAAAAAAAAGAACGAGCTTTTGGAGGACATTACAGCGCAGTGCCAAGATGGAGAAATGCGGGAGGTCAGCGGCTCTTCTGCAGCAAAGGTGTCGTTTGAGGGGCTAAAAAACAAAGAAAAAAAGACAAAACAATACGAATGATTAAGAGAGACGATACTATACTGTTCTCGGTTTAGAATGTACGCGAAGGAGGCTTCCAAATAACCTGTTTCTAGTCTCGATCTAGACAGGGAGCATTCCTTTGTTACCGCGTGCCCCTTCTTTAAGAATGCCCTTTAAACCTATTTCGACGAGCGGTAACGCTTACAAATGAGCTATAGGTTAGCTTATGCGGGGACTAACGTTATTTGCTAGTACACGCGTTTTTATTTCGAGTGCTCTTGTGTGTGCTAGGAACCGCTCAAAAGGCACGATAAGATCAGACCATACGCCATCTTGAGTAAACTGAACGTTCGGTGACATCGCGAAAACTTTACAGATAGCAGAGCAGGTACACGCGCCCCTACACCGGGCCCTTGTCATGGAGCTGTGGCGCCGCCTAGTAGGGCGTGATTTAACACGGCTGTTTTCGGATATAACATCTGCAGTGAAGCTCCACCCACACATTCAGAGTCGACACACAGAATTCTTCCGCGAAAAAAAAGTAGTTCGTTGTTGAAGCTTCTCTTGCTACCTAAACAAGAAGCCAATCACAAGACGAAATTATAAGATAAAAAAATTCTGATGCCTCTGGCATCGGCGGCTGCGTTTTTATGGAGGAAAAACGCTAAGGCGCCCGTGTGCTGTGCGATGTCAGTGCACGTTAAAGATCCCCAGGTGGTCGAAATTATTCCGGAGCCCTCCACTACGGCACCTTCTTCTTCCTTTCCTCTTTCACTCCCTCCCTTATCCCTTCCCTTACGGCGCGGTTCAGGTGTCCAACGATATATGAGGCAGATACTGCGCCATTTCCTTTCCCGAAAAAACCAATTATTATTATGCCTCTGGCTTGTTTAGTACCAGAAGACGAAATTATAAGATCAATAATTCTGATGCATCTGCTTGTTTATATAGTCAAACGTTTTGAGGACGCGCACTCTTAACAGCTGTTGTTTTTTTTTGTTGTTGTATTTTACGTTACAGTTATTACTGCGAATTGTGGGAAGGAGGCGGCGGAAGCTATTTTAGGATCTGGTGCTTTGCTGATCGGCCGATCACGAACGTCAAAAAGAGCCTTTTTTTTTTTTAAGTCCAGCTCTGTGTGCCTTTCGATTTGGTTGGTGGGTAACAACTTTATTCAAAAGTCCTGCAGGGCTTTCGCCGACGGGGCCTTAGGTCTCCCACGTGGTGACGTCTAGGTGTTGCCTCGCCGTCGCCTCGCGGGCCTGCTGGACGGCCCAGAGTTGGTCACCGAGGCTGGGGCTGCGCAAGGCAGCGAGCGGCCCACCGCGGCGGGAGGGTTCCGGAGTTGGCACCGTCAGGGTTTTTGCTACAGTCCCAGAGCATGTGGGGTAAAGTTGCTATAGCAGTGTGGCAGACCTTGCATATATTCGTCGGGTATGTTCCGGGGTAGAGTCTGTGGTATTGCGCCGGGTTGCCTATTGATTCACCTCAATCATTCAGGTCGCTATTACGAGGGTCGTCGAATCATTTAAAATGAACGGCCATCATTGCCCAGGATCGCTTTAAAGAGAGCGCGCTCATGGACGCACAGTCGGTGAAGAATGTGAAGCAGGAGCAGGATGACTGGGAACGCACGGCACGTGCTTTGCACAATAGCGCACGTTTGCTTCCGTCGATTATCCTCTCATGGTTAAATGGCTTCCTGCCTAACTAGCTAAAATTTGCGTGCTGATTTTTTTGCCGATCCCCCAGTGTGGGTATGCGCCATCCGGCTTCTGGGCAGCTGCAGCGGCGACCGAATCGATCTAGTAGTAGAGCACCCATGTACAGGGTGTTTCACCTAAGACTTTATACAATTTTTACATATTGCTGTCAGCGGTGTAGCGCATCAGAATACATCTAAAGTGCTAACTGGCAGGCTGGTAAACTAATTCTGAATAGTTAGCGTTTTATCTATTACTGTTAGGCTCCTTAACTATTGAGAGCTGTGTAGCCTACCGTAACTAATATCTATATCAGTTTTTTTTGTAATGTCGAAAAAGCGGTTACCCTCTGCGCTGTGGCCCGACAATTTTTTACTACATCGCGCCAAAATACATGCGGTTTCGCGAAGCTTGTAGGCAAAGCAACCTCTCCAGTGCACGTAACTCGTCGAAATACCCGAAATCTGGCGGCTCCAGAAATGTTTTGCAGTCCTATAACGAAAAGAAACGGGAAAAGGAACGGATGCAGTAATTCAGCAAAGGTTTGTTTGCATAACTCGCAGACATCGATACACATACGCACTTATCGATCGCACGCTCGGTGGCACGGTCAACTCCGCGCCGGGACTGGTGCACATTTCTGGAACGCTCCGAAGGTTGATTATGAAACGTGTCGGCTGAACGAGTTTTAGCTTTGTTCCAAGTGTCGAAGGAAAAAAAAAAGGAGCCCTCAGTCGAAGCATCCTGGTATCTATAGTTGCGCTCCCCGGTTACTTGGGGCCCTGAGTCGTGCGGTCGGAAACCTTTTTCTCGTCCCCTCAATCCTCACAACAGCTGCTGGTGGCATCTAGATCTTGGAAGAGAAAAGTAGGCCCGGAGAATGACCTTGAACCGCCTTCAGCCCAAACACGTTAGTCGTGTATGACCATATGTGGTGCAGTTATGGTGTCGAACCCTTGACCCATGACCTTTTATTTGACCTTTGACATTGGGTGACCTTTGGGTTCACCTTTGACCTTAAGAACATCCAATGGGGTGATGTGAAACCACGTGATGACATCCGATTGGGGTGTCGTAAGACCATGTGATGCCACGTCATAGCCACGTGGTCGTGTCCATGGGTATATATAGAACGGCTGTCGCGAGCGTGCAGCGAAGCTGTCATGGACGAGCCTCAGACGCCTAGCGAGCGTCCTTTGCTCTTCGCTGAATTCCAGGGTTAGCCAAGTTAAGCCGCTGCCAGTTACCTGCCCCAGTTTGCCCAGGTGACCCTTTCCTGCCGCATTTTTGCGAGGGGCGCGAGTGATTCCTCCTCTCCCTCCTCCTTTCTTTCCCAGAAGGCCGCGCGTCGTCGGCTGCTGACTCCTCGCGTAGAGAAGCGGCGGGTGTCGCAACAGGTCGAGCCGCGGCTGACAGCCTCGTCGGCGCTGACAGCTCGTCTCCGGAAACGCAAAAGAGAAGGCGCTGGCCCGCGCGCGCGCGCCGCGAGCTTCCCGCGCGTGCACTGGTGGGCGGCGGGCATTGTCAGAGCTGGTGAGACAAGGTCGCCGCCGCCCATGCAACGCAGGCGCGTGTGTTTTACCTGGCTACCGCTGCGTCGCTGTGTCGCGAGGGGGAAGCTAGCTACCCTCCCAAAGGGTCGGCGTGCAGAAGACAGTGCGACGCGCCGTTCTCAAAAGAGGCACGCGCTGGAAAGTACGACAGTAATAATAATAATTAATAATAATTGGTTTTTTGGGGAAAGGAAATGGCGCAGTATCTGTCTCATATATCGTTGGACACCTGAACCGCGCCGTGAGGGAAGGGATAAAGGAGGGAGTGAAAGTAGAAAGGAAGAGAGAGGTGCCGTAGTGGAGGGCTCCGGAATAATTTCGACCACCTGGGGATCTTTAACGTGCACTGACATCGCACAGCACACGGGCGCCTTAGCGTTTTTCCTCCATAAAAACGCAGCCGCCGCGGTCGGGTTCGAACCCGGGAACTCCGGATCAGTAGTCGAGCGTCCTAACCACTGCGCCACCGCGGCGGGTAAAGTACGACAGTGGAACGCACTAATTGCGCTGCTGCGTGTTTATGAGGTGCGCACTTTGCACAAAACCGACGTTCAATGATCGTTTTGTTATTATTTTTTTTTTGAGGGGATGTTTTCATTGGCGTATCCCTCTAGCGGCCAGCAGTGGAACTACGCCTGGAATGCCGGGCCTGACTACCTCGACCGCGGCGGCTGCGTTTCGATGAAGGCGAAACGCAAAAGGCGCCCGCGTGCTGTGCGATGTCAGTGCACGTTAAAGATATCCGGGTGGTCGAAATTATTCCGAAACCATATAATGCAGCACCTCTTTCTTCCTTTCTTCTGACAGTCCCTCCGTTACCCTTCCCTTAAGGCGCGGTTCAGGTGTCCGCCGGGATGTGAGACATATACTACGCCATTTCCTTTTCTCAGAAACCAATTTTGCTGCGTTTTTATGGAGGCAAAACGCTAAAGCACCAACTCGATGGACACTTCCTACGCGTACCGGCGGAGCGCCTACGCGCACGGGCGTACGCTGGATCCTGTCTGCGCATGCGCAAAGCGCGACGCGCGCGCAGGCGCGAGCAGGGGCAGATATCTGTCCATGTCAGATATCCGCGCCTGAGCGCGCGCGCTTGCGCGCGCGTCGGATGCGGGGTCCGGTTTACAATAGGAGGACTACGGGGCTCTCGGGGACTCTTTTCTTCGTGTCTTGAGGCTCTTTCAGGTTCCTGGAAGTCTTCGCGGTTTAGGTTGTCCTTTCAGCGCCCCCCAAATCCCCTTTCATCACGCTTGAAATTCCTTCGGTCGGCTCGAGAGAGGGAACGCGCCAGCCAAGGGAGCATGGAGGTGGATGCCTTTTTTCGACGCCCGTCGCGGCGCGGCGCTGGGCGCGTAGGCGCTCCGCCGTACGCCTAGGATGTGTGCATCGAGTTGGGGCTTAAGGCGCCCGTGTGCTGTGCGATGTCAGCGCCCGTTAAAGATCCCCAGGTGGTCGAAATTATTCCGGAGCCCTCCACTACGGCACCTCTTTCTTTCACTCCCTCCTTTATCTCTTCCCTTACGGCGCGGTTCAGGTGTCCAACGATATATGAAACAGATACTGCGCCATTTCCTTTCCCCCAAAACCAATTATTATTATTATTATTATTATTATTATTATTATTATTATTATTATTATTATTATTATTATTATTATTATTATTATCACCCCCTCGCATGATTTCACCGCGAGAATTCTTTTAACGCGAACGCGATAGCGTTATATGAAGCTCGTGCCGCAGAAAAGCCGGCGTCGACGTTGTTGACCGTTGGCGTTGTAACACGAGAATCTCCAAATAAAAAAAAAGTGAGCGGGAACTGAGGCAGCGATCGAATATCGAGCGTTAACACACCTAACATAGGTCACCGGTTCGAATCCCTGCCGTGAGCTAGACTCTAACTTAACTAGTAAATCTATGCTGCACGAAACGCGAAATCGTATGCCACCACACCCGAACACAATGCGAGGAATGGTTGAGCCGCACCGCAATATTCATATCAAGATTCGTAAAGACGTGGAACTTGGGGTAGAAAGGTCGCCGGTTCAAATCTCCGCTGCGAGCTAGGCTCTAACTTAACTAGCACGTTTATGCTGCACGACTGAATATTATGACACATCCGGAACATGCTGCGGCAAACGGTTGGCCCACAAATTTTACACAAATGTCGGCACTAAGGGACCCGACTTTGCGCGTGTCAGACGGGGACATATTTATACCGGATCGACATAGTATTTTAGTTTCGAGTTGAGGTGCTCGGGCAGCACGCTGCCACCTGTCACTATTTTATTCCATTATGTAACCACCTCGGTTATATAGCAACCACTGGGTTACGATTTGCGTCATAACGCATGACGCTGAGACCCGAGCGCTCTAATACAATGTCGCTGCTGTGAAAACAACCATCTTAGATTCTATCCGTGGAATCAGATGCTCGAAACGCGACCAGTCGAGCTAACGCTCTCAAAAGCCTGTGGAGACACGGAGAATTGAACCCAGGCTTTTCAGATCGAGAGGCGAGCACGCGCAGAACACGCTACGAGAGCTCGTTGGTTCGAACTGAATAAAAAGTGGACCTAATAAATTCGTTGCGGTCTTTGGCTTTTTGAACTGATGCAAACATGAGTAATTTTGAGTATGCGAATTTTTAAGGGGGACCTGATAGCAATCGCATGCTACGCTATGAATCATTTCAATTGACTGCCATCAGCTGTGGGTCCCACGGGATCTGCTGACCTATCAAAGCCAGGCAGATTTAGCGACCCGCCTTGCGAATACAAACTCATCACCGCCTCGGCTCCTTCATTTGGACAATTTTACCCTCCTTTCATCAAGAAACGAACTCCTCCGGCGCCGCACACGTGCTCTCATCCCTCCGTGTGCGGTAACCCTCCCCCGCGGTCTTACCGGTGCAGAGAAGGTTGCGCTTAGGAGGATCCGGGTCGGGGTTGCCCTCACACCAGCCATAACTCGGAAGTGGCCTCAGTACCGAGAATTGTTTCCTCGGCCAGGGTGTCCGATATGTCACCACGAGGACATTGAGGCCGACATTCATCACTTACTGTGGGACTGCCCAGCTCTCAAGCCTACAAGGATCCGGCACCTGATGGTAGCGGGTCTTTCACAAAGCAACCCTGCTTCATACATTGCCTGGACGCAGGGACCGTACCATCGTTATCTACTGGGCTTCATCAAATCAGCTAACCTTTTTTCATTCATTTAATGTCTACTGCATCATTCATCACACCTTCACCCATCATTGATGCCCTGGGACAATAAATTTCGCTTAAAATAAAAGCTGTGGCAACGCAGCGCCATGCATGTTGTTGCGATGAAAGTAAATGCGAATAGATTGCGCTGAGGTACGATAGGTGGCGCTATGACCCTGTTCGGTTTGAGTTTGGGTTTATGGAGTTCTACGTTCCAAAGCGACTCAGGCTACGAGGGACGCCGTAGTGGAGGGCTTCGGTGATTTCGTCGACCTGGAGTTCTTTAACGTCCACTGACATCGCACAGGTGTTGTCAATTTTAATTAGGCGGGCCGGCAGACGAAACCTTTGGAGACGTCGACTGGTCCGAACGTGGAGCCCGGTGATAGCACGGCGGTTTAATTCGATAGGTTGCAGCGTGAGTGCAACCCATCGCGACCTATTCGGTCTTTAGACGGGCAGGCAGCGGTGACCGGACCTGTGTGCGTCACGACACCTGTATTTCATTTCCTGACCTTTAATGGCTCATAAAACGCCCGTTTTCAGTGAAAGTACCTTCTTCGTTGTCAGAACGCGTTAACCTTTCACCCCGCGTATGCTAAAACTTCGTCTATTAATTGGATATAAACCTGTGTTAATTGCCTGCCGTTCTATTAGCAGCAGCTTTCCAGAGCCCTCATCCGGCTTTACATCTTCACAGTATATATCCTAGAGCGTAGCAGCAAGCAACTACAGTGGAAACCCGCATATATCGAACCCGACGGGGTCGCGAAATGGTTCGATATATCGATAATTCGTTATATAAAAAGTGGCGGTTGGTAAGGTTACTTGTAATTATACAAACAAAAATACACTGTACCTAAACTTATGATGTGCTTTTTGCAGTGGCATGCCGCCTGCCGGCGTGCTGACGCACCACTCGCTAGGCATTACTAAGCTTGACCTGTTTTGCATCGCAGCCTCAGCGGACGGTTCTTTGGAACTAGCCACTGTATTTCATAAGTTGTCTAATCGCGTTACCAGTGCACTTTAAGCAGAGAAATGGCTCGTTAAAATGAAGGTACAACTGGTTCCCGCAAAGCCATCGGCAAGCTAAGCACGCCGTTAGGCTTTATAATTATGTTCGCATCATGCACCGCATCACAGCAGTGGGGAGTGGAAGAGATCGAAGGTCACCCTCATGCACACCCCGCGTTCACCTCGTCACGTGGTTTCACAGCGCTGCCAGAAGGTGCCCCAAGGCCCGGCAGCTGACCCGTCTCCGCGCGCGAGGAGTAATCCAAGTAGTAACCGAGAAAGTAGCCGTTAGGAGAAGCTTCACTTGCAGGGACGCTGCGCGCTGTTCGAAATATCGAACATCGAGCGAAAGAGTGGTTCGATATACGGCGCGACTTTCTATATGCTTTTACACAAGATTTTCAAGGGGATAATCTGTGTTCGATGTAGCCGGTAATTCGAAATATCCGGGTTTGATATATCCTGGCTCGACTGCAGTTTACTCCAATGAGCAGAAATGTTTACGATAAAACAACACTTTGGTATCGGAACTCGACTGTCTAATGGCGCAGCGATAGGGTCGCATGGTACATAGTTTTCTGCAGGCACCTTAGCTGCAGAACATGCAGGAAACAGCAAGAACCCGCTCTTCAAATCTAACTCCGCCGTAATGCCATTATTCCAGTCGTTGGTGCGCGCAGAGAAATATTATTTTTATTTCATTTTCTTAGCCCGCCCTTACGAATGTTCGTGTCTTTGTGCTTCACTTACTTTTTGTTCCGCCTGGGGGGTGGGGGGGGGGGGGGGGGGGTTAAAAGGCTAGCAAAAAGTACCTCCTTCAGGGAGCAATTCCTGAGAGGCAGTAATTACTTTTTGGCAGGAGTGTCTTTTTCGCCCGAGAAAAGGCGACACCAAGCAAGGCAGATGACGCACTAGGCAGATGACGTCATTTATATTCTGTTTGCTTTTTTTGTTTTGAGAGTATTAGAAATGTCCGCTTAAATGCTCCGGTATGGCCTTGGTGCCACCTTGCCACTACCTTGTTGGGTTTAACCTCGTTCGTGGTCTGGCAGGAACATTCTGATTCAGGTAAATAATGGCGTTGAATACTATCGCACGAACTTACGTTAAGGTGCCCACTGTCGGTAGCACACGTACCTGAGCACAGCCTCACATGCAAGAGCACAGCGCGGCCTGCTCTCTTAACTCTGCTATGTTCACCATGGTTTTCGTTCTTTTTTTTTTAATGAAAGAAGAAAACAGAAAACCTTTCGTGAACCCCAGGCAGTGCTAAGACTGGCAGCACTCATTTCAGCTTCATCCTTCTTCAGTAGGTCCTTCCAATCTTGAGTGTTTCAAAGTTTTGGTTTGGTGTTGTCCTGCGCTGGCCATGTCTTATATTGCTTGCATGACGTCTACGGTGCAGGGTCACATGACATGACATTGCCGGTGTCGCATGGTCACTTCCTGTCTGTGCATGCTCATTTCGGTTTGCGTCACATATCACTTCCTCGGGCGTTGTATAGATTCTCGTTCCGCTGCGATCCTCGTATTTTCCTTCCTCGTATTCTTTCGTTTTTGTGCTACCCCCAGTAGCAGTTCGCACTGCTGAGGTGTCGAAAGAGAGAGAAAGAAAAAAGCGTCCTAAGCCAAGCGAAAAGAGAGTCGTCACTTTTGCTTGCTCCAGTTGCCGCCAGAGCCGATTTCTGACTGTGTCGACTGCAAGTCGAAAAAAGAACGATGGAAAGAAGAAAGAGAGCTGTCCCCGAAGCGAAGCAGACGAAGCGTGCGGCGCGCACCCATGCGTCTGCGTTAATAATGCCTGACGGCGGGGAAGAGACAGAAGAGGGAAGAAAAAAAGAAAATATGCGCAGTCACACCGGGGGGGGGGGGGGGGGGGGGGGGGGGACAGCTGCGTCGAAACAAAGGCAAAGAAAGGAGGTGAACGCGTTGTGTGTGTGTGTGCATTCACGGGAAGCAATGAAGCAGAACGAACATCGTCGTAAAACGTTGTCCCGTTAGCGGCCGACTTCGGTACGCGGGTCGCAAGGCCGCGCGCTCTTCTTTTCAACGAGAAACCAAACTCTGCCTTTCTCTCCTCCTCCTCCTCTTTTGGCGAGACCATCCTGCTGCAACAGCTGTTCGCGAGAAACTACCTCGCCACACACTTTCTTTTCCGCGATCGCCGAGCAGCAGTGCGTCCTCTGGGTCTCCTTCACTCCGCTAATTCCGGTGTTTGTTTTTTTCCTCGCCAACTTTGTGCGCGCGTGTCGGGAGCAGCAGGCTTTCGTCAAGTGTCGCCGCAGCTCGTTAGAGGGCGCTTCGAGGCTCGGCGAGCGCATTGCCGTGTCCAATATCGGTCGAGCCTGTCTTTTTTTTTTTTTTCTTGGTCTGAGGAAAAACTTGGAGGCGTGAAAGTGTGAGTTCAAGCGAACAGTCGTTACGATCGAACGGTCGTTCGCTGGATGAAAAATAACTAAACATGTGGACACGCCTCTGTGCTGTCGTTTATACTGGCTGCTGCACTGGGACTTCGACGCTCTGCAGGCCTGACAAGGCGCGGACACGCCTCCTAGATCTGGCCCGAAAGCCGTGCGACGCGGCCTGTTGTGAGCTCGGGGGATTCGAGAAGGCGTACCGCGTTTTACAACAGCTCACTGATGGCTGTCAATGATGCGATGCTTTTACTAAAACAGCGCTAGCTGTTACTGGGAGGTCAGACGAAACCTCGTCGTTTTCCGGGAAATGTGAAGCCGTCCACGCTGTGACGTCTGCGCGCGGCGGATCAGCTGCCCTGTGACTCGTGGCTCGAGCTCTGCCATGGCTCATGGCGCGTGGATTGTCAGCATTATGTGTGCGTGGGCACTATGTGAAGATTCTGCTATGTGAACTATGTGAATATCCGGAGTTGGACTCCGTGTCGGATGTTGCCAGAAGCGAAGGGTCCCGTTTTAGTCTGCGACTTTGGGATCCTCGTCTGCACTATTATTGTTGATCGTATTGAGTATTACGTGTCATATTAAGAGACTGAAGCTAAAAAGAATATGTCGGAAGGATCTTGACGCACTAGTTCGCGATACCGAGAAGAGGAGAGAGAGAGAGAGAGAAACGTTTAATGCATAGAATGTCGGCCAGGTCCTCATTCCAGGAGCGCGATGGCTTTTGCCGCCGCTCTTGCCCGGTTCACTCGCGAAAGCTGGTCCTCCGAATGTGAGCTGGACAGCGCCGCATTCCAGTCCTCAGTTATTGAGTTATTGAACCTTGGTATAGCTGGGCTTTTCTGGCATGCCCATACCGTATGGTATTAGTCAGACACTTCACCGCAAAAGGCGTAGTGCGGATCATACGAATTTGGAAACCTGTAGCTGAATTTGACAGGACTTATATAGGTATTCGATTGCAATTTTCTTAAAACGACCCCTTGCTACGTGTTTAGATTTTTGTGTGGTTCAGCGTATACTTTCCTCTTTAATCTCATATGTTGGAGTAGATCCCTGTAGCTTAACAGTGGTTCAGAATAATTATGTTCTTGCGAACTACGGTGCCAGAATCGGGCAGTATGGGCCCGCGAATCCGAAGCCTGTAAAGCTGTAAAGCTTTCCTTTGCAGCCTTACGGCTGCGCTTGGGTGAATGCCAATGAGTAATTACTCCCCCATTACTAATCCGAGGCCACCGTGCGCGATAAGAGAGAGTGGAGTCAGGATGGTGCCAATTGGTTGTCTGAGCCCAATTTCATTGGTGGCTGTACGCTTAACCGCTTTGTCCATCTGTAACATCGTAGTGAGCCCAGGGTTAAGCGACCAGCTGCCCCTAGGGTTCGCAGCATCCTTCACGGTCAGATTTATTTTTTTTTTTACATACCTCTAGAGCAGATATGTTTTGCAGACTGGATTACACAACGTTTAGCACACGCGAGACTGCCGATTGCTAAACGAAATACTGGCCGAGACGTTTTCGTGTGTTTTCTTTTTTCTTACTGTCCGATAGAATCACAGACGGGATGTCTGTATGAATAATAATAATAATAATTGGTTTTTGGGGAAAGGAAATGGCGCAGTATCTGTCTCATATATCGTTGGACACCTGAACCGCGCCGTAAGGGAAGGGATAAAGGAGGGAGTGAAAGAAGAAAGGAAGAGAGAGGTGCCGTAGTGGAGGGCTCCGGAATAATTTCGACCACCTGGGGATGTTTAACGTGCACTGACATCGCACAGCACACGGGCGCCTTAGCGTTTTTCCTCCATAAAAACGCAGCCGCCGCGGTCGGGTTCGAACTCGGGTACTCCGGATCAGTAGTCGAGCGCCCTAACCACTGAGCCACCGCGGCGGGGCAAGTGTCTGTATGAATGAGCGAGTTACTCATGATGATCCACGTCTCGGTTGAGGAGCGGATACATTGACTACTGAGCGTATTTAGCTTCGAGTTCCACACGTGTTTTTTGTACGTTTATGCTTTTATGGCCGACGGTACAGAATGTGCATTTTCTGGTAACTCATGCACCACGAAAAAAAATAGCTATACTTCGTGAGGGCTACGCGCATAGTACGATAACACCGTGTGAGAAAAAGGGAACTCGCGTGAGCTAGTTTTGTACGCTGCTACTTAAGTAGTCGTTCAGCGCGGTCAAGACAGTCCTGCCGCCGCGGTGGCTCAGTGGTTATGGTACTCGGCTGCTGGCCCAAGAGACGAGGGCTCGATCCCGGCCGCGGCGGTCGGATTTAGATGGAGGCCAAATTCTAGAGGCCCGTGTGCTGTGCGATATCAGTGCACGTTAAAGAACCCCAGGGGGCCCTCCACCACGGCGTTCCTCATAGCTTGAGTCGCTCTGGGAGGTTAAACCCCATAAACCAAACCGTTTATTTTTTTCGCGTGCACATCTGCGTAGTTTGTTTTGGTTTTTTTGCGAAAAAAGTTCAGCGCCTGTGTCATCCGTGCACTTTTTTTTTTTACTGTTCTTGTTAGCACTTAACATTTTTTTTTTGTACCTGGAAGCTCACTTCACCGGCGTGCCTCTTTGCCGTGAAGCCTATCTCCTACTACTGGCGTCGCTAGTCTTTCGTACGCATGCAAATGGACAGAGACACGGACACACGCGTACATACGCTGGGACCAGGCAGCGCAGCTGCTAGGCGTTCTGGTACTGTTTAACGTTTAACGTTTGTCGTGATGTTTAGCGTCTATTATTGACATATTAGTGACTGTACGTTGTTTTCAGTACGTCGACTGTTCTGCTGGTTGTAACAAAAAGAAAAAGAAATAAAGTGCCGGTATGGTAGTGGTGGTGAAACTTCATTACCAGTGGGTGCAGTTGAGCGATGTGAAGCCCTCCCCCGCTTAAACGACGGCTGATATCCCTTGGGCAGCGGCGGCGTCTTCAGCCAGCTGGAGGAGGTTGACTGTGTCTCTCTACAGCGCTGAGCATTAGGCCTCCCAATGGTCAGAGCTGGTAATGAAGTGACTCGCGGGTAGGGACAGCGCGCAGTTCCAGATCGTATGATTTATATCGGCTTTGCTATCACAATTTTTGCATTTGTCTGAGTAGAGTCCTTCCGAATGGAGTGTGGAAACAAGAAATACAGCGGCACAGACTAACGACGTATACTTCTGATGGGTGACAATTGCTCAGGTTAAAAAAAAAAAAAGAACGACCTCTAGCTATGCTCGTCGCGATATGCTCGCGGCCTATAGGGCGCAGGGCATACTACCAGACTCCATCAAGACGCTATTGTGGCCGCAGGGCAGTGCGCGCACTCGTGAGCGAACTTTGGTGAGCCTCTGTGCATTCCTCGAACACACGGGCTTGACGTCCCGTCTGTTCTCCGTCAGGTAGTTACACGCAGTGACCGAACGCTCCGCGAGTTCTACCTTGAACGATTAATAACTGGACGCCCCACTCCAGTTGTAACCAACACAGGGCTGTGCGCGTGTGTGATTTAATTCCTCTAAAATGAACTAATCACGCGCACAACCTGGACACATTTCTTATTATGTAAATAGTTTGTACATATTACTTCTCCCCCTATCCTCTCTTCCTGTCCCCTCACCTCTTTCATTTCATTTCTCCATTCTGCTTGTTGTCCTTTATTTCCGCTGCCTCAGCTCAGGTGCTTCAGTATCGATGGCAGATGCCGAAGATAGCAAAAATGTTTTCCTTCCTTTTTACTATTATTTTTAATAAAACCACTACCACCACCACCTCTAGCTAAAAGCGGGGAATAGGGCTACTCGTGGTAAAAGAAAACGCACATCAACCACCTAAACAGTGCCAAGCTTGATGTATCTGGCTTAAAAAAAAAACAATTAAAAGAGCGCTCGATCTGACGCTGGTACCGAAGAGCTTAGTGCATGTCCGAGGTTATAATGCATGCCTCGAGACTCGAGAGCGGTGTAGAGCTCGATAAATCTTTTCGTGAAACTGGGCGTGCATGCATAGTGATAAGGAAAATGAGGTAAAAGCAGCAGTATGGGCCGGATTATATCTCGTTTGAAAACGGTGCACGACTGTCGCAGCATGGAAAAAGAAAGGTGGTACAGGCGCTAATCCACGACTAAACTAGTTTCATTGAACCAGGCGTGTATAATTGGAGTGCACAGCTCGGAAAACAGAAATATAAATTAGGCAAGAGGTTTTTCGAAGGCCTAACGCTTCCAACAATCTTATATGTTCTTTGCTATCGTTTGGAAGCCATTGCGTATTGTGTGGGAGCCTTCGTTTGAGAACGCTTGAAGCAATACCCTGACGCAGCCTTGAAAATTAAAAATTGAAAATGGTTTTTGAAGAAAGGAAATGGCGCAGTATCTGTCTCATATATCGTTGGACACCTGAACCGCGCCGTAAATGAAGGGATACAGGAGGGAGTGAAAGAAGAAAGAGGTGCCGTAGTGGAGGGCTCCGGAATAATTTCGACCACCTGGGTATCTTTAACGTGCACTGACATGGCAAAGCACACGGGCGCCTTTTGCGTTTGGCCTGCATCGAAACGTGGCCTGGTTCGAGCCCCGGAACTCCGGCTCAGTAGCCGAGCGCCCTAACCACTGATCCACCGCGGCCTTCTGATTTATTTTGGATAGAAAATTACTGGTTAATGTAGCGGCTCCTGTTGGCTTTACGTAGAACATTAAATGAACGTATTTGTTTGTGCAGGTTCGAGAACGATGTTTCCATACAGAGTACTTCTCGTTAGGTTTGTTGCATACTAGCTTCGTAACAGAGACAAAAATTGGCTGTCGGTTGGGTACACGGACATTTTTGGTACACTTACTCTTTGGTACCGGGACACTGCCCGGATTTTTAACCGAAAGCTTCACTAAGCTAGATGAAGCGGATTTCGCTGTGCGTTGCCGGTTGACCTTCAAGTGACCCGGAGGTAAACTGTGGCTATAGGCCTTACCATGTGTGGTCCATCATGGTGTTGCACCACTTGAGTTTTGACCTTTCGTTCACCGGTAGAGGGTGGTAGAGGGCGGTAGAATAGGTCGCAGCGTTCACTGGGTGACCAACCTCTTGCGATGAATCATTAATTTAACTGCCACCTGCCAGGGTGGCGGGGTGGGCGCTCTGCCTGACCAGTGTGCGGAACGCACTCAACGTTGCAAGACGCCAAGCCGCGTCTACTTGCCCGATACGCCACAGCTTTCGCTCTCTAACCACGTTCAGCAGCAGTTACACCATAGCTAATTTTTTAGGTGCGCGGATTTGCCGTGTGCACGTGATACCGGAGGCACAACGAAACGAGGCAGGTGATCCTTCTGGTCGGCTTTCCCAGCGGAAAACCGCTTGTGAAAATTTCCCTTCGGCCTTTCAGACGCCTTTAATAGTGGTCAGAATGAAAGATGATGATGATGGATTTTTATGGCGCAAGGGCGACTATGGCCAAAGAGCGCCATGGCACAAGGTATTTTTCGATTACTCAAGGTGGGTCAAAGACCCATTTCCCAAGCATTTCACCCTAAATAAGCCGAGCACCAGGCCAGGGGAAAGCTTGTACCCATTGTATCGCCGGTGGGTACCCGGCGGCACTGGGGATCGAACCCCGCACCTCCCGTATGCGAGGCGGATGCTCGACCACTCGGCTACCGCTGCGGTGGTCAGAATGAAAGAGACCGCAAACACACTGGTCATTATCGGCATAAAGCGAGCGTAGCATCAGCATGCCGAAACAAGGCCTTCGGCCGAACTCTCCGCTTTCGCCACGACTCGTTCTCGGGACAGTGGACGGGGCGCGATCGACCCCCACCCCGAGGGAAGGCGAAAGGAGAGGCTCGTGCCGAGAGAGTGGCGCGCGTCCTCTTGCACTACCTGGGGATGCGACCACGAGGGGTGGCGCGCCAGCGCGGAGACAGAAAGAAAGCGGGCGAGGCGGAAACGAGAGCGGCCAGCCCGTCGACGCCGCCCGCGCCGTGAACGGCACTCGGCCGCTGGGACAAGTCGCGGGACGAGCGCGACGCCGGCCAGCGGGGATTAGCGGCGGCCATCGGCCACCATGTGGAGGTCTGGGCGTGCCCTGGGTCCCTGAGCACCCGTCGCCCCCGGTGTTTGGGTTTGTCTCCACGGGTCAGTGTCGCCCCCTGCTCCAGAAGCAGCAGCTGCCGCCGCCACTGCGGCCCGTGGTATGTGCTCGCCGCAGCCGCACGAAGGTGAGTCGCCGTGACCGGTGCCCTGACCGGTGCCGGGACCGGTGCCGGGACCGGTGCCGTCGTTGCAGGGACGCGTTTTCGCCTAACGTGCTCCTTGGGGTAACGCCAATGGTTCCTTAAGGTACCGGACTGCATTCCAAGAGGAGAAGATCGTAGGAGGGTAAGTCAGGTAGGCGGATGGGATTAGGAAGTTTGCGGGGATTAGTTAGCCGCAGTTGGCGCGAGACAGGGTTGATTGGTCGGTTGGGGGAGCCGTTGCCCTCCAGTGGACGTACTTATATGGCTGATGCTGCTGATAATGATAGATGATGATGATGATGATGATGATGATGATGTCACCAAATAGTCGGGTTGACCTAGCCCCGTAGACACTTGGCTAGCGCAGTTAAGGATTGGCCGGTTGACTCTTCTTTAAAGTTTAATGGGAAGTCCTCTAAAAAACACTCCTTCCTTTTTCAATGATGAGAGTAGCGGGAGGAGATGTTGACGGCATCGGCCGGTGATCTGAAAATCATGACTGAGATAACTGCTCTTATCTATCTGGCTTCTGTTTTTAAGAGAGAAGATCAATAGGCTACGAGCACTCGTATCAATGAAGAGCGATGAACCATGAAAGTCGGCTTGTTACCTGTGTACTGGCCGTGTCCGTCCTGGTCTTGAGTGTGTCTGCAAGCCTCTTGAAGCGGCTGGTAGTTTGTCGTTGTGCCGTTTGTACTTGTTGTCGTTAAGTTAATCGCAGGGCACACGAGGTCCAACTTGTAATTGAGCATAGACAGCCCCAACTAATTCCACGTCTTGGAATGAACGAAACGTTGGGCGCCATAAAAAGGTGGCTTTAATATGATGAGAAGTGAGGACTCATATCTTCTTCCGCGCGTGTGGTACGCTTGAGGGGTGCTTCCGTGGTATTTTGTCGGAACACTTGCGCTGTGCAGACGCCGCTGGACAGATAAAGTGCTTGCGGTGCTTCAAGAGTTCCACCGGTCAACGCACTTCTTCGAGTGACATGCCCTCCAGTCATCTGGTGAGGTCCGCTATGTGAAGCGTAGGTACTGACAGGTGACAGTCAAGTTCAGAAGAAACTTTCCTTGTTTCGTGTGTCGCTGAGAAAAGCGCGGACACGAGATGTTTGCATCGTCAAGTGCAAGAAGACAGGCATCCGGTGGCGCTTGGGCTTGGTGATAGGTGCCCCTCAACTCAAGGAGGCTTCGTCGCCACAAACGCGGCTCGCGTGCATCTCCTACAGGCGGGTGCAACTCAGGAACAAAGCGGCTTTTCCTCGTCAAAGGACCCCCTTCTAGTCAATGGCGTCGGCCGACTCTCATCAGTCTGCTAGCATGACAATGCAGGGAGGCGCGACAGCGCAGAGAGGGTACTAACCCCGCCAATGGAGGGGGGAGGGGACTATCCCATTTCATCTGCCACTCCGTGCATTGTCGCGCTAGTAGGCTGATGAGAGTCGACTGACGCCATTGGCTTTGAGGGGGTCCCTTGACGGGGAAAATCCGCTTTGTTCTTGAGTTGTATCCGACTATAGATAATCATAGTTGTCGCTCACTCCTAGCGCAATAGCTCCGCTCTGACGCGGTCACTCGGCTTGTCCTAAGCTGTAGCGCCTTGGAATTACAGTATACCTTTGCTGGCCGGGCATAGCGCACGCGAGGTTTTGCAAAAAAAAAAAAATGCATCGACAGGCAAGCCTGTTGGGGCAGCTTGGAATCTGAAAGGCAGCGCATTGTTGGCACTTGGGAAAGTTGTAGCACTGCAGTTGTAAACAACTGAATCGAAGCAGCAAGACAAATGTTGCGCGCTTAGGGCAGCCCACAGATTTCCTGCGGCGATTACAATGCAGGGAGTGGCAGATGAAAGGGGATAGTCCCCCCCCCCCCCCCCCCCCCGCTTTGTCGAGGATACTCCTGCCTCTGCGTTGTCATGCCACTCACTGCATTGCCGTGCTACTCCCACTAGAAGGTTCATGAGAATCGGCTGACGCAGTTGGCTGCAAGGAGGTCTTTTGACGGGAAAAAGCCGCTTTTTTCTTGACCTGTATCCGACTATTGTCAAGCATATATAGACAAACACAGTTGTGCCGAACTATAGTATTGTGCATACGATGCTTGTCTTAGCGGAAGAGGTTTACACATTTGCGGGGTAATCAAACAGCATCGAAATATGGCTGGCTGTCTTCAATTCAGTCACAACTGATACTGCGTGTTTTGAAGAACCGGAGATTTTCACGGTCCGGCTAACGACTCACATACCTTCATTTCGCGTTATGCCAGTGTTAGGTTTTTGCTCGAAAAGAAGCTCGCGCGTGGCTCTCGCTTTTGCAGCGCATAAAAGCGCGCGCTAATGCGGGTGAAGACTCAGCGGTGGCTCAGTGGTTAGAGCGCTCGGCTACTGATCCGGAGTTCCCGGGTTCGAACCCGACCGCGGCGGCTGCGTTTTTATGGAGGAAAAACGTTAAGGCGCCCGTGTGCTGTGCGATGTCAGTGCACGTTAAAGATCCCCAGGTGGTCGAAATTATTCCGGAGCCCTCCACTACGGACCTATTCGTTCCTATCTTCTTTCACTCCCTCCTTTATCCCTTCCCTTACGGCGCGGTTCAGGTGTCCAACGATATATGAGACAGATACTGCGCCATTTCCTTTCCCCCAAAAACCTATTATTATTATTATTATTATTATTATTATTATTATTATTATTATTATTATTATTATTATTATTATTATACCCTACTAGCGCAAATATTAGTCCAAATGCTACACCAGCAGTCGCTTCTGGCTTCTGGCTTGCGCGCAGGCGAAAATGCTGCTGAGCTCTGTTTGTGCGAATATCGATGCTGCATTACCAATTTGTTATCGCTTCAGAACTTGGAGGGAAGTCGGCAACCATATTCCAATCGGCTTACGAAGAGCGTTTTTCGAGGAGACGCGAGAAAGACTGAAGCTAAAATGAAACGTGGAACTTTCGCGTATACTACAGCAATTGGAGACCAGCAAGGGACTTGCCGAGCCGAACGGAACAGGCGGACATGAAGGCACTGCCGTTGTGTTGAGGTCTGGGGAATTTATAGCCCGCACGGTGCGTGACAATGCAGACCGAGGTGTCAACTTCACTTCTATGTAAACGTGATGCTGTAGGCAATTTTCCTTTAACTGTGCTGCTGGAGATCTCAGCACTCGCAGGGCGCGTTGTCTGCACGTCTTTTAGCCCTTTAGGTACAGAAAGTTACTCCAACACCGCCACCATTAATCGGCAGAATGGCGGCTCGGCTACTGATCCGGAGTGCCCGGGCTCGAATCCGACCGCGGCGGCCGCGTTTCGATGGAGGCGAACTATAATAATTGGTTTTGGGGGAAAGGAAATGGCGCAGTATCTGTCTCATATATCGTTGGACACCTGAACCGCGCCGTAAGGGAAGGGATAAGGAAGGGAGTGAAAGAAGAAAAGAAGGAAGAGGTGCCCTTACGGCGCGGTTCAGGTGTCCAACGATATATGAGACAGATACTGCGTCATTTCCTTTCCACCAAAAACCAATTATTATTTAAGATAAGCGTCTAACGATGTTCGACACAGGCAGTGTTTGGCAGCTAATAATAATTATAATAATAATTGGTTTTTGGTGGAAAGGAAATGGCGCAGTATCTGTCTCATATATCGTTGGACACCTGAACCGCGCCGTAAGGGAAGGGATAAAGGAGGGAGTGAAAGAAGAGAGAAACAAATAGGTCCGTAGTGGAGGGCTCCGGAATAATTTCGACCACCTGGGGATCTTTAACGTGCACTGACATCGCACAGCACACGGGCGCCTTAGCGTTTTTCCTCCATAAAAACGCAGCCGCCGCGGTCGGGTTCGAACCCGGGAACTCCGGATCAGTAGTCGAGCGCCCTAACCACTGAGCCACTGCGGCGGGGCGTTTGGCAGCTCTCGACGACGGTTTCGGTGCCATAATCTGAAATCGTTGTCATCCCTTTTACTTCGTACCTACAAATCCGCCCTTCATCCCCCCAAGTGTACACCCACTGAGAGACTTCTACAGCCAGGGATACACAATACGACGACGGAACTGGTGGCAGCCTATCGTGTGGCTCAGTACGAGCGTCTATCAAGAACCCCAGCGGTAAGAAGTACACTGCGAGAATTTCAGATTGGATACGAATCCACACACAGTCCCGTAGGCCAGCTCCCCACCGATATACAGAAACAGCTCTTTATTAATCCCATCCCCCAAAACATGCACCCTGAACACCACGCCGCAAGGCGGAAAACGCGGGAAAAAGCACTACACAAGAACTCTTCTCAGCTCCAGGAGACAGTCTACGTCGATGTCGCGGAGTATTCTGACCAGGAAGCAGCTTTCGCGATAGGGATAGTCATCAATTCGGGAAACCCCCTTGCAGCGGCCACTGTTTAGGTCAAGCACGTGGAGGAGGCCGAGGAGGCGGCTGTCGCCCTGGCCATCGCCTCATCGGAAGCTGAATATATTCTCAGCGATTCCAAGACAGCCGTGCGAACTTTTGCGAAAGGCAGAGTCAACGCTACCACCATGTCTATTTTTGAGAGGCAGTCCAATCCAGCACCTAGCCGCCAGATTCAAATTATCTGGGTGCCTGCGCACTCGTCCCACCCGGGGAACGAAGCAGCCCACGATTTTGTCCAAAGATTCGTCAACCGGGCTGTGGCCTGCCCAAACCTGAGGTCGGCCAGGGAGCGCAGGATCACGTATCGCGACGTAACTATGCACTATCGTAATGATAGACTTAAATACCCACCCCCCGATAAGTCTTTGACCAAACCTCAGCAGGTGGCCTGGAGACAACTCCAGACAAACACTTTCCATAACCCTTATGAAAACTTCATTAGGTATCCGGGAGTATTCTCGCCCCAGCGTAAGCTATGTGGTCAAGATAAGGCCGACATAGTTCATATACTGCATGAATTTCCACGGGACGCACCGCCGATAGGACAATGCAGCGGCAACCCGATCGCGGCGGCTGCGTTTTTTCCTCCATAAAACGCTAAGGCGCCCGTGTGCTGTGCGATGTCAGTGCACGTTAAAGATCCCCAGTTGGTCGAAATTATTCCGGAGCCCTCCACTACGGCACCTCTTTCTTTCTTTCTTTCTTCTTTCACTCCCTCCTTTATCCCTTCCCTTACGGCGCGGTTCAGGTGTCCAACGATATACGAGACAGATACTGCGCCATTTCCTTTCCCCAAAAACCAATTATTATTATTATTATTATTATTATTTTTACTACTATTATTAACTTGGCAACCCGGATATTTTACGCTCTCGCTTGCCGCGGAGTCTCCAGTACTACCAGCGTATAATCTAAACAGATACAGCCTTTGTCAAAAGTTTAGAGCCCAGGGGTTTTGCGTCTAGGCCATGTAATGAGCTCCTGTATAACATTCAGAGAGCATCTACCCATCGTAATGGGCAGGGCTAGAAATCTTCTTAGCTTCAGGAGGTGTGGGACGCTGGGGGTGCATTACTAACCACACGGTGTGACTGAGAACCAAACCCCGTGGGCTCTAAACTTCTGACAAAGGCTGCACCTGGGTATTGCAGGAAAATGATGCATCTTTGTGACGCCACAGCTTAGATAAACATGGTCGCTGCGCCACTAGTAAAATGACGGCGCTTATGCTACGTTGTTAACTAAACGTGATCCAGGCGAGTAGAATGCAGGAGCTTCGTGGGCTCACGTGTTGTTCATTTGGATGTATAATGGGGTGATGAAATATCCACTGCTCGCACCGTAAGAGACGGCCTAGCGTTTATTGCCTCCTTCTCCTCCTTCTTTTTATCTTTCTACCCTCCCGGTCCTCCTTTCCATATCGTACGTTCACGTGGTAACAATGATGGTGTCCACGTTAATGCCAGTCGCGCAACCGACTCGTGCTCGATTCCTTCAATTTTCCTCTAGCCACTACTATTACCGTAACTGCCCCCAATGTGCCGGACACGTGAACAGGCGCAGCGATAGAAAATTGAGGAGGACAAGCCTGCTTGCAGAATGTTGCGTAAGGTATTTTGCTTAATGTTATCAGCGCAGTCATTTTTTAAGCTGTCTTTGCCGCAGTGCTCGAATGCGATGCAAAGAAGCTTGCATGCGCAATGACGGACGTCGACGTTCTTGTCATTCTAGTTCATTTTCGCCTTATTGACTTCTCCCTTAAGACCGCAGTTGCTTGCTTAATTCTGCCTTTTGTAATATGGTAACATGAGTAATTCATTTCAACAGAAAAAAAAGATGCCGACCAAAGGTTTGTGTCAAAACAAGACGTTTCGGCTTCCATACGGAAGCCTTGTTCACTGAAATTTATTCTAGAAGAGCGACGCTTAAACACGCTTCGATAATCGTCCCAGGCATATTGCGTAGGCTGGCGGGAGATTGCCGGTGTTACGACTAAACCTTTTTTGAGTAGTCTGAATCACCAAGGACTCGAGATGCTGGCATGAAAGCCAGTTCTTTTCTTTGGCGATAATAGAAGCCCCTTCCCGGCAAATATCATGACACTGTAATACCGACAATCTCGTAACACCGGTAATGGTAACACCGCCAGTTTCCCGCCAACCTATGCAAGATGCCTGGGACGATTATTAAAGCGCATTTAAGCGTTGCTCTTCTAGAGCAAATTTCGGTTAACAAGGCTTCCACATGGAAGCCGAAACGTCTTGTTTTGACACAAACCTTTCGTCGGCGTCTTCTTTTTTCTGTTGAAATGAATTACTTACTACCCGACCAGACGAGATTTCGTCAGACCTTAGATTTCATGTTAACATGAACATCGTTCCTTTTTTTTTTCTCCCCTTGCAGGCCGGACTGACCTCGGCGGCATTGACAACGAGGCCCTCGACTTCAGTCAGCTCGAAGACTACCTCAACAACGACAACATGTGAGCGCTGGTTCATCCTTTCTGTCCCTGGCAGTATAGCTTAAGAGCACACACACAGGAGCTGCGTCCCCGTCATTGGGAGTTGAATGCGAAATGGTGTCTAGTTTTTCAGGCTAGGCAAGGTCCCCAGCTCCTAGTGGCTGGTGTAGCTATAGCACAACCGTATCGCTGTTGTTACGCGTTGGCAAGTTAGATTAAGGATGCTTAAGCGACTCATAGAACAGCATCTGTTAAGATCTGTTTTGTAAAGATGTTGGTGAACAAACAGAAAATGCATCAAGTACAAAAAAAAGGGGGGGGGGGACGCAGCACCAAATATCCGAATGATGTGGGTATACTGGAACCCCTTTTAGATTCGGGGGTACCAGTTGGGTGGGGGGGGGGGGGGGGGGTGATACGGAGGTACTGCGTATCCCTTTTTTTTTCTGAAGTTACCCAGCTTTCCCGAACCGTTCGAGAGACTCCCGAATTTTGGCCGAACCTCCCGATTGTACGAACGCGATCTTATTTCTCTCGAGAAGTGTCCCCGACTTTGTGCGGAATAACTTTCCGCGAAAAGACTCGGTGCATGATATGTAGCCGAATCGCAATCGCTATAGCACGTGCTTGTCATCTGGCCGAAGCGACAGTCGCCGCAGAGACTACAGCTGCCGGCTAATTTTTCAGGCTTCGAAAATTTAGACATTCGTATTTTTATGACGAGCAGCCAGCTTTTCTGTCGCATTAATGCTTATGATCTATTTTTAGAAACAAGCGTAGTCCGAAAGTTCGGGTTTCTAATAAACAGCGTGTTCCCAGAGCTGTTCCCGCGATGTGGCAGCCGCCATGCTGTATTTTCTGTTGATTTGACGCGTTTCTATGAGCTTTTATGGCGCTTTTCCGGACTGTCCGTCGTCTTCATCGTGATCGTCGGGACGTGTTACGAGAAAGTGAAAGGCAGGCCGAAAGGGTTTGACTCCGGCGGCACGATGACCGCCAGAAGGCGTCAGAGAACTCACATCAGATAAAAGTAACAATGTAGTGAGTGTGCTGCAGCGGCGCCTTACGAAATTCGCGAGGTTACGCGGAATGCAGTCTGCAAGTCTGGCGCCCACTTTTGAGCGCTATTCTTTTTGGGACTGACGAAATGCATCGCTCTGTCGTGCAAACTAGACGCCGAGCGAGGACTGCAGCGCTCGCGGCCAGCCCTCTTTTGCGTGCATCGTGCGTGATAGAATGGAGTAGCAGGGTGTTTCAAAAATCGTCCTCTGTGAGTTATCGCGGCGACCTACGAGTCTTGTTCGCTGCCGTTCCTACCCCTCGCGAAACGGTCTGCAGCATGCTAACAACATAGAATATTCGAAATGTGTGTGGAATGCCACTAATGATTATGGGATTGGACATGTGACGCGTTTCATCCCGTTTTAGACCGCTGTTGTTTACCAGCTTCCATTGGCATGTGAAAAATTTACACAGGGCAGACGGGGTGCTTCATTGCTTCATTACCTCCCATCTTAAGAACACGAAAATACTGTATCCAGTTTTGCTTACATCTATCGGTACATTGTAAGAGATGTTGAAAGTGTTCGCCGCAGTTTGAAAAAAAAAAAAAAGACCGCTCTGTCACGGTGTCGCAGCCAGGTGATAAGTTATTGAAGCATTTCATATAATAAAAAAGAAACAACACCGCCTGCATCAACAATCCATTATTCATTCAAAGGCAGGAGGAAACAAGATATTCGTCTGCTACAACGGGCGACCTTGGCAGCGTGCCAGACGCTACCGCGCCTGTAGGGGCGCGACGTGTTCATGTCTTTCTGAGAGCACAGGCTGTGACAATTCGCATGGCGAAATTGGCAGCGCGCCAAGAAGCTGCGGGGCCAGTTGCAGCGTGGTGTGTTCTTGTAAAGTTTGTTTGCCGTCACACTATAGAGCTGACGCTCAAAAATTCGCGTTATAAACTCGCAACCTTCCTTCGTGTTTTGTTTATATTGTCACTTTTTGTTTTAGAGATGGCAGACGGCGTGGGAAGAGATGCGCTCAAATTTCGCATTACCGACTGCCGTAACCGTTTGTCAAGTTTGTCATTTTTTGTGTTTTGTTGCACTCATCGCATGTTCCTTTGTGTGCGTGTATAATTGATGTTTCGGGCTATCACACCCTCACTTGAGAAACAGCGCTGGCCTTATTTGTGTGAGTCGACCTCTCTGTTCCCGTCCTCCTATTTTGCACTTAATTCAGTCGCCTCCGTTTCAGTTAACTGCACCTGCTCTATTTTGTGACGCTGGCAGGTCCAGGCGCTCCCGTAGCGTTGGGAAAGGGGACGCGATCGCTTAATTTACGCACCGCTGCAGACGCAATGATCGCACTCGTCGACGCACGGCTGCAGTGACAGGAAACCACCGAGGCAAAATTGGGAAGGGAGTAGTAGGGGGGGTGACCCCTTTTTTCCCTATGCTCCTGCAGCTACTTCCAGGAAGAGCTGGTGAGCGGCGGAGAGCCACCGACGTCGGGAAAGAGGCCCTGCCTGCCCACACTACCGCCGCCGCCACCTTCGGCTGGCTCCGGCCTCGGCTCGCTGGGACCGCGCGACGTGCTGCCTTCGGTGGCCGCACTGCTGCAGAGCGCGCTTTCCCAGGCGGAGTCGACAGCAGCCGCCAGTGCTCCGCAGCCAACGGCAAACTCCAGCGCAGCGCACGGGTAAGCGAGTACGCTGTACTTCGTCAGGGAGTCTGTTTAGTGGAGGTATGGACTAGTGTTTAGTGCACGGCGGGTTAGCCGGCTGCCTGCTGCTGACACGCAGTGGCTTGGTGGGGGCGCGCACCTGCTCCTGCCCGGTGGCAGGTGCGCATGCGCAGTGGTAAACCGTGTGGTCGGGTCCTACGCTCGCGTTAGTACGTCTTCGCTAAACTAAAACGCTCTGAGAGAGTGTTTCCTGTCCGCTTACAACTCTGTTACTTGGGAAAGCTTTAGCATAGCGCATACCGTCTCCCCTCATCGCTAACCACGGTTGCCAGCCACTAGAGATTTAGCCTGCAGCAGACGTACTAGTGGAGACGTATTCCGGTTCTGGAAATACTTTAGTTTGAGCTAGTTGGTTGTAACCAGTCGCTCAAATGCGAAATGGCGCGAAGACACGAGGGCGAACAGAGACACGACTGGCGCTACCTACCAAATAAGTTTACATTTCGGATAACGCCACTAGTAAACCACACAGGAATGCGCAAATACAGTAAAAAAGAGGGTGAAAGGATAAGATGCACTCGCAAGGTAACATAAGCAGGGATTGAAATGTGGGTAACGATCCGTAAAAAAAAGAACAATTTCTTGATCTGAAAGTGACACGGAAACCAAGAAACCAAACAAAAAATAAGTTTGCCGCCCACAGTAAATGGAGAGCGCGAGGAGCGAGGCGATGGTCTACACTCCCTACAAGTTATTTCAAGCTCGTGTGGCAAAATTAGCCCCTAATTTAATTCTTCATCAGCCTGACTACGCCCACTGCATGGCAAAGAACTCTCCCATGTCTCTCCAATTAACCCTGTCCTTTGCCATCTGCCCCCACCGTATGCCCGCAAACTTCTTAATCTCATCCGCCCACCTAACCTTCTGCCGCCCCCTGCTACGCTTGCCTTCTCTTGGAATCCACTCCGTTACCCTTAAGGACCGTCGGTTACCTTGTCTTCGCATTACATGCCCTGCCCAAGCCTATTTCTTCCTCTTGATTTCGACTAGGACGTCATTAACCAGCGTTTGTTCTCTCACCCACTCTGCCCGCTTCCGGTCTTTTAACGTTACACCTATCATTTTTCTTTTCAAAGCTCGCTGCGTTATCCTTAGCTTGAGCTGAACCCTTTTCGTTAGCCTCCACGTTTCTGCCCCGTAGGTGAGTACCCGTAAGATACAGCTGTTGCATACTTTTCTCTTGAGGGATACTGGTAAACTGCCATTTATGATCTGAGAGAACCTGCCGTATACTCTCCACCCCATTCTTATACTTCTGGTTAATTCCCTCTCATAATCCGGATCAGCAATCACTACCTGTCCTAAGTATACATATTCGTTTACAAGTTCCAGCACCTCGCTACCAATTGTGAACTGCTGTTACCGTGTTGCTGAAGATGAGCTAGAGACAAATGCCGCAGCCTTAGAAGATTGTGGCAAGGCAGCTGGTGATTGTCCGGAGTTTCCGCAGTTGCGAGGGGCGCCTCCATCTTTTCGTTTTCAAAAATGAATTCAAGAATTATGTCTGTAAACGAGAGGCATTAGCAGGAAAAAATTACAAATTGTTCATTTCCTCTCCTTTATCCATAACGGTGGCCCAGCGGCTGTGCCCTCCTGCGACAGCGAGCGCGATGTCTTGGGTTTGACTCCGGCCGCGGCAGCCGCATTTCCGTATAGGTGAAATGCAAATGACGTTCATCAAATGACGTTTTCGGTGCGCAGCAAAAAATCCCAGTTGGTCGAAGTTAGTCCGGGGCTGTCAACTGCAGCGCGCCTCGTCGTCCTGTTGTCAGTTCGTCGTGAAATTTTCCTGCGCTGTGGACTCTTTCCCTGGACACTGACCACGTCTAGGGCACTCATAGCTTTGAAGCGAAGAGCTTCACTACGCTATGGTAAAGCAGTCGGCGCATTGCCCAGAGAATGACCTTGAACGACCTTCAGCCCAACCACGTTATATCCGTGTATGGTCATATGTGGTACAGTTACGGTGTCGAACCCTTGACCCCTGGCCTTGACCCATGACCTTTAACATTTGACATTGGGTGACCTTTCGGTTCAGCTTTGACCTTAAGAACATCCAATGGGATGATGTGAAGCCACGTAACATACGATGGGGGTGTCGTAAGACCATGTGGTACCACGTCATATCCACGTGGTCGTGCGTATATATAGACCAGTTGTTGCGAGCGTGTAGCGAAGCTGCCATGAACAAGCCTCAGACGCTTAGCAAGCGTGCTTGCTTTTCGCTAAATTCCAGGGTTAGCCAAGTTAAGCCGCTGCCAGTTTTTCTCCCGTGATCGCTGCGAATGAGATTAGTGCACGCCCAGTTCTTGGTCGGCTTTGCCTGAAGCGCTCTCAGGTGAAGTGGTCATGTGATGGGCCCAGTTTGACCTCCTTTATAACAGCATGTTCGTTCTTGTTTTCTCCGTTCACGACCGACGACGACGATGATGATGATGCTGACCCGTTTGTAGCGGGCAGCTACAAGCGCTGCACTGCGCGTACTTGCGCACCCTAGCGAACAAACTGCGTTGTATTTTGGTGGGCGGGAAAAGTCGCGAAAACTTTTTAATGCCACCCTGAAAAGGACGGGTTCATTGAGTAGACAGTCAAAGTCAAGCAGTAGCTCCCGACTGTTCTCTCATTCATACTTTTTAAAAATTAAAATCAAATCATAAGAGAAGTCGCACATGTGGTGAAAGTGCTGATTATAGTAACCAGCCATGGAAGAAGTATTACGAACAGTAGCAATAAAAATAGCCCTCACGTTCAGGCTGGTCATCCTGCTTCCTTTAAAAAAACGTAATCACTTTCATTTTCGTGTGTGGTGTTGCCGTTCTGTAAAGGCTTCGCATTTCCTAACCACGGTGAATAGCCGGCTGCAGCAGTTGCAGCGCCCAACGATGTGTCTGCCCCATCAACCTCGCGCAGGCACGGTTAGTTGCGTGCAGCTTGCTGGTGGGCTGTGTTTCAACTACGAGTAGTTGGGTACATCGCCGTCACCACGGCAGAAACCGGATTTCGCGCGCGTTTTTCCACGTACTAAAATTTTCGCAATACCGTTACCAAAATTGTGACTTTCGGAGTTGGTTCCGGCATATGCAACAACGATCACCTTCGATATTAGACCTTCAGCTGTTGAAAAGTTGTTAAATTAATCTCAGCTATTTAATCAGTTAGAGATAATTAAAAAATAATTCCTCCTGGTTACTCTAGGCAAGCGCTACCTCTAATGGCTGGTTGTCTAACCCTCAAAATGTGCATTTTACTAAATTATTGGCTTGCGTAGCGTGGGCTATCGTGGAAGGAACGCTAATGAGAGATCGTGATATGAAACTGAGCGAGTCTGTAAATTGTCCCTTCATCTGAAGCTTTCTCATAATAATTCTAAAACCGCCAGATGTTGCAATCTCTACTAGAGTAGCACGCCGAGAACACAGGCGCTTCCTCGCTTTGAAGGTAGGCTTCGCCACAGTTAATGTAGTATTGCGGCAAAGCTAGCTTGCGGTTTTGAACGCCGCGCTCATGTCGGGCATTTTCACGACGGATCTGTAAGATACTTCGTCAATATAGAAACGGCAACCTCAGTCGTAGTATGTCGTAACTGAGAAATCCCGGGTTCGCCTCCTCACCAATAAGAATATTTCAGGTGGGAGGGAACGGGTCGACCGGTGCAGCTGTCGATGTCACTTTCTAACAAAACTTTGCGACTAAATCTTTGTGCTCGTGCCCGCCATAGATCATATACATCCTTTACTTATTAACATTTCGTCATTAACATTTCTGGGGGAACTGTTCATAGGTAGTATAAAAGCATGAGCCCAAGGTAACAACGCAAATCACTGTTTATCTTGTAACAGCATTATTCGCGCAAAGTTTATTGAAGCTACCTGCTGGCGCTCGTGCGCATAATCTCACGACTGCTGAGTCTGGTCTTTCGAAAATGTTACTTCGGCATTATTTTAATGTTGTTTAATTTTTATATAAAAGTTTAGTGATGTTAGTAATACTTTATATAACAGTTATATTAACGTTAGAGATGTTAGAGAAAAAATGACATTCAGAACATTGTCCAAACATTTGATGACAACAAGGAAATAATATTGTTATAGCGTTTCTGTGCTATCTGTAAAGGGCAGTCGTTGCAGTCCTAAAACGCACTTGTTAAACACCGAACACGACACACAACAAACCAGTTTACTTTAAAGCATTCATTTTATTGTTCATGGAGAACGCATGGTATAAACATTGTTCTCTTTACGACGACTCCGGATAGTGCTTCTGCGAGAACTGCTGGCGACAACGCCATAACAGGAAGGCGAGCGGAAGCAGTTGCGTTACATATGGTTGCCCAGGGCGGCCCTGGTTGGCTGGGAAGCCTTGTGGTGTGAGTCTCACGACGTTGCTAATCTCGAGGGAATTCTTCGCAGAATTCAGTGACCAATATATGCTGTGAAATATTTTTACTGATTGCTTGCTCCTACTATGCAACAGCTACAATGACCATGTCACTGTACGAGTTACAATTTGTGTCCCACTTTTTACTCAGTAAATTTTAAATAAATGAATTTTATTAACAACCACCAAAAATTGGATTGAGTTGTTTCTAGTTTCTTTTGAAACTGCAGGCATTTTGTTACAGATGTGTATTTCCATCCGGAGTTTGGCCTCAACAGTTGATCTGTTTTACTCACATGTCCATTCGGTCCCGCTACCAGGAACGGAAGCCAGCAACACCAGCTTCCTGAAAGTCCACCAGACAGTGGTTCTGAGCCGCCTTTTTCTCCACCCGGAGATGGTAAGTGTGGACATCTCTTCATTTCATTTCTTTTTTGGAAAACACAAGAAAAAGAAACGCCATGTGCATTCATATCAGCGACTGCTCACTAGGTGTTATGTTGCTGTGTCCAACTTTCTTGTTTTTGAGTGTGCAATGTATTTTGCTCACCCGGACCAAACATAATAAGCTGGTGGTGGCCAACTCACTCCACAAATGTCCGTGTCTTAGAGCCACGGGTGTTTAGTGGAATTTACTATTTATGAGCTTCGATTCGACTGCAAGAGCAGATGTTTCTTGGGACATACAGCTGTTTCGTTGTTTGTTGTTCAAGCATACAAGGGCATCATTTAAACATGCATTGTTCTTCATACACCACTCAGCAGTTCGATGTTATGGAGAGGCTAGCAACATAAGTTGTCAACAGCATAGTGAAAGATGCAATTTCTGCTGCTTGACCTCTGTACAGCATATCCAGCAGAATGATTGTTTCAAGAATAGCGCCGTAAAGTAAAACCAGTATTTTCATTGAAAGTGCAGAATGTGAAAGGAATATTTGTCTAGATCAATTTATTTATGTACTGCCTGACATTATACCTGTTAAGATGTTTGGCCATTGCATATAATGGAAAATTTTGAAATGAAGCATTAAAAGGATAATGTATTTTCATAGTTGAAAAGTTTTTGAATAAACATAGGTAATAGATTTGTTGTACCCTACAAAGTTTGACAGTGCGTACCATGCAGTTATAGCCTAAAATTTACTCTACAAAATGTGTGTATGAAAACATGTAGTCATATATAGCAGTGCAAGCACAAAAAGCAAAACATTAGATTGGGCTTGGTAGACAGCATGTGAGAATGCAACTCAACTTTTTGCACTAAAGGGGAGCAAAAATGGTAAGATGGCCATTTTATGCCAGTGCATGAGTTTCTTACTACACCTCATACATACTCCTCTAGAGCACACTCACTGTACAAATGAAATCTTATGTATCTGTCACTATTTACCTGGTCACTTCAGTCTAAAATCATCAATAAATCAATGGCAATAATGCAGGTATTTATGATTACATTTACTAGTGTGAAAATAGTCAGTAATACTGCTTACAGCTGTGTTCATCGTGAGAATCGGAACCACACTTCCCTAAAAAGATTTCCAGTTTTACTTGACCTTAGAGCTTGCACTCAGGTATGGGTGCATATTTTTGAGCACGCATTCATTATTGGTACCACAGCAGCACAAGGTAAAGTTGAAACACCTTGAAAGACTCTTTGCCAGAAGGCTACGTGAGAGCTCATCTCACTTTCTTTGTTTGGCAGTCAACATGACATACTGCAATAGCAAGGCAGTGTTTTCTTGCATTGCATAACTTCAGGAATGCAGCTGCAGCTAAAAGAGGTAGGTGGTTGGATGTGGCCTTTGTAGTGAAAGCTTTCCCTTTCACTAAGTAACCCTGTAGTATCATGTGCATTGTGGAATGATTGGTGACCTCTATAGCTGCTGCAGGGATGACATGCTGCAAATCCTGAACTCATGCTTCAGATGCTCCTGCCTGCTTTTGGGGTGGGGGGAACTAAGATTGAGGTTAGGAATGGCAGATTTGGCTAGCATCAGTTGCAGTATTGAAGGCATCTCGAAGTAAAAATATATTTGCTAGTTTTCAGAAGCTTTCCTTGCTGACACCCAATCACAAGTGTCTGATGCCACATGCAAACAATTACTGCCATTCCTAATCGTTGCAACTCGTTTGTCTTGAAATGGTTGTTTCCAGCAGCGGACGGGTCGAAGGTGACAGGTGGTAACCACGCAATGCAGTCATCACCCAGCCAGAGGCAGGCAGCCTCTCATCATTCTTCGCTACATGGTGCCTACCATCTGGCCTCAGCTGCTACTGCAGTCCCTCAGCACCAGCCGCCACACCATGCTACGGTACCCCCCCTCCTCTCCCCTGTGTGCCTCGCTTGCTGTTTGAACTTTCCTGCAGTACTGCAGTACTTGTGCATACTGACAGCACAGCATAATATTCATCTAGATTTCACCAGTGGTTGGATGATGAGCATAAATAGAAAAGCGAGGATAAGGTGGTTGCGAGATGGAGTCCAGACCAATTATCTCCACTGTGAGATGATATAAACAAGGCGCAGTTATGTTTTGTACAAATTTAACTGTGTGCCACAACAATAAACATTTTTAGAAATCTCCTATTTTATTTGTCGAGATGATTGGAAAGGGAAATCTGCTGCTGCATGCACTTTACGAGTCTGATCGAAATTGCTGATAGGTGGACTATCGAGTAGTGCTGGGGTACAAGTTAACTGTGTTGAGACAGTGCATGAGAATGGACAGAATGTATAGCAACCTAAGAGCTGTTCCCCCTCCCCTTCCTTCATTTTTTTTTTCAAGTTTTTCAGCTCTAAGAACTGTCTGTAAAAAACGTGGCCAAGCCATGCATTGCCTTTAGTATGGATGAGTGCTGCCCATAACTGCTCATTTCCATAGTGTTGCAATATTACAAATGCCTCAAGGTTGTAGATACCTCTTGCAGTCTTTGGCTACTGTGCCATTGGTGCTTTGATTTTTGTATAGTTTCAAGTTGTTTCAGTACTGCTTCACTCATCTCTTATGTTCATGTTGTGAAGTGATTCGGCTGTTTTGTATGTTGTGCCTTACTACAAATGTTGGAATTCATGCGGAAACATCAGAGGCAATATTTTATCTAGCCTGTCACAAACTTGCAGTGTGAGAAGCAGGCACACTTATGTGAATTCTTTCCTTTTGCCTTGCTTTCCTCTGGATCTCTGCCTCTGCCAGCAGGCCACTGGGGGCTTCCAGCCCAGGGACCCAAGCAGCGGAGGCCTTGGCTTGCAGCTTCTGCCGGGGAACCCCACTGACAGCGAGCAGCAGTTATTAAATGCACTACCCGGCATCCTAAGCTTGCCTTCTCAACAAGGCCCTATGACGCCACTTTACAAAAGGTGCAATTCCTGTTCTTCACAGAAAATTTGTTTTTCTGCAGACTGAATACATGCAAAAATGAAGTGGTGTCCAAGACTGGATCGCCTGCTTTGAAATCTTAATTGAAATGTACAAAGCTGCATGTGATCATGAGTGCAACCTGACTGCCAACCACTTACTGATATCCTCAGTGTGTCCAACTTAGGTCTGGATGCTGTACGATTAAAGAGAATGTACTTCATATGTCTGAGGTATATCTCGGCCATCCTCATTACACTACCAACTGAAATTTAAAGTTGCCTTTTGATTACTTTTAGAAATTTCATGTGGATATGTCAGAATCTCGAAGAAATGGTTATCTTGGCACAATATGCTTGAAACAGGTACAATATATGCCTTTGGTGTACTTTTTCAACGTTTTAAGATAACCAAGTTCAAGTCAATGAGTTCATTTTCGCTCTCAGCGCAACACAAACGGGACACAAGACGAAGGCACAAGGACGAAGGTGTCCCGTTCGTGTTGCGCTGAGAGCGAAAATGAACACTTACCAACTCGCCCAAATTTCCGCCTTGCTCAAGTCAATGAGCACTTATTGTATATACATGTACTCAGCATTCAGTAATTATGGCATGTACGGCGATGCCAACTGCTCCTGTTTTCACTGCTATCATTTATGTGTGCAGCAATTTGAAATGAATTCTTCACACAAAAAACAAAGAGAAGTATTTCTTGGTTACAGTCATTGAAAAGGCTACGACTGCTGTCAGTAATGATTTTTGATGGTGAGCGAGAAAATTAGCTGTTGGTAGTTTTTATCACAGTGTTTTGCATTGTGTGTGCTTAGCCAATAAATACGAAGTGGTTAAATGGTTGGTGGTCTTCACTTTGCAGATTGTTCCTGCCAGGAGCACACATGCATGATATGGAAGACCTCAGGTGAGTCACTGTCTTCACTCATGCACCTTAAAAAAATTCTTTGGACATTTTCCATCGTGTAAGAGAGAGAGAGAGAGAGGTATATTTAAAGAGAACAGTGGAGAGGTCAAGCCTGGGGGGCCATTAGTTGGGCCACTACTCCGCACAGGGGATGGGGAGAAGAAAAAAGAAGGTTATGATGGGTGATGAGTGATGATGTGTATAAAGGAGAGATGGGAGTATATACAGGCACAGCAGGAGCTCACCTAATCACTGTCATGAATTGAGGCTCTTGTTTCACAAAAAAATGAAGTACAAGGTCCTCTGAGAGTAGCCTGCTTTTAAACATGCCAAGGAGGTGGCCAGCAGCACTCTTTCGTGCACATACACAGGGCGTACTGCGATAACATGGTTCATAATCTAAGTGATATGACAATAACAACAGTCTCAAGAGCTCGCAAGTAAAATTAAATGTAGATAGCACTGCATGAAAGTGACTAATAGTCTCAGTCTATAGGCTTGCCTGATTACGTTGAATGCCACAAGTGGTATCTTGGAAGCATGCCTGCTGGACAGAGTGCACAAGGAACACGAAGCATTTGCTTGTGAAGTTTTAAAATACCTAATGTTTGAGAAGCTTCCCATATTTCTGAGCAAGCACTGTTTCTTTACTGTTTAAAAAGAAACTAAAGGAACAAAGGGCTGAGAACATCAAACCCACGTGCCAGTTGACTGGGCAGATATTTATGGCATGAATAGAGCAAAGATGTAGTCATATACACCGAAAAGTTGTAGCTCTCTCACCACTTCAGTGCAGACAGTTAAGCAGCTGCTAACTGAGGGACGCGGACTTTGGTATGCTGCAAGTGCATGCACATCTCCACAGATGCTGCCACTGGTTTTTAAATTGCATGAAGTTGCAGTTGAATAACTGAAGTGAGTTGCGAAGCAAAATTTATTTAACAACCCATTTCAATGTATGCCACTCCATGCAGCATTGTAGTGTTGCTGTGTGCCCAGACACACAGCAACACAGATGTGTTTCTTCTTGTGTGTGGTTGGCAAGCAACAGCAGTAAACTGAGCTGTGGAGGTAGCCACAGGTCTGTGAATCATGGTTACCTGTAAATTATTTTTGTGGTACTGTACTGGAGCCCCGTCTTTATTCTTAGCAGTTAGCATTTGCAGTACAGTCACTGGCAGACACCAGTTTTTGTAGCACACTGTTTGCAGAACTTACGTGTATGCCAAATATGAATGTGATGGAGCCGAATTATTTTAACTATACACAGCGCCCCTATTCAGTGCATCCTAACACTGTGTTCTCTTTTTTTTTTCTTTCCCCTCTGCCTCGATTATACACCATCGTGGTGCACAGCAGTCGAGATGACTTCATGTGCGAACAAGTGCCAGACTGCCCTGGGAGCTCGTCCCACAAGCGGAGGAGATTGTCTGACTCGGGTCAGTCCAATGGCCTCATTCAAGTCAAGCAGGAACCAGGTACCATGCCAAACCTGCGTGTCTGGTGCTGGAATGAATTTGATACCATCTTTCATGTGTTCACATATTGTGTATCAATGATGGCTGGCAGACACAACTCTCATGATTGCAAGGAGTCAAAGTTACAGCTGAGCACAGCAGGCCATGCGTTTTGGAACAAAAGAATGTGACACATGCTAATGCAAATGGCATTTTTTTGCTGTTAAAACAGTGCTGGTTATAGGAATTCATGAAGAGCAGTTCCTTGGAAGACCTGTGAGAAGGAATTAAAGATGTTTGAACAACAAGCAGGGTTGTGATTGAATGTTTGCCAAAGTAATTCAGAGGCTGAATGGAACAAGCTCACAGGAGACAACATTAATTCTGTGAGGTCATGTTTCACTAACGAAGAGTAGACCTGTGGCAGACATTAACACATGCTGAGTTTCTCCAGCTGACGTGTTCCTCCAGCACTAGCCTCGCTTATGCCGCTTTGCAGTGCTGGTGCTGTGCCAGTAGCTGCTCTTAATAGCTAACGTAACTAAACCAGAAGCGATTGCATGCTGATTGTGTTGGAAAACAGAAGCTGAGGGAATGTGAAAGTGGCACGTCCTAAGCACTATATAACTTCCAGGAAAGAAATCGCTGTGACCTTGTGGGTACTGTATGTTTTTAGAGTAGTATACTGACGCATCGTAAATGAACACTAGCAGAGCTTTGCTAATGTTTCGACTGTGGACCAGGCTTTGTGAGAGTAACTCTGAATAGCACAACATGAAAGCTTCAGGCTACCTTCTGCGGCTGAATGAAGTTTTTTACCTCTGATTGAAAACATCTTCAGCTATGTCTAGCCTTTAACTTATTGCCCATTTACTTTACAGCTGGATCAGCAGCAGCTGTGGCAGCAGCAGCAGCGACGGCCGGCCCAGTCACATCGTCCATGCCCTATCTAGAGGATGAGGGCAGCTATGATGCCACCACAGGTGGTGGATCACTTGATGGGTCCGGCTTCGTAGACACCAACATGCAGTGCATCAAATTTCATCCCTTCCAGCCAGCCACATGGCACACACTTGCCAACAGGACATGCCAAGAGTTGTGCGTATACAAGAAACTTCTCCCTTTTATGTTTTTCAAGACAGCTGTGACTTTATTGCCGAGTCGGGAACTATTTTCATAACCAGTTTATGGGCGGCGTATTTGCCCCCCCCCCCCCCCCCCTCAAGTATGTGTTCTTGCTCGGAATAAAGATCTCTATATCTATTTTAAAAAATTACTTCTGCTGAGACTCGGTCTCATTTCGTAGTTGTTAATTGCCAATAGTAATGCAAGGAAATTATGTTATAACCAGTATTTGTTAGGTAATTCTCAAAAATATTGGTTACATTTGAAGGAGAGTGGTTAATTACAATGCCACACTAATAACACTGCATAATGTTGTACAGGCTGGCAGTGCTAAGCTCTGAAATATTTACAGTGACTTTCGCTCAAAGGGGTATGAGTTTCAGCATGGTAACACAGTATGGTTATGTGACACCACTGACACTCATGACTTGGAGAAAACATTACCGCAATTTTTATTTTGTTACTTTGGATGCGAACATGGGCACATCAGGAGATACTTTACCATGACAAACTGCAGCACGTTGCCTGAGCAGAGGATTGTCAGCACCAACGCAGCCCCATCCCATCACATTAGCAAACAGATTGTGGCCTGCTTGACAGGTTCATGCAGAGTGTAGTGAAGGCTTGTAGAGCAGTGACAAATTATAAAACACTACTGCAACACAAGAAGTGAGAGATCATTGAAGCTTTCACTATTTTCAGGAAAGGGCATGACTGTGAAAACAAGCTGTTGATAGCCCTGTTTCCGGGCGAAACCACCTATATCTTGATAGATGATCCATGCACTAGTGGCATCGAGTCATTTCTTATGTTGTTTTTATTGTGTTTTTTTTAGTCGTCATGTATTTGATCATCTGATCACCTGTTAGGAGCCCCAGTTTTGTATTAAGCATTTCCTTACTCTGTTGAGTGACAGTCATTATTTTTCAGTAAACCAAATTTATAATTATTGAAGAGTAGTCAATTTTACACTTGTTGGGGATCCAAAAAACAGTCGAAAGTTTCATAGCATCAGTCAGTGCATCTAAAGGTAGTCTTTGCAATGAAAAAGATGTCTTTTGTTGAAAATCCTAGCTTATATGAATATTTGGCCACATTTAGACATATTTAGACATAGTAAGTTAAACTTCTCTCTAGTCTCCTTTCCAGTACGTGTTTTTGTCACTCATGCATAACATGCTTTTGGTTGCAGACCACCTGTGATGTTCCAAGCAGATGCCGACAAGGGCTTCAACTACAGCAATGCAGACGATGCATTTGTATGCCAGAAAAAGAACCACTTCCAGGTCACGGTACAGGTGAAGGCTGATGGAGACCCTGCTTATGTCAAGACCCACGAGGGACAAATGCACCGAATAGATGCCTTTTACCTGCATTTCTATGGTGTCAAGGTTTGTACTGTGCTTATGTCACAAAGCTCCCAAACTTTGTGGAAGTAGTCAGGAACAAGAGAAAAACCTAGAGTATAAGTTTCATTACAATGTAGCAACCTTGAAAAACCCTCAGAGCTGTCCTTGAAACAGATGCCACCATTTTGCTCAGGATTTTTGGAAAAACGGGGAAATGGGGAGCTTTCATCCACCCCTATCTTCGTTTTCTGCCTCAGGAAAGAGGTCAACATGACACAAAATTATGAAGCGAGCAATTCCTTCACCGACAAGTGTTGAGCAAGCAGAAGACTCAGCAGCAAGCAATCGCTGCATTGTACTGAAGTAGCAAAGCCAGCTTCGAATGATGTGACACGAACTGCACAAGCACAGTAGATGGTAGACCATAAACCGGATTAGAGGCAATGGTCACAGGGGAAAAAAATCAATGCATTGTTTTGTGACTGTTTTGCATAGAAGACACACACTATGTGGAGAGGCTATGGCTGCATCAACTGGAGGTGTGGGCCTACATGAGCTTTCATATTTCAAGATTGCACCAATGGCTCGGAAAGTTTTCCGAGTATAGGGCTATGCTTGCAGAAAACAGAGGAAGCCTAGTGTGTGATATCCTAGGGCTGTCATTTATTGCAGCATGCTTTCGTGAGTGTTAACTCTTAGTGCTTTACTAGTATGGCCTTCCATGCAGTGTCCTTTGTGATATAAATATGAAAGGTCAGCTTTGGTGAATTACTTTTTCAGTTTTTAGCTAAACAATCAATGCTGTTACTCAGGGCACCTATTGTTCACTTTTAAAAGCCTATTTTCTATTTTTGTGAGCCGAAATGTCTGCCGATTTTGAAATTTCTTGGTGGCTAGACTTCTGGGTCATACTTCTTACCTACCATAAACTGTCGTTCTTTCATCGAATTGCTGGACACTACTTTAGTTTTCACTAAAAATAATTTTTTAGCCTAGCTTTTTGCCGTGCCTGGTCAGAAACCTCTATCATTTGGTGTACTGCAACCTCTTGGCTCCTTAGCACAACAATACGATCAGCTAAGGCGCCCGTGTGCTATGTGATGTCAGTGCACGTTAAAGATCCCCAGGTGGTCGAAATTATTCCGGAGCCCTCCACTATGGCACCTCTTTCTTCCTTTCTTCTTTCACTCCCTCCTTTATCCCTTCCCTTTCGGGGCCGTTCAGGTGTCCGCTGATATATGAAACAGATACTGCGCCATTTCCTTTCCCCAAAAACCAATTATATATTTAAACTCCGAAGGTATTCCTATTAACAATTGAACCTTTGCTATCTAATGGTCTGAATAATTGAAATAAAAAGGTTTTCTGTCCCTGTGTGGATATCTTATCTTCTCTGATCTGTATTTGCCTGACTCTTAATAACTGTGCCCAAAAATCTGTTGACGTTGCCCAAAAGGCTATAGCAGATTAGAAACCCAACAGTGCTTAGCATTTGTGCACTACTGACACATCCTGCTCATTTCCAAACCTCTTGCTTAGGACTGTTTAAGTGGCAGTGCATTCCACTAGAGCTCTGAAGACTGTGGCACTAAATGGGAAAACAAACGATTCATTACTAAGGAGCGTAGTGCATAGCATAAGTTGCTTTTGGAACCAAATTAAAATGCATGAGCCTGCCAAGTGGCCTCAGTGTGGCCACTGCTGCTACCGCATGCAGACAGAAGAGCTGAAATAAAGAAGGGAGAAAATCAAAAGAGAGACAGTGTCAGCAAAGCCAGGTTTTGGGGAGGGAAAAAAAAAAAAACTGTGGCTATATATCAAGAACAACAGTTTTTCTGCATTTCAGTCCATCACTAACAATTTTGTGTCTCACTGAGAGTGAACATATCTTTTGTACTTGAACCACTCTGCACATCACCTCACTTCGTGAAAACTCTCAGTAAACTTCTTGGAGCACATGTACCCAGGTGCCATTTTATTCACACTGTTGCCTTGGCCTTGTCAACATTAAGTCTATTAAAGAGGCTGTTCTTAAGTTTAACTGCATATATTTAGAAAGAACTTTTTGTTTCCTTTAAGTTCAGATTATTCTTCATGAGTACAATACATGACTGTATTTGAGTTCAGATTATGTATTCATGCAAGTGTACAACAAGCTGACTTACCTGCAACATATTCTTTGATTATGCAGATGGAGTCCCCATCACAAACCATCAAGGTGGAGCAGTCACAATCTGATCGCAGCAAAAAGCCCTTCTTCCCTCTTCCGTAAGTAGACTGTGTCAATGGGGGAAAATAGAAAGCTAGCTACAGGGCTAGGGAGTGTAGCAGAAGACACCAGACATACTTAATTATTAATGCATAGGTGTCAAATGGCAAGTGCCAAAAAATGATTTCACAAATCTTGAGGCATTTTCGGTGAGTGTGTTTGCCAAAGTGTTGCCAGTATTGTCACTGCTACATTTATGTATTTTGTTAAACATACGATGTCTGACATGATATTGAAAAAAACCTAGTTCTCATTTTATATTTCTCATAAAAATCTACAGTACTTGTTTACATTATGTTTTGCACATTAGTTACTGAAAGGTACTTAAAGAGCACGTTGATACATTAATCACAAAGGTTTGAGTAATGTGCAAGACTGTGCACATCGTAGTGATCATACTCTCTGCTCTTTAATAATGCCAAGCTAATTGTATGCTTAATGTTTCATGTGTGTAGAGTAACTAACTCCTTGTAAGAATGACAGCACTGTGAGCATTTCGCAAGCACAGTACACCTGTTTGCACTGCTACAGGGTAGACCTGAGCAAGAACCAAGTGGTGAAGCGCACAATAGGTCGCCTGCACTTTAGCGAGACCACATCCAACAACATGCGGAAGAAAGGGAAGCCCAACCCTGACCAGCGTTACTTCTACCTGGTGGTCAGCCTCTGTGCACATAGCGGTGATGCCAGCTATCCGATTGCATCACAAGCGTCTGAGCGCATTATTGTACGGGTAAGTTTGCTTTTTTGCCAAAAACTCCAGATGTCAACGACGCAACACTGTTGTTATGGTGCTGAAGTGACAGTTCTTATTAGGTCTGAAAAGGTATTTTTTCGAACAAACACACTGCAGGCCTCAAATCCTGGCCAGTTCGAAAATGACATGGAGCTGTCCTGGCAAAGAGGACTGGCACCGGACTCCATCTTTCATACGGTAAGAGCTGTAAACCTTAAATAGTGCTAACAGGCTACAGATGTGTAAATCTGCAGTTGATGGAACTACAATTTGGTGAAATGTTGCACGCAATGCAAACATCAATAGAATGTCTATTAAATTCTTGTGCTGCATCTTTTGAACTCAAGACACACCATTTTGTGCACAATGTGGTTGTTATCAAAACAGCTTCTTTCAAATCATGTGCTCTTCTTTCCTTGTTGCAGGGCCGGGTAGGGATAAACACTGACAAGCCTGATGAGCACCTGGTTGTTCATGGAAATGTGAGGCTGACAGGCCACATTGTGCAGCCGTCTGATGAACGGGCAAAGTCGGATGTCGTCGAGGTGAGCCGTGCTATTAGCAATGGTGAAAACTGAAATGTATACCTGTGCACCACAGGTGTGTTGTACCTGCTGCAAAAGCAAGACACGGTGCTTTTGCACAAACTCCCGTGGGCTTTGTTCAAGTTAACAGTGGCATGCCTTCCACACAAAACACATTCGAGTTGTGCATATCACTGCATTATCAAGGTACCACAGTACTGGCGTGTCTACAGTTTTGACGTAATGTACCGGTGAGCTGCGGAGATGAGATGCTGAGAGGACAACTTCATTCAATTTTTTTTCAATTGATGGTATGGTGCTTTGTTTTTTGGCTATGTTGATGTTCAATCAGGAGCAGTTGACTCATTTATTTCTAGAAAAACTGGATTTAGAAGTAGAACTTTTTTCTACCCACCACTTACCAAGCATTCAAACTCGTGACATCAAGACCAATAAGGGCTTTATGATCACAGTTAGGAAGTGAATGTCAGTTTAGCCTAGCCTTTTCGTGTACAAAAATCAGTCACGACATCATCACGGTTTTCTTTCAAAAATGGCAAAACCTGTATTTAATTTCCATCCTTTTCTAGCTTATAAAAAGTCTGTTTTCAGTGAAAGTAGCCCGTTTATCAAAAGAACATGGTAATCTGTCGGTACAGGGCAAACTTCTATTTGCCTGCAGTGTCCCCCTAAAAAAGCCGTGCTAACTAGCACACACTAGCTGGAATGATGGTTTCACATTTGTGGTTAGTTATGTCCTGTCAAGAAGATCATAGCACATGTCATGATGAAATTTTAGCTGCCCTAGCATGGAGGTAATCATCTGAAATGAACTCTTATGAAAACAGATCACTCACGTATTATGCACTCCTGTTACATTATGTTTAGTGCTTAAGTTTCGGTTTATGTTTTATGGGGTTTAACATCCCGAAGTGACTCAGGCTGTGAGGGATGCTGTAGTGGAAGGCTCCAGATGATTTTAATGACACGCACTGACATCGCACAGTACCTGGGTGTCTAGCACTTCGCCTCCATCGAAATGCGACCGCCACTACCGGGATTGAACTTGCATTTTTCAGTTCAGCTGCCGAGCGCCATAAACACCGAGTCACCACGGCGACTTTTGGGTCTTAAATGTTTTTTTCATGCATTGCTACAGATAGGTCATATTCAGTGCAGCATACGGCATGACTTCTGCAACCCAGAGAGTATTTCATAGATCACAGCAGTATATTGCGCTGATTTATAGCATGATTTATACCTTGCACATCCCACTAGTGCTCACTGCATTGCAAAGTTAGCTACAGCTATAGCTCAAGCATTGCAGGTCACGTTGAATGCTGTTGCACAGTCATGAACAAAAGTTAATGAGATGCGAGTTTGCAGGGAGAAATTTATTTTTGCGCAGGTCGGTAAAGCAGGTCAGTCAAGATCATAGAAAGATGATGGGACACAAGTGTTTGATATGCAAGAACAAATAGCAGCTGACTGTCAAGCGATGCAACGCAGAAATATATCTTTTTCCATGTTGTTGTATCTAGTAAGCTTTTGTCTATGTCTGTACATGTGGTCTGATGCAGTGGAGGCAAGTAATAATTATTTGAACTACTCTCTGTATTGGTGAAGCTCATGCATAACCTAATGTGGCGAGCTACAAAGGTCCATTCTGTCCTATAATTTAAGTTTTTCATGTCTTACCAGTCACTGTAGTTTCTGTTGAGCTATATTTTAATTAATAGTTCTTTCTTCATTTCTGTATTGTCTGTTTATCTAATTGTGTTTACAGCTCGACACAAAGGACCAGCTAAAAAATGTGGCGAAGATGCGTATTGTCCGCTACCGCTACATACCCGAGTTTGTGGACCAGGCGGGCCTTTCAGAAGCAACGGACACAGGCGTCTTAGCACAAGAAGTTCAACAGATCCTTCCTGATGCTGTTCGGGAAGGTGGTGACGTGGTGCTGTCCAATGGTGACTGCATCGAGAACTTCCTAGTTGTCAACAAGGTCAGCCATAGTTGTACGCCTTTCTTCAGTCCTTGTTTCCTTGTACACTGCTATCAGGATGTGCTCTGCGCTCCTGTATGTTTGGAGAAACTAGCTGCCATTACTGGAAAGCTAGTTTGACCAATAAAGCTGCAAGTAATGATTGTACACCTCCTGAAATGCATATTCGGGAAATCTATAAGTGACAGCAGTCATTCTGCAACTTGGATAGAAAGGTTTTTGACAAAATACTGGAAAAAAAGACAACTTGTTGCAGGTGGGATTTGGAATGACGGCATATAATGATGTGTGCATAATATCTCACTTGTACCTTTATTTTTGTTTCACAAAAGAGTATTCTATTACGAATTATAAATAGAACATGACTTAAAACAAGATATGAATCATCAGATTACTTCTTGTTAAACAAGCAAAGTGATGTGGTGGTTAACTTTATAAAGAATAATCCAATTATGTTTTAGGTTATTCCTATAACGCTCAAACTATGAAAATGCTCAGAGTTCTGAACTTGAGTTTGCAGGAGTGTGAAAAGAGGCCACATTTGTCAAGTTCTGTCAATATTTTTTTACTGAATTTCTTCACGTCGAAGTGCTGAAAACCAGAAGGCGCAAAGGGAGGAACCACACACGGGGTGCTCCATTTCCCTAGTCTTTACTTTGTCACGTTTTTAACACTCCGACATAAAGAATATGTGAAACCAGCTAGCTTGACAATATACATTCACAAAAACTTGGACCTTCTTAAACACATTTTTAAAGAAAATACAGAGCCTTTACGTTGCCTCCTATGATGTTTGCAATGAATGTTTAATGCTCTTCTTGCGATTTTCCTGCCAAAACTCTGGTTAAAACCAGTGCCATTGCCTTTATATGGTATGCGTGAGTCATCACCTTCTAGAATGGTTCAGTACATTCAGTTGGATTATCATATGAGATTATACTAATCTAGCCAACTGATACACCTTAATCTATTTTCTGGAGTGGGCCTACTTCTAGAATTTCAGGGGTCATTTGGAATTTTTGAGAGTGGGCCAACTTCCAAATTTTTGGGGGTCCACCTGACAAGGTGAGCAGGTATTTCTCACAATCCGGTGGCTGCCACAGTAGGCAGGTTGTTATGACATCACAGTCACGGGACCTGTCTCGACCAATCAGGATGGCCCATCAGGGCAGGTTGCAATGACATCACAAGGTCATGTGATTTCTCTAGACCAGGCAGGATGGTCCATCGTGGCAGGTTGCGATTCCATCACAAGGTCACGTGGCTTTTCTCGGCCATTCAGGGAATTTTGTTACAGAGAAACCAGAAACTGCATGATGACATCCTAAGTGCTATTGCTTTAACAGTTGCATGCACATACCTTTGCTCATGCAAGAGATTAATAATAAAAGCCAAAACTGTTCAATTACTTGGACGGAAATTCTGCGGTGAACCGTCACCGTAAATGTCATTATAGGCATGCATTTTAGATTTACTTCTTATATCATTACTTTTCCTTGTTTAAGTTCAACTCGGACTGCAGTCTCCTTTTATTAAACCTTTCTATTACTCTAGGCATACTATAGTGGGATTCTGCTGTAATTTCATCTGTGACGTGACTGCAGTAGTTTCGTTCTATTTCCTGTTTTTGCAGCTTTTTTTTGGAGGTTACACAGTTCTGTATGGTCATCTGTACGATCCCTTGTATTTCGTTTATTCTGCAGGAGCGAATTTTCATGGAGAATGTTGGAGCTGTCAAGGAGCTCTGCAAGGTGACCGACAATCTCGAGACCCGCATTGATGAACTGGAGAGGATAAATCGCAAACTCAGCAAGATCAAGCGGTTTGACAGTATCAAGTCCTGTTCCAGCAGCAACAGCACTGTTATCAGGTCAGTTGCCTGATAACAGCATTTGTTAACCATTCTTTAGGCGAATTAGAACTCTTGTGTGGGCTAGCTAGTACATGAGATTTAGGCCTATGCTCTCAGTTCTGAGAGTACACTCAGTTATATTTCATATATTCAGTATAGGAAAGGTATGCCACACGCATAAACGGGGGATTAATATATAAGTACTATTCATTGAGTTTTAATGCATACTTCCACTTGCTCTTGCCTTTTTTTTTCTATCTGCACAGTCGTGGGTCGTTCCCTTCAAGGAGGAGTGCGTTGAAAGACAGGAAAAGTCCTGAAAAACCTTTCTGCAGCAACAGATTCGTTCAAGGGACCATAATCATTCTCATACTTGTCATGGCATTCTGGTAAGTAGCAAGCCCTGCCCTGTCACATCTAAAAGTACTTTAATCATTTACTCGAAGACCATAGTGAACCATTTTTCGAAGTGGTTCATGCAGCTGGAACAGCATTTTAGGAAACCAAACAGGAATTTTTCACCCTGTAGTTCGGCCAAAAGGCAGAAGAAAGAAATGCAACTTTTTTTTTTTTAACGAAATGCTCGCATGCTTGTGAAAGCAATTTAAAGGGATGCTGAGGTCAACTTTATGCAATTTTTGTTATTAGTAACACTCGATTCTATGGCTCTTTCTGGCTATGTTGATGTTTGTCTTCAGCAGCAAAAGCCGCATTTGTTGCTGGGAAGATTGGATTTAAAAATTTTCCCACCTCCTCTCAGTTAAAAGTTGTGGTGTCAAGAACGAAAGGGACTTTATGAACACGTTTTCGGGGCAGATGACATCGCAGCCTGGCCTCAGAGATGCGTGCACAAATAACTGTCTTGTTGTCACCGCAGCTCGCCTGTGAAAACGCCTGATAGTGGCAGTACCTCTACTTCATCTTTTTTATGTTATCCAGCTTGTAAAAGCTCCGTTTTCGCTGAGAGTGGCCTCCTTGTGATTGGAATGTGGTAATCTACTGACACTGTCCAACTTAAGTTTGTCCTCAGTGTCTGTTCAAGCTAGGGGAACCTGAAGCTCTTTCTGTGACCCTTTTCTTCAAACTGTTTTCAACTTTTTATCCTTTATGGACTCTGTAGCATTGGCATGGTCTTTGTTGCACTGCTAAAGTGTCGCTATTGACCAGTTCTCATGCTCAAGAGTTGGGGAAAGAATTCTTATAAGTGCACCATCATAGCCTGATAGTCCCTCACGGCCTGAGTCGCTTTGGGACGTTAAACCCCCTAAACTAGAAAATAGAAAGGATGTGGAATGGTGACATGCAATGGTAGCATGCCTCACTGGCAGTACTGAATGAAAAAAGTGAGATCTTCAGGGGTGGAGAAATGGGCAATTTTTAAGGAAAACTGCTTCAGGTCCCATTTAACATTGCGTACAATTAATGCTTTGCTTAGTGGTATAGCTTTGTCCCAATACATACTAGCTGTGCCTATGGAGTATTCAATGAAAAGTTAAATATGTTAGTTTTAAATCTTAATTTATGTGATGGGTCTTCTTGGCTGCCTTGGCAATTTTTCGATGCCACATTCTCACATTAGTGTCTACAGCAGTATAGTTGCAATTACCTTAATTCCATCTCATCCTAGCTGTCTCATACTGACTCTACAATATGACGCAATATCACTGGCCATTCTCAAAGGAGCCACGGCCTTAATTGCAAGCAGAAGACTGAAATGCTAGTTTATAAAGGTTCTGTCGGTGACCCGGTATCTACCATGCTTTTACGACATCCCACTCTCATGTCGCTTGGTTGAAAATTAAATTTGCGTGCGATTTTCGAAGTTTCCTTTATCGTCTCACCTCCTCTATTTGGGCACTACACAAGAGAGCAAATGAGCCAGCTGTCTGCTCATTTTCGATCTTACCTAGGGCTTCCTGCATCTGTTTTATAATTGTTATATTTACAGTTTAGTACAGTTTAGATGTGTGGCACATATACCCATCTCTCATCTATGTGCCCACCAATTGTAGGATATGGCAGCCTTTTTGACAGCTGTGCGTGCTTTTGAAGCTTAAAACATAATTATGCAATGATTCTTTTGCAGCTTGGTTGCCATGGCAACACTGTATATTCTTGAATGGCAGCGAAGAACAGTTCTGGTTGCTAGCAGTCGTCACACGTGAGTACATGCAATACCGCACTCCATTGCTGAGAAATTCGTGTTGCGAATATTCAATGGCCGCTTAACCCCGTCTCAGTGGCATAGGGATGAGTGGTCATGTTGGAAGTAGTGCACATGTTTGGAACCATTTTTAAACATTTTGGAGGCCGCAGTTACTCTTATTTATGCATTTCTTGCACGTGTGAATGTTTTCAGGGTGGCAGTGAATAGCAGCAGCCAAGCTGAGCAAGGCACAAAAGGGCACAGAAACTCTGTGGACAATGCGACTAAGTACAAAGATCCTGCAGATTCAACCAAAGTTCTGCATGATGACAGTGGTAAGAAAAAGTATCTGCATAGTTATGATGAATTCAGAAGAAGGTAGTGTTCTTAACATGCAGCTGCATGGGCAGTTTGGTTTTAACTGTTCAAAGAAAATCGCCCTTGGTTAAGTTTAAGCCGCAAAACAAAGTTGGTGATAGAAAATAATGTCTTCCCCGACATATAGTATAGCAACACATGCCTGCATTTTAGCTGAGAGATACTGACACATTTGTGAACATATTTTAGGGCTGTAGTTGGTCTTAGGTCTAATAGCGCATATGGAGCACTACTGCTGACAGTAGCAGATTTTGTGATGTAGACAACAGAAATAGATGCACCAACCGTGTGAGGTACACACGTGGACTTCACAGAATAGTTTATCAAAATACTGAAGAGCTAGACCAGTGTGGGTACTATCAAAAGGCGGCAGAGAAAAAATTGAGGTAGGTTCCCATGATATCTCAAGTTATGAATACCTGGAACTTTAGCATATACCGGAATAAACATCCCACATGGCAACATGGCATGCCTGCCTTGTCACATGTTTTATCATGACCAAATTGCTGTTTTACACAGACAATCCTATGTGCATCAGCAATTGAATATTAGCATGATTATCCTTTTTTTATGTTCCAATTGGAGCAAAACATTGGGCGAATTTTTGTGCATTATGTACTTAAGCTACATCATATGCAGAAATAAAGTTTTCTGGGTGGAAACAGTCAGTGTTCTACCTCCTGCATGCACTGAAGGTGAGAAAATGGGCAAAAAATTTAGCTTTTGGAAATCTGAAGCATTTTAGCCTTCTGTCACTTTTTGGCAGTATTGGGAAAACCAGCTGACATCTGGTAAAATGCAGAACCAGGACTGTACTTGAACAGTTTTCATTACTGTGCATTACTGCTCCAAAATGCAATTTGTGCTACTTTAAAGTACAAAAAGAATATGCTGTAGCTGCTCACAACCTACATCAAAGCTCTGTTTTGCCTACTGCAAAAATTCTCCAAAACGCACTTTTTTCTCCTCCTGGGATGGCTCCGAGACACACTTTGTCAATTCCACCCATGATTACACCATTCTTGCATAACCCTAAGAATTATTTATGCTCCATTATGGTTGTTTGCTCTCAATAAGAGCTCATGGTGTCACAATTTTGAATTTTTAGCCGGCTTGCAGTGCTGCTGTGTTGTGTAATAAAGCATTGGCTGCTTTTTAATGCGATAGCATTAACGGCCTCGTTCAACAGAAAAAATTCAGGGGGGCACTTTGTTGACCTAAAGTGCGGTGAGGCGAAAGCCTTTAGTGCGGTGCTTTTGTTGCTGATTTGTGGTGAATTAAAGACTACAAAAAGCGTTTAGGCGGCATCCTTCCAGATCGGCGCACAGGAGGCATCTGGCAAGATTGCCTGGAAAGCGCTCCTCTCGAACGATGGTCACTGAATGACGTCACGCTCATCAGCCACAAGGCTTTATCATTTTCTCTGCGATGCCACCAGACTTATCTCGATTGATCGCAGCTGCGTGCAACTGCTTCCACATTGGAGGACGCTGAAGCTTCATGTTTAAGATTGGGATGTGACAGCGTGTTGCAGGGTTGCCAAGGACCAAGTAGTTCATGGAACTGGAATCCCCATTTCGCCCGCCCCATTACATACATGAGGAATGGCCCCCTGGCAACCACCCCATGCAGATGTTGTGGATGATAGGCCCAAGCCCCCCCACCATTACTTACACAGGTGGACAATTTAAGGAAAAGAAATGACACCTGTCTCACATATCTTGGTGGACAGGGAACTGCATTTGATTGACAGCTATAGTGTGACAATTTGTGGACCATTGAGGGACAAACCATGAGCCATTAAAGGCTTTGCCTTAAAATCCAGGTTGTCAATGTCAGTGCTGTCAGGGTCCGCTTGTGAGCAAAAAATCACAGGCATGGCTATGAAAGGTGGTCCCCAGAGAACAACCTATTCAACCTTATTCATAATGACATGGTACTTGGTAGCTATATGGTGGTTAATGGTAGTTAATAGATTTTTACTTGCCGATCGAAGCAAAGCTTTATATGGGCTATGGGATATGCCATATTGGTGGACTCTGGAATAATTTCATCCAGCGGAGACTTTAATGTGCTCCAAAATCCCAATACGTCAGCATTTTTGCTTTCCTGTGTGTTAAATTGTAGCTATGCTTGAAATTACATAGCATGAGCTCATCAGAACACCTTTGCAGTTTGCGCATGAAAATTCATGCAGATATGATAATGTGAAGCCTATGACCAGTAGTTTTCGCAACCACAACTCGTTAAAACAAGGGTTGTTTTCCTTGTCCACAAGCAACTTAAGGGACGAAGACAGAAATATGACCAGTAGAAGAGACGTGTAGCAAACAGCATAGAAACGTGCTGTTCACATTTTACAGCTTGTTTTCTATTCTGTGCCACTTACTGTTTACAGCAGAAGCACTGGGCTTTTCTCCACAGACATGTCATTTTCTGTAGCCATTGCTGCAGTAAGGTTTGCAATAATAATTTGCTAAGTCGTCTAGCTGCAGAGTCGTAGCAAACACTGCTACCATTTTCTAGGTCATGAGTCCATACCGTTGCAGAGCTTTTGCACAGTGCATTTGCTGCAGTGTTCTGTGCTCAGATAATATCCTTGATGTTGTGAGCTCTTTAGTGTAATGCTGGACTTAAGTTCCAGTGTGGGTCATATTCCATTCATATAACCTATACTTCCACTATTCTGTGCAGAGTCCAAACTCCCACCCACAACAAGACGAAAAGGAACAGACTCTAATAATGCAGTTCCCATACCCTCTGATTCACCACCAGTGCCAGGACCTCGATGGACGCAATCACCGACCACACCGACACCACCTATGGCCACAACTGTAGTGCCTATTCTGCAACCTAAGGTGAGGCATATGTCTGCTTGTGTCACATGCGTCCTGAGAATAGAAGGATTAAAAAAAAATGTGTAGTGCATATAATAGCAAGCCCGCTGTGGCACTTCTTAAATAGAAACTAAGCATGCGACGCTAAGAAACTAGACCTCTCCCGGCCTATGTCATCGCCTCATGTGGGGCTATTCTGATCGGCATAGCGTGTGAATTCTGTCAGCATGGTTCAGCAGGTGCAACACATACCAAGGCAACTCTAAACAGGAAAAGAATGACAGCGGAGGGATGCTCGACATGGGAAAAAACAGTTCAGGGATGAAAGTAGCTGATTTTTCCCATCGGGCCACACCCCTTTGACATTACATTGCTTATAACAGAGAGAGGTCTACTCATAAAGCAACATAGCAGTGCTAAGCAGAATAATTTCTTTAATTGAACTTGATGCACCTGCTATTCAAACACACATTTTTGTTCTCACACCCTGGGTACTAGTTCTGAGCATCAGCCATTCATGTGTGTGACAAAAACTTGCTCTAGGTTCACCCACAAACACAGCACTTAAAAGAAAAAATTAAAACTATATGCAGCTGCCCATAATTGCTGAATGTTTCGGACTACTTTTATTCGCGTGAAGTTCACCAAAAGTAACCCAAATGTTTTGCCTAATGGAAAATATGAATGCAAATGCATATATACATAACAAAAATGTTTGTTCAAAGAGTAGGCAGAGAAGTTGAAGCTTGCACAAAGAAAACATGGTGGGGATACTGCAATGGCTGACTGACATTTATGCTTAGCTCTTCCACATGACACATTCATTCCCATTTAGCATACTAGCACTAGCACAAGACATCAGTGTCTATCTCTACCGGATAATCACTAGGCGCTTGGTGAAAACTGGTGATCTGTGTCTGGCTAACCCAGTTGTTGTGATGTGTCAAGATGACCGCCAAACTCTATTTCAGGTTATCGGCACACCTCCGGATTGCTTGGATGGTGTGCTGGGATCGTGCAGTGCACATTGCTGCGTGCCCGCTATTCCAGAGTCCCAGGACAGCAATGCTCAAAGGGTGGGGCCTGCAGCTGCAAGTGCCACTGAAGCCCCTAAGTCTGCAGGTATGCAGTGTGTGTTTGTGCAGCAAACAGAGATGCATTAGTCTTGAGGTGTGGTGTTGATTCGCGCACAGTACAGAGTCCTGCCATTTGGCATTTCTTCGTAACCTTCAAATTATAGATGACATTACATTTCTAAGTAATTCAGTATAGAAATTGCAGTGCATAATTGAGGATCCAAAATTATGTGAAGTAGGATAGTAGGCTTAAAAATGGATGTGAAGAAAATAAGCGTGGTGATCAACAGTGTGGGAACTAGGAAACACAGTTCATAACAGGCAGTGTGGTATTGGAGGTAATTAGGGAGTTGTGCCAGGGAATGACACTGGCGTTAACTAAACTGGAGCTCGTTAAAGCCTATAACCAGCTTTTTTTCCAGTCTTCTTTACTTTTGTGTCCGAGTAGGCAATAAAATAAGCCAAACTTAAAAGTCTCTTTTGCAACAAAGAGGATGAAGCAGTATGCCACGACAAACACATGTCTGTTGCTTGCAGACAAGGCAAACAACAACAGCGCACCAGAGTCGCCAGAACTGTCCAAGGCGAGGCAGCCTTTGGACGACCAGCCTTTGCTGGACCACCTGGCCGACACCGGCAGCGGCCGGGTGTTTGTGGATGTGCAAGACAACAGCGCCCAGTGGGGGAAAGGAGGGGTGGTGCCCACTGCCCTTGTGCCACCCACACAGCCTTCCCTCGAACTGGGCTCCTTGGCAACGATCGTGGAAACCGATCGCGTCCAGGATGCGGAAGTAAAACGCGCTGAACACACTGACAATGGCGCTGACAGCATCGATGCACTCGCCTCCTCCCATCGCCGTTCCAAGGCCATGAGCAGCAGGAAAGGTGTGCTCATCGCTCCTTTCTTTGTCTGCTTTGTTTCATATTTATCCTTTGTCTTAGTGCATACTGGCAACTCACTTTGCATTATAAACATTGCTTTGAATGAAGGCACTGGTAAAAGCATTAAGAAATCTATTGATAAGGCTCACATCAAAATAATGCAGTCAAATGCCTTCATAAAGAAGCACTCCAGATCTCCAGTATCCTTCGTTATACAGGTCCCTTCATTGTAAAGGTCATGCACCGTATTTTATGCAATAGAGCAAGCTAAGCACATTCAGAAAAAGAAAATCTTTATTTAACATATGAATTATGCCTAATGCAAGAAGTCCCTGATTTTTTTTTTTTTGACACCTCTGGTCATGCGCCGTATTGTATGCAATAGAGTAAACTAAGCACGTTTAGCAAAAGAAAATCTTTATTTAAAATATGAATTAAAAAGATGCCTAATGAAAGAAGTCCCTAATTTTTTTTTTTCTGATACCTCATCCAATGGAATGTGCAACTGCAGCTGACCTTATCACATGGAAATTCGTGGCATGCTCCACATGGCTGGCGAAGCGTTCCATTTCAAAGACTTGGTGAACGTTTATCATAGTTGACAGGTCAACCTTGTGTTCGAGGTTTAGCAAAATTCGTTGCAGCACTCCTGTGTGGTAGTGTGCCTTGGCAGACCATATTGTGCTTTGATCTAACGGCTACTAGAGGGAAGAGCAATTTTGTGCCAAACGTGCTCCAGCACTGGGAACTTGTTATGTGCTGCACAACTGTTGACAAGGGGAATGTTGCGGTTCTGCAGCCCTATCATTTTCTCCACTTGTAAAAGGCAGTTTAAATTCTCCCCCACAGTCTTTACTGTGGACCGGTGCTCTCTATGTGCATTGCAGCTCAGTGGTGGCTGTGGAGGGCAATGGCAGCTCCGCTACATGTTCGTTGTAAAGCAACAAATCAGCCGTCAGGGACGCATCAGTTCCTTCGTTGTACAGACAAATTCATTGTAGTGGTCTTCGTTGTAGAGGCTTTCACAGTATGTATGTAAAAAAAGATAAAGAATTTGGCCGGGACATACTTAATCTTTCGTTATATAGGTCATTTTGTTGCAGAAGCGTTCTACTGTATTGCTATTGGTGTAGGACTATCCTGCACCAGCACAGGGCGCTGCAAGTTTCAGAGTCACTTTGATAACTTTTTGTGCAGAAGGAACAGGACGTTATGGCTATTTTTGCAGAGCAGAGCCATGCTTCGCAATGTTCCAGTAATTATTGTGCAGAGTTAAAATCTCTGATTCTGTCTAACTGCTTACCCAGGGGGCCACCCAGTAGTTCAGTCTCTTCGACTGCTCGAGCTGAACGTGACACTTGGCCAAGAGTACTGCAACACGCTGCAGTGTGTCCTTGGATCAGGTCCAACCTTCAGCTATTTGGTGCCTCTGTCCCGCTATATGCCTCTACAGTACGTCACTCTGCAGTTCAGGTAGGTTGGTGCACAATGACAATGAATGCAGTGAATGTCGGCAGTGTGTTTCTTTTAGTATTTATGGCTGTTCAAAAACTTTGACCCAAAGCTAGCTGCTCTAAATGGCTGGATCAAGGACCATAGTTGAATTTGTTGCATAGTACGGGCCTACTTTAGAGAGCAGTTTTCAGTACCTATGTCAGTAAAACTTTTTGACCCAAAGCTAGCTGTTCTAAATGGCTGGATCAAGGACCCTAGTTGAATTTGTTGCATAGTATGGGCCTACTTTAGAGAGCAGTTTTCAGTACCTCTGTCAGCACTGATTCTGGCAATTTATACCTTTAACTTCCTCATCTGCTGTTACATGGTATGGCAGCAAAGTTTTTCACTTGCGACACAGGTGCCCTTTGCACCAGTTGGTGCTGGTAAGTTGTACATTATCCTGCTTTGGCTTGCACAGCCTGTATATATGTTTTCATAACTGTAGTGCTTTACTAACAGCTTATATGCTCCACTGAGGTACATGTAATTTTTACTTTCAGAGTGGTGAAATTTTCTTTTTGTTTCTTTTTGCGACCACAGGTGTATCACATTATTCTTTCTTTGTGCTGAGCATTTGTATAGCATACTGTCCTGCAGTGGGTGCTGATCCCATTTAGCCTTTTCCTTTGAATATCCACTTGCATGTGCTTAGTGCACCAAGCTAAAGATGTCAAGATGTTAGCTGTGAATAAATGTTCACCCTGTTACATGAACAGCTGATCTGACATGTACTGTCAGCATTCAATGAAACAAACATAATTGAAACAAAAATGAAAATACAGAAATAATAACTTCTGGAGAGAAAATACAGGCAGAGCCCATTACTTAACACTTCCGTATAGTGGCCGTCATAACAGAGAAGTGAATATCAAGCACTCTAGATTTCAGTCTCCCTCATCTCAGGTCCTCTCGTTTTGTTGTTTGCATTGACTCTGTCTTGTTCACGTTTCATTTCACACTGACAGTACATGTTGCATGCAGCCTCACAGGCCCACACAAGATGGCGAGCTGCAGCCCTCCAGAGAAGCAGCTGGCTTGCCCAGCCCCTCTGCCAGGTCTGGAAACCCGTCCCATGGCTTCATTTTTGCCCCATGACAGGAACCACTGGTCCGAGGTGAGTGGGACACTCTTGCGTGTAAATACAGTCAAACCCACTTATAACGGCCACACATATAAGAAACGCTTGCTTATGGTGAACTCTTGCTGTTCTACCATCAAAATATACATTAGGGCAACGGCAATTCATCTCGGATATAACGAACAACTGTGGCAGCACAACTATATAGTGAAGGAAGAGGCACTGTAAACTTGGCCCTGAAGTTGAAAAACTCGTGCTTCCAGCCAGCACTGAGAGCGAGGAGCATCTCTCAGCCCCCACTACATCACCACAGAAAGAAAATAAGAAGGCGGCATTGAGACTGTCTGCCAGTCAAGCTTGCGCCGATCGCCTGCAAAGTGCACCGGCTAAGCATCCAAAGTGGAAGCAGAAGCTACTCTGCATGGCTTTGCATCAAGTAATGGCAGTTTGAATGCCTTGCTGGCCATTCTGTGGCATGCACTGCCTGTCCGTTCAGCTCCACCCTTTGAGCTGTAATCATGTACCGGCAGTGACAGATAGCATGCAGTGTAGCTGGTACATTATGCGCGAACATGCACTGCGCTGCTTTCGTCGCTGCGTGTGATCAGGAAGACAGATGACGCTGTCGAAAACAGGCGTGATCAGACTCGCGTAGATTTATAGCAACATGTTGGTGCTTAGCTGGCTGAAAGTACTTGGATGACTACATTCGTGCAGAGACATCGCAGAGCCGTGCCTTGAGGGAGCCTTTGCAGGCAAAGTACGAGCACTCCCCGACTACTAGGAATCTGATTATTGTGGTTGGCCTGGCACCAGCTGCCGTGGACACTGCCGTGTACCCCGTCCCTGTATGAGATTTTTGGCAGTCTCAGCAAGGAGAATATGACCGGCCTAGAGAGCCTGAAAAATGACATGGTAGGCTCTGCTTTCAGACGCAGATGCACATGAAGCAGCTTTTACAAAATTAATGCCACTTTTCGCAGACTTCATAACCTTGGCTGTTTTAGGGGTTGTCCACTTACTGTATACATCGGATACAATGAACGCAATCTGCGTGACTGCTAGGTTCGTTAGAAGTGTGCTCGACTGTACTATAAATGACTTGGTTTGCGTGATGACCTTGCAATTTTCACAAATGGCCCACAAGAAACAGCCAGCTTCTGTTGAAGATGGGGTGATTTTGCAAAATTCATTGCAGTCATCTCACGAAATTCGGTGTCCACCGATTATTACAAAGTTGCAGCATGGAATGACTCTTAATTGTTGGCTGTTGAGGAATGAGCTCTCTCTTTACACATGGATAATGTTGTTATATGATTTACTATAACTGCTTGTCTGACAAGCTCAAGATGCGTTGCATTAACACGCGTGCTCCTCCAAGCGCATGCACTATGCTGGAATGGAAACGATAAATAAAAGGAAAAGGTTATTTTTGTAAACAAAAAAAAATTGCAGGCCTGCTACTGTGGTTTGCCAGTACCTCATGAGCACCTCAACACACGACAGAACGTGCAGCAGACAATGCAGGCCAGATATCACTTTGCAACATTGGTGATCACTAGTCTAGCAGCCTGTTCACAAATAAATTAAAAAATTTGTCTTGAAAATATCAGCTGCGCTCAGTGAACCCATTTCAAGGAACTGTAATCTGACATGTGGCCAATAAACAGCAATAAGCAGTTTGTTCAGACATTGGGTGTCATGGCCCCTTTAATGAGTGCCGTGAATAATGCAGTGCTCTGAAACTGCATCCTTAATTTCACGTGCAGGAAGCTGCCCCATCGTGGAGGGTACCAATCGGACTTTTCCTTCAAAGCAGCTACAACTTCAGAATTCTCAAGCAAGGCGAGCACTTCGAACAGGTAAAATGCGATTGAAGTTGCTGTGGAACAAGTGGCGCAATGTAACTATAAAAGAAATTGCCATTGCAGAGACGACTAGTGCCAAAGTGTCAGTTAGACTGACTTGAAATTTCCTTCATTGCTGCCACTGTCCCTTTGTATTTCCTCTTCCATGCTGACTTTAAAGACAGGCATTACCGGTGTTTTTACATTACAGAGTTATGATGTGATACTAAGCTCAATGTCATCAATTGCCTGTAACCTAGTGAGTTTCATTATATACTTGAAACTGCAGTTAACTCCTGATAATTCAAACTAGAAGCGAACCAAGAATGCGCTTGACCTTGACAGTAATCAAGCGTCTCGTCATACAAACCAGAAGTTCAAATTAAGAGATTTTGGAATTAGCCCACTGTGCTACTATGCTTCCTCAACAGTTTCAAAGCTTTCGGCCACACCTATACAATCTTCTATCTCTGCTTAAAAAGCGTCTGGCTCACATTCTGTACTTTATGATAGTTTTCAAAGCATCCAAAAATGCGCCAGTAGTATAGCTAGAATGGCACAGTGAATTGCAATGGCTCTGTCTCTCTCACTGCAGCCCTGCAGCCTGCCAAAGAGCAAGGCTGGCGAGTTGTTCTGGGACTACAGCGTCACATTCCACAGGCACTGTGAAAAGTGAAGACAACACAATGCTTCCCGTGACTCGTTCCCACCTGAGAGCACAGTTGGGCATCTGTGCTCTGACATGGAGAATTGGGGGTGCTTGCAAACGCTAAGCCCATCACCGCACGAAGCGACAGTGGGCTGTGGTGCACAAATGACCAGGCCAGCTACAGATGGTCTCCTGACCACAGATTCATCATCCCAAGTCACCAGGCCCCAGCACCTTCTGGCTCAACCAGCTGTGCGTGCCTGTGCTGAACTTTGAAGTGCCGTCATTGTAAATAAGACTGAAGCAACCGTGCTGGAAGGTTGCGTTGTCCATATACATTCCGTCCAGACTAGCCGCACGGCGCTTGACAGGTTTCGTGGCATAAGCAGCTGCAGATCTGCATAAGAAAAAAAACTTCCTCTGTTTTTACTCACAGATGGAACGGGCACATAAGTGGCACTGCGGCCGCAGTAGTTGCACAGCTCAGCGTTGTTTCCATCCTCAGAATATGTCTGCGTGTTGCTAAAGGATGTGATGTGATGTCAGAGATTATTGCACAGATTGATGTGCAGTTTTTATGTCCTCCTGTGCCCACAGTCAGTAATTCTTTTGGACTTGGCAGTAGTTGCTGCACTAGTTCCAGAAAGTTCAGCTGCGATGCTGCGTGCCTGCAGCTTCGGTACAGGCACTGCAAATGCAGATGGACACCAGTGCTCTGTGGCCACTTCCAAAACGAACTAACTAACGTGAACCCTGTTTAGAAGCTTGACAGTCTGGGCGAGTTGGTTATGCATAAAGATACTTCTGTAGTGCAGACATAGCGAAGGGTGTGTTGTCGAGAGGACACCCACAGAAGACGATAAGATGTAGAGCTTGTGTGCCTTCTTGCCTTCACGTATTTTGCCATTTCTGCACTTGTCGCGAGCCTCGTTGTCTGCGTGATATGACATTGCTGCCGTTCCACATGTGGCTGTGTGGTATGTGCCTGTTACTGTACTTATCTGCATGTACAATCAACCCTCTTTAACTTAAAAAAAAAAAATGGATAGCATTTGCAGTGTAGCAGTCATGCATTGTTGAAGCTTATAAGCCTTCTATCTAGCAGTGTTTCACAATGCAAACTCCGCTGCACACACCAGGCACGCAATTATAAAAGGACTGCAATATAGCAGCATGGCAGCACAAGAAACGGCCGACAGCGAGCATGCCATTAACCAGACGCGGCAGTGGTGCTGCCATCACTACTACCTGTGAGAAGGAAGGTCGGAGGCATTCACTCGGCACCACGTGTTTATGCTTTCTTCATTAATTCTCCATCGCAGCTGGGCTGGCAGCAGCAGCAGCCTGCATCAACTGGGAAGTCCAGAGTGCACAAAGTACAGAGTGGCAGTGAAGGGCGCACCAGCATAAACTCGCTTGCTGGATTGCAGCATGACTTACGATCCATGCAAACCTTCAGCTCCTGGCCCTTCCAAGTTTCCACACCTCACATTTCGAGACATCCGAATGTTGTTGCGAAAGCGTTTTGAAAAAGGAGACGACAAATGCACCGAGAGCCGTTGATGCGTATTGTGCAACACAAAAAGCTTTTGACTTGGCTGGTACATCGAGGTATGAGAGTTCAGAGTTAACGGGGTTCACTAGTTATGAAAGTTCTGCATTCGACGTTCACTCGTGCCTGTTCACTCTATACTGCAGTTAATAATGCATGTATTCCAAGCCTATTTGTTGTGTATGCCAGGAGCTGTGGGGTTTTTGAGAGTCGCAACAATGCTGCAGTTATTCTAGTAGAGTTAGTGCATTACCAACAAAAGCCCAAAACCATATCTTTGGCTATCACGAGTCAGGTGGCTGGGGTTTACATGCTCATTACCAGCCTTGAAATGCATGGTCGGCGTTTTCATTGCTGCCTTGCCACACTTACACTGCAAAGAGTGCAAGCCAAGTTACAACTTGCGCTGAACTAGGCATGCTTTTTGAAGACCAAACAGGCCAGCACTAGGAGCACATACAGCACTATAAAAAGAAAATTGGTGCAGAAGTGCTGCAGTCCTTGAACTGGTGCAGTGAATGCAGCCAAGCCGAAGGGACTTAATGACTCAGCAGAATTTTTACTCATTTTAAATGAAGGCAGAACATGTTTCACTGCACTGCCAAGCTTCAAAGCTTTAGCAATGCTCAAAGCTATTCCACAGCACAAAACTTACTCACCTCACAAAAGTCGAGTAGGTGAGAACAAAGGAAATGCAATGTTGTGCAGCTACTGTAGGCAGGCTGTTCAGAGTCTATTAATAATAGCCTGTAGAGGTGCTGACAAGGCCAGATTTAAAGAAAGATCTGCAGTTAGGCAAGTCACAAAATGCTGCCAGTTGTGCGTGGCTATGATCTCTCTCTTCATGGTTTGCTCCAAGGGAAAAAAAAATGGCAGTATTTTTCCCCTGTTGTGTGGTAGACCTGGCATTCCTCTTGACCGGGGCTAGTTCATGTGTGTGCCATTGCAAAAGCCACAAATGCACATCCTTTCTTGTTCATTGTATAGCACAGTGCAATATGCCACGCCACATGTAACTCTCGCATGGGGGCAGGAGCTTGTTGGAAAATCTGCATGCACAGTTCGCGCATATGTTGTGTGGACAAACACAGCTTTGGATGTTGGAAACGGAAATGTGCGTTGTTAGTGTAAAAGAAAAAGAACATATGCTTGTGCCTCGTTCACTGGATGGCCTCTTCTTTCCTGCTCCAACATATGTGCACCCGTGAACACAGGTTATACTTTTTGGGACTGTTTTACCCATCACCGGACATATTTACATTTATGCGCGACATGACATTAGACATAGCACCTCACTGGACCAAATTGCTTATCCCTCTGTATGTGCACCCTGCCAAAATTAGCAATAATTTCACAGCATACTTTTTAATGGCCTGTGGTAAGCGGAAGCAATAATGATGTCATAAATGCTTTTTGCTGGCCTATGGAGATGGTTTGCAATAATGAAGTCGCTAGTTTTCTTCACCAAGTAAATGTCCAATCAACAAAGGCAGTTTTCTGTACCAGGGATTAGGAACGGATGGCAGAGAGCTTGGTCATTTAATCAATGTTAGTGCACTCAATGACTATGCGACACCAGACTGGCGTTGCCAACAAGTACACCCAACAAGTTTTACACTGTAGAAAAGCCTTCTTGGTCTCCGGCTCGCGTTTGCTGTGATAGTGCCTGGACCCTTGGTTTATTGCTGTTAGGGTGCCTTAACGCCTGTGCACCTCGTCAGCAAGGGTGCCGACAACTACGCCAGTTTGCTTCCTGGATGCAGTTCCATGTCAGGCGTGGAAGTCTTGGTTAAGGTTAAAATTCAGAACTCCACACTGCAGCTCTGTGCTGTACATATGGCTCCTATCGTCCACATGTAACTCTTCCCAGTGATCACGCAACCACCATGAACATGCAGCATGTCTCATGCAATCTTTGTTGTTATCAAGTGGGATGTGTATTTGTAAAACACCTCTCGGAAAGCGCATGGATTAGTTAAAAGGAAAAGCGGTAGCAGTCCTGCAGTAGGAGGACACCTGGACCATACCCTTAAGAAAGGGAGCCAAGAGTGAAAGAGGCAGATTCAAAATAATAGACGTTAACACTTGCTCTTTGGGAAATGCCCTACAGGCTCAAAGTGTTGCCACACATTGTTTTTGCATCAGTAGGCTTCAGCACAATGAAGACCTGCAGTCTCTTTTTAGTGTGTAGCACATCTAGCCACAATCGACGATGGCAGTCCAAATCGTGGTCTAAAACCTCTCTCAGTTTTGAGAAAAGGAAAGGCACATAGCTAGTTCAGTTTGTCCGTGGACAGCTCAAGTGCACCAGGAATGCCGACTAAAAGCTTGGTAACTCAAGTCTTTTAGTCAGGGCTCCTGGCGCTTGAGGCGTCCTCAGAAAAAGTGAAGCAGCTATGCACCTTTCCTTTTCTCAAAAACCAGAGAGGTTTTACACCACGAATAGGATTAGACTGGAAATAAGACTGTCTTGTTTACTTCGTGCAAGCTGCCCCTGCTCTCTCTCTCTCCTGGGCGATGGGCCCCATCCCATCCATTGTACACCTTAGCCGGCGAAAAGGCGGAATGGCCTCGTAGAATGGCGGTGCACTTCGCATCGCTATGGATGAAGCCGGGCCGTTCGGCGCAGGTTCGCCGGGCTCGGCGCGCTGAACAACGGTTACAAATGCAGCGCGAACGTGAGTCTACAGATTCTGAAGTTGCGGCTAAACGGCAGAACCTAGAAGCACAAAGAATGAGGAAACGCGCCGAGCATGCTCAGGAAACGGCTCAACACAAGAAATGTCGTCATGGAACGAAAGCCACAGCAAAGAGAAACAAACGTGCGGTCGAACCTCTAGAGCAACGAGCTGCAGTGCTGGAGCACCTACTTCGCATTTGATTAACTATGCAAATTGGCTGTAATTTTTTTTTTTTTGCCACATCCAGTTCTCTCCAGCCAATAGGTGAGTAGTGAAAGCAATAACTGGAAAAATTACTGGTCAATGTAAAACTTCCAGCAGTGGCTCCTTAACCCGTTCGTTTCCAAAGAAAAGACAGCGATTCTCAGTCCTCTCCTTGAAATATTTGCTTTAAATATGCATCAAGAGAGTGCGCCACATGCTTGGCTGGTAATTTTTGAATAATAGTTTTACACCACATGACACTAGTTGCTCACCACTTTCGAAAATGTACAGCAGGAAAAAAATTTTCTCACTAACTCTTTGGAACGTGACCATAGCGTTGCAGGAAGACTGAAGTTTCAGGGGCTCGGAAATTCATGCGCTGCTTTTTGGAGGTGAATGGCATCCTAAACTTTTATACTGAAAGCAGCGAGTGTGACTTAATATGTAAGGTGAGGATTAGGACTCGGACTCTGAGCCCAGCACTTAAGACATAGCTTGGGCTTCAGCTTGAAAATCCAAAAGCTTTCAGGGAAATAAAGTTGTGTCAATATGATGTATTTCGCTTTTTACAAGTTACATATTCTACCAAAGAGCAACTAAGAATGTGCTGTACCAAGAAAAAAGTTTGTCTCATCAAAAAGATTGTTCACGTGGCTGTCTTGCCCGAGTGCAAGAGCACCGGAAACCAGCTGCAGCTCCATCCCAAATGCATCTAGAGGCTTCTCATTGGAACCATTTTGATCACCAAATACCTCCGAATCATTGCATAGCAGAAAGCCTCACGCAAATATTTAGTACACAAAACCCAGCCAAAAACAGCAAAAGTTGTCGAGATTGCCATAAATGCTACTTCGCACTCCACACACTCGACTACTTCAATATTTCTTCACACGAAAGATATTTACTTGCTCTAGATTTAAGATTGTCTTAAAGCCAAATAAAATTAAGTTCCTCATAAAATTCCTCACTTCCGACCTTTTCAACGCAAGTTATTGCAAATCCTTTCCAGCAACCCAGGTCGTGCTGTGACCTCATGGACAGACCGTGGAAGCGAATGGGTTAATAAATGCTTCAGTCTACAACCAAACCTTAGTCATTAGCCAGACAACAGCGCTACTAATGTTATGTCCATCAGCATGTGAAGTTCACACCAAAATGTACCGGCTTGCACCATAGAAGTGGTACTCGGCTGTAAAACAAATTGAAAGACCCAGTTTCACACAACCGCACAAGAGACACAGGCGTGTCAGCTGGCTTTATTGAGGACTAAAGGTAACAATTTTTTTTTTTAATTTAGAGTGGCAGGATCACTTTGATCAAAGCAAGCCTTGGAGACTCAAGTACCTAAACCTTGCTTTTGTCAGCAACTCCAATAGAATCCATCCTCAAAACTTGTATTCTGTATTTTTTTTTTCAAAGATGAACATACATTTACATGATGGCCGGTTGAAAATAAAAATAAGTACAAATAAAAACAGGAAAATTCATTTTCCAGAGAGACAGGTACAGTTTTGATAATGTACATCCAGTCACAATAATACTATATAAATGAGGAACCTACTGCCACTTGTTCTTCAGCTTTCTTTGACACACTGTGGTAGTGGTAACACACAAAGCTTTATGTACAGGGAACCCGTGGGCGAAGGTGCAGGCAGCACACAGTTTTTAAGTAGCGAGACACCAAAACGTGTGTGTGACAGGTTTACTCTCAAAGAAACTCTATGTGCACACATATATAAGCACAAATTCTCAATGTTTCAAAACAAGACAACAAGAACAACAACTATTCTACAACACAGGGGTAGGTAGGATCTCTCTCCTCTGACACATGTGACTCAACTGCAAAATCTCTGCAAGCAACCAGTCGGGTGACTGCATTCAACTAGCTGCATTCATCTAGCTGAAGTCCCTGTCCGGGAGGGCCAGTGGTGCCACCAGGGTCCACAGGTAGAGTGCAGAGCACATCCAGCTAGACGCCATCTTGACCCACATGGAGGCATTGTTCTCAATCAGGTTCTTGGGATCATCACTTGGCCTGAAACACCACCAGAGCCACAATTGGCATGAGGAATTTGAGAGCAGTCAATAATTTGCAATATCAATGTTTGCTACATTGATGTTTTACCATATTACAGCAAGAACTGAGACCATGGGCCGCATTCCTAGTCTGCGTCATAAAAAAAAAGAGTCATAATCTACCGCAGCGGCCGCACCTGATTGGTCAAAACGCCGGAAGCGGATGTCGGTTCAGTTGCGACTGTGAGCGGCGGCAGGATGTCGGCGTGTTGCGGTTGCCGCAAGGAAGCGTCCAATGGCGCTTTTGCTCTTTTCTGACACATGAAACACTACCAATTCGAGAGAAGAAACATTCAGCCACAAGTTTAGTTGCCCATCGGATTCCACTGTAAAGGGGCAATATGAAAACTGTTTTATTTGCCCAATGGACTTCGACAAATAGAAACAATAGTTCAGATACTCTCTTCTGCACTGTAAAGGCTGGGGGTGTACTTAAAGGAGAAAATATTGTACGCAATATGCACGTCTTTTCAGTGACAGAAGGTGGCCGCTACAGCCGTCGATCGTCTGTGGTAAATAAAAGGCAGCTAGCTCATTCGTTTAACAGGGCGCTTTACATTTATCTTGAGGCTAAAAGGGAACGAATAGGAAAATTTGTGGCATGCACTCACTCACTGCACAATGCGCGCTTCTTGCCGTGCTGAACCAAGACGCTGTGACGAATTGCTGTCCGCAACATCACTGAACGTAAGTTGGCGTTGTCATCGGACGGTTGTGCAGACGGTAATTTACGTTTTCCATACCTTGCAAAAACCGCGAGATGCCGCTGTGAAGTTTTTAATTTTTCTGCAGCAAATAAATAAAAAGGATGAGATAAAAAAATCTTGCTTTGTTTCTCTTCATAATTGCGTTGGGAGACTTCGCAGACAAACTACTCATGGATTCGCCATGGTGCGAAGCGCAGACATGCCCACACTGACACCTGAAAACTAACTTGGAAGCTAACTCGCGAGCTCAAGGTAAAGCCGCACCACCGCGGCTATCGAGAGCCGTAAGGGACGCCGAAAAACCACCTCTGGCATGTCAAAAGTGTCGGTGTAGCAGCGAGTCGCTGACGACTCACCATTCGTGCGCATGAGCAGTTTCACGCTGGCAGACATTACGCACAATCATGATGCAGGACGCTTCAAAAGCTAATAGAGAGTTCTATAATAGGAAATGCACGTTTGCGCGCAGTAAACGCAAGTATTTTGCAGGTCATTATGCTTTATGTTACATCATTCAGCATACACAGACGGAATAACTACGGTGATAGTGGCGCTATCCGGTTTCAATGAAGAGAACAATTTCTACAACAAACTAGTGCTCGTTAGGCCTAGAAGCTACTGAATCGTCCAGTGAAACAGAAAACAGGCCAAGTGTATCGTTCATCCAATTTGTTATATGCAAGATAAGACTAAGCAAAAGTCCTGTACCCTGTTTATAGCCAGTTCACGTGCCAAAAAACGCAGTAACACCGAAGAGTTCACTTCGAAGCGAGAGGCTCCGCTTCAGAGCGCGCCGCCATGTTGGCTGTCCTTGAGCATCTGCTGCTAGAGGAGCGTACGCTATGTGTCTGACGTCACCGCCCGATTTCTTCGACCCTTTTCGCTGCATCCGAACCACCACATCCACTAGCGGTGTTTCGACCAATCAGGTTCGGCCGCTGCAGCAGATTATGACCCTTTTTATTATGACACAAACCCGGAATACGGACCCATCACTGTCGCCTTTGTGCCAACAAGTAGTTGTGATCATTTGTGAAAAAGAACGGCATGTTGCATCTAGCCCAGTTTCATCCACATTACAAGTATCTTTGCATTCAAAGCATCTTCAATATTTTTAAAAGTTCAGACTCTTCAGGTGAATCACTAACACCAAAGAGTGGTGCGGTAACCTTATGATAGCTTCATAGAAATATCCAAAGTCGCTTTTAGAAGCAGGACAAAAAAAAAAAAAGGAACCAGAAAGACGCATGTTCAAAATGGAGGAACAACTCACTGGAACCAGTTGGTCAGAGTCATCATGACGTAGAGCGATGACAGAGCAAACATGAAGTGGAAGAATGACCAGCTGTAGGCCACCCCTTCATCTTCATTGTCCCACACCTTGGCCTCGGCATCACCGCCAGCACTCTCATCTGTGCCAAGGCAATATGTCTCTCTAAACAATGCAACACTACGAGGACAAAGCACAGTGCCAAAAACGCCGACACTTTGAAGCGCAGAAAAAAAGAGAAGTGAAGTGACCGAAAATTACAAGTGTTTACAGTTAATAACCAAGAACCACAGCACGAAAATAAAACTAATCATGCAAGCAATGGTATCTGACTCAGCTCATTTTGCACGGAAAACAAATGAAGTAAGAGTTATGCTGTTTCGTATAATTGCTGCACAGTATGTGGAACAGGACGATGGCACAGCTTGGTTGCAGAGCCTAGAAACTAAAAGCATGCACTTGCCTCTCATGTTAATAATAACAAATAAAGGAATGAAAGCGAAAGCAACAAAGCACCCCTCTCCTTCAACAAAAAATTTGGAGAGCTAAGCTTACTGGCTTAGCACACTAATCAGCGAAAGCTGTTACAGCTTTGGTTTGAACATTTAGCCCTGTATTTGGCCATGAAATCATCAGCCATAAGAGAAAGCCTAGCCGTGCTCGTGCGACTCAGCGAAATCTGATCTGGCCATCTGTCGCCTCCCACCCTCTCTCATTTCCCTCTCCCCATAAATGTGGAGAGGAAGATTTCCCTTTCCACTTTTCCACCAGCCAACCGTGGCAGGTGGCAACCGAATTTATTTAAATTTGCTTAAATTAATTTCCACAGATTAAGTTAAATCAATTTGATAAGTAATTAAGGTTAAAAGTGTAGCACACAAAAGACGAGGACTCGGGAAGAGAGTCCTCTGTCTCTGTGTCTGCCTTTCTGAGTCCTTGTCCCTTTTGCGCTACGCTTTTACCCTTGAAATATGAACCAACAAGCCCAAGCGTCTACCCTTCGTAATAAAGGTCTTGCAGCTGACGCTATAAATTCCACGGTAGAACGCAGGGCTACATAAATGGGTGAACCAAAGCTATAACGGCTTTCAGTGTAAAAAGAATTCTGGGGACCAGCTCGAACAAGAGTAATGCAGTGCTTCCCCCGTGCAAGTGAGGCTGGTAAGAGAAAGATGAAGACAGGAAGGCAGACGCACAAGTTTCGGCTAGTGAATGAACACGGGCTTTACCTTCATTCCCCACAAGTGCTGTGGACTCTGCCCAAGTGTAGGAGAGGTAAAAAAGAGAAGAAGAAGGTGGAGAACAAGACATCAGTGAGGTGACGTGCAGGTGTCCAATGTGACTACATACTACTACACCCCCTTGAAAAAGAAAAAAAAAAATGAGGGGCAAAACCAATAGAGCTGCCTCCCTCCCTTACACTCTTTCTCTTAGGGGAAGCCCTCAAAGAGCAACTTGAAAGAAGGGAAACACAGCCAACTACGCTTGTAATGCTTGCACTTTTGGGACCCCAGTTACACACGAAACTGTCACATCCTCTTAAAACTGCCACATGCCTCTTTTTATCACAGGTACAGAGAGGGTTGCACTCGTGCTGTTGCCACTGCTTCCACTGAACCACCACAGGGTCCCACTGGAACCCTGTCTACTTGTGTCCTGTTCTGTACTCAGCTGTATACATTCAGGCTCATGCACTCTCTCTCGAGAAAATGAGGCAGAAAAACCCCAGAAAAACTTTCTGCAACTAGCCTGTGGCCTACACCTGTTTTCTGTTTCTCAAATCCAGCTTGGTAAGCAGCTAGCCTTTGCAAAAAAAATAATGCTGACAGAATCTAGTGAAATAATTCAGCATATCAACAATTTCACAACTGACTGAAACTTTGGGTTCTATGAAAGCATAAAGGTGATGAAATAAGCATAACTGAGGATTTTGCCAGAAAACATTCATTAAGCATTCCCAACAAACATTTTCAGCAGTTCTGTAAGAACCGTTCAGTTGCGGGTTTTATTTAGCCTATTCTATGCCAACTGCACTTTCGTGACACACGACACCTGTCTGATACTATTAGGTAAAGATGCTTGTAGTTCGTGTTAAAAAAAAAAATTGTTGCTGCAGTTTATCCCTGCTCTTTTCAGACTTTCTTAGAAAGCCTACATGTATAAACTTGAGTAGGCTATCTGCTTTTTTTTTTTTTTAAATCAGTCACATGAAACAACACAACAGAGCCGCAAGGACCTACTGGCAACTTGCTCCTGCGGGGTGCTAGTCCATCACATGGCACTGCTAGAGTGTGCGTTAACCAGGTATCTTTTGCACTGCATCTGTGAATAACTGCTATATGGAGGCCCCCAAACTTTTCAGGTTACCAGATTTCAGCTTAACGAGTTTGTCTTAGCTTACTGTGTATGTGACTGCCTTTCCACAACACGTTTTATCGCTGTATTTTGTTGTACTTACCTTGTAAAAAAGCAAAGCAAAGCTGAGTAAGCGAAACCCTTTCTAGCCAATGTGCAAAGAGTCTAAGGCAGTCTAAGCAACATAGGCAACAATGCGGTATGTGATGTATAGCGGTTTACCATCCTAAAGCTGCACGCGGGATGCCGTTGTGGAGGGCTTCGGATTATTAATTTCAACCACGCGAGGTTCTTTAAGGTCACTGACATTGCACAGCACATGGGCGTTTCTGCATTGCAAAACGCCACCATTGCAGCCAGGACTTGATCCCGTGGCCTTGGGCTCAGCAGCTAAAGACCAAAGGCACCAAGCCACATTAGCAAGTGCATAGGCAACTACAGAAAGAACTTGTCTTCTGAACTTACATTAGGCAGTGCGCAGCCAGGAGTAAAGCACTAAGAACTATACTGAAACTTCTCACATTTAAACGAGGATATGAAAATAATTCTTTGGCGAACAGCTATAGTACATCATGCTGATGAGTACCTGCTGAACCACGGCAAAAGTAGCAAATTTCATGCTGTAGCGCTTTGTTAACTGCAATATGACAAACGGGAGAGAGGGAGCTCTACAGCCAGCACTGCATTGTGAAGCAAAATACGCAGCACCTGGTAAAGGTAGTAAAGGTAAAGGTAGCAAGCAAAAGCAGGTGCTCCACGTACTTGTTCCGGTCTCCTTGACGAGGATCTTTTCGGACATGGTCAGCTTGCCGACTTGCGAGTTGGACGAGGTGCGGATGCTCGAGTAGAGGACGCACACGAACCACACCACCAGGCCAACGATACTCTGCGTGTCAAACTTGCTGCCCTCTTGGGTCAAGCCCAGTGACGGCTTGCACTGCTTGCCTGGGACGGGGGAATGCAAGAAGGAGAGGCACACTCATCAATGTGCAGGTGCACATTACAGAATGCCAAATCAAGAAACAAACTGAAGGCTTTCCTTAAATGCACTAGATGGAGGTGCATAAGTCTTAAATCTGAAGTAAATCCAACACATACTCGTGTATCATAAAACGCCCTCCAGTGTTCTGATGCGAAGATCACATCACCATGCCTTGAAAATGTGCTTTTTCCCTTGTGGATAAATACAAGCAGGGATAAGGTCTTACAATTCATAAGAAACCAAACAGCCCTTTAAAAAAAATATTTAGCACACAAAACACATCAAAGCACACTTTCCTTACAGCAATGACACTTTTCGGTCATTTATTTGGCTCAGCATTTGCAACCAGGGAATAAAAAAACACAGCGGGAAAACAAAATACGCTTTGCACTGCCTTAGATTCCTTCTGGTTGTATGAGCATGGCTAGGGTCGGGAATGACATTAAAGGACTGAGCATCACTGACATGGCAACAACCTAGAGCGGGGACAAGGATGCCACAAAGCACAAGTGTGCACATGACTAGGCTAACTAAATTACACGAATACATCACTCATTTCCAAAAGGTTTCTGTCACTTCCAACTGCTTAATGCCATCCCATGGCCGAAATGTGACACTTTGCTAAGAATTGTCGCGCATAATCATGTGGCCAATGTGGTTACTATACGGCAGGTCACAAAATGCGCCAACCCTTTATTTGAAGGCAGGGCTCTTTAGCAGTAGCTCCATTTTGCCTCAGCAGCTTTAGATTCAAATTTCAGTTCCAAACTCACGGCAGTGCACTGTAATTACACTAGCAAGGGGAATTCTCTTCTCCTGAAGGTGGTTTAAAGCTCTCAAGCCAAGCGTTGCATCAACAGCTGCATGACATCTAAACATAGCTGCATCAATGCAATGAACTTTGCACACTCTGATGATATTTCTCCTGTTACTGTGACATACCTAGTAATGCAGTCAGCAACTCCACAACTGCTCCCAACTATTGTCACAGTTTCAAATCTCCATTGGAAGTAGACGATTATGCACATGGATGCACAACTTCGCAACAGCAGAAAAAACTACACACACATACCTAGCATAGACAGTCGTCGCCAATATGCATAGAGAAGTTGCTGCTTTTCGTTACCAACACTTCACAGTGTTCATTTACACGGCATAACATCACACTAGATGCTGAACTCAAAGAAACCATAACTACTCCACAGAAACAGTAGCTGATAAAACACTATATACCTGTAAAAAAATTTCACCTGACATCTACGTGCAGTGCAAATTTTAGCAACAGCTGGTGTAAGGTGAAATGGCGATGCCAGTCGGCTGTTTAGTAGTAGCATTTGTGAGTACTAAACATGCACGGACATGAAGGGCAGCTTATCCATCCATCCATATTGCTCCATATGGATATGGGTAGGTCCATCTGTATGGATTACAATTACATCACGAGTAAAGTCTTTGTGTCTGGACAAGTCAGTGATTGGCATCCTGACAAATCGACATGATGGCATTGTCGTAACATGATGCGTGGCTTCACTTCATTCTGACCAATCGAAGTGAGGCACCGCACATAGTGAGTAATGACGACGAAACCAACACTGCAGAAACGGGAACAGTGGCCCTCGTGGCTGTGGGTGTAAAAACCTGCAGTGCAATGCTCAGATATTTCATGTCAAGTTCCATCTCTACTAACAGCAATTCTGTCATTTTAAGTGTAAAGAATAACAAACAATGAAGTTTTCAAGCCACTACTCCTTAGAATTGTACCCTTTAAGTAAAAAAAAAAAATGCGTACAACTCACGAACACAATCACAGTTCTGGCAAAACATCACCCAGACAACATGCCACATATCAGAGACTGGGCTATCAGCCAGAGACTCACTTGTGGAGTTGTTCATGGCAGACCAGGTGAGGTACATGATGTACAAGGTGACAGCAGAGGACTGAAGCAAGCCAGACGAAGGCTGAGCTACAGTGGGAGAAAAGGTGACACCAAGGTGCTCATCTCATATTCACGGATGAAATTCCCAGGACCTAGTTTGCTAATGAATTACACCACCACTTCACCTAAACAAATTCAGTACAGGTTACAACATAAAGCCCATGTAAACTTCCTCTCAGCTTTGGTCACTTTTGTAAATAAAACATTTTTGCACATTGTGTGCTTCAACTGGAGAACCATGCAAACATGAATATACCAGGCAGGCAACTAGGGTTCAAGCATACAGACGAAGACAGTTTGATTACACCTTAATGCAAGTGTGAAAGTGCGCAATGCTCCACCTTGCAGAAGAACAAGCATGCCAATCAAGAGATCTCTCTCCTTTAGGCTAACATCAACACAGTATTATTGCCTGACTAGATAGGTATTTACCCCAAGACAGAACTGGCGACATTATGGTGGCGCCACAAGTTACAGGACTTGCAGCATGAACAAAAGGCTTATCTACACAAATGAAACGATGCAAACAGCCAAATGTGGCATACCCTGTCAAACGCTAGAATGTAGTACTACCCTGCTAATATTTTCTCAGAACACATTTTTCTTGTTAATACTGTTTCCCCTATTTTTGCATTTTGCTGTAATTTTTGCTCCTTTTGTATTGTATTTGGCTGTTTCCTTTTTCTAGCATGTTCAAGAAATGCTAAACATGTTAATCTGCCTCCCCTCTCCTCGCCAAAGGTGCACTAAAGAGCGTTCAGTAAAAATTCGTTTTCACTATCTCGTTTTCAGGGTTTCCATGAATAGTTCAGTTGCAGACAACACAGCCACAAGTCAAGCCCACGGAAACAAAAGTATGCGTGGACTATTTTCTCTTGCAAGACACAACCTTATCACTCTGCGATGGCGAATGAAAATACTATAATTACTCTTTTTGGACACGATGTAAGCAACAGTTAGATAAAACCGCTACATATTTGTGGTTCAGAGAACATATCACCAAAACAACAAACCCTAAGCAAGCGGACTATGTTTTCTCCTCGTCTGCTGCTGCAGGGGTGATGTGCCCGACCGTCTGTTCTGGCTGAAAATACCTAGTCTGATCAACAAGCCGCACATTTTCGAAGATCACTCCGCATATTACTTCGCCAATGGCAGAACGGTAAGCCACCATGCAACTGGCTGAAAAGCCCTCCAAACGTGCTTTTCGCCATGGTACCTCCTAGTCTGCGCAGTGAGTTCAAGCAAACAAAAGGCAGGAGCCAGGACGTTTAATGCAATTACGCAGGATAATAATACGAAATTTTTATGAATGCTTGGAATGTGTAGATCGAGTTCCCGCGATAAAAAGACAAACTCAAAATCCTCTTTAGGGCACCTTTTGGGCTCTTAAGGAGAAAACAAAAGAAATAAAATTTCAGTTAGCACATTGCATGAACAGTAAGATTAATGGCAGTTCTGCTTTGTTCATGTAGCTCTGATAAATTTCCACAACCGGCACAATACAGCAAAAGTGCATTAAACAAATAATGCTGACTTACTTTCCTGGACTTTAGGCAGGATTGAAACCACAGACAGGATGACACAGATAATCAAGTTGAAGCTGATGAAGAATTTCTGAAGTGTGCAGCCTTCTCCCTGCAGAGTTGCAAGAGACATGCAATGAATGAACACTGTTTCAGCACTCAGTTGGTAGCACAATGTCTAATGTATGACAGCCTATTTAGTGTGCCAAGAAGACCACTGTGCTTCCAGCACTGTGTTCTGTTTTTTCCTGCCCAGTCCCTGCATAACAAACAATGCCAACCACAGTTACTCACGTAATTTGTGCCTGTGCATAATTTGCGCACCCCAAACTTTTTACCCGGATTTTTGAAAAAAAACTTTTACTCGAATATTTTGCGCTCCCTGCTGCGCAAGCACACCAGCATGCACGTGGGTCAGGCTTGGGAAGATTGGCACAGCCGCATCACCACGTGCGGCTGCGAAAGGCGAGTGAGTGGTGTCGAGAAAAGTCGGTGATTTGTTTTTAAATTGCTTCCGGTAAGAAAAAGTCAACTGAGCGCCGTTTACCCACTTTGCTCGCATCAGCAGTTGCTTTTCCATATGAACGACTGCGAGAGCAAGCTTGCGGTAACCTCTGAAGCGTGCATATCACCATAATCCGGAACTACCAAACCACTAGCTATTCTGTTCGCTGCTACTCAACCGGGCCGCATGCGAGGGCACCGTTTTATCGCCTTGTATCTCCATTTGCCTCTGACTGCTGCCTTTGTGTTTGTATCGTTCCTCGCGTCCTCATGCCATCACGCGGGGAGATACATAACGTAGGCCTGGGGCGAAGGCGGGAACGGGCTGAGGGGGAAGGGGGTACGGGTTGACTTATATTTGGAGTAAACTTTTTTTTTTTTTGGCCATTGAGGGGCACGGGTTGCAGGGTCAACTTATATGCACCAATATACCACACACATTCCGCACAATGACCTCTGTAGAGCTTTTTAGGACGTGTTTGCGGAATCTCCGCGTAATCTGCTCGCTCCGAATTCATTTTTAGGAAAAAAAAAAGTGCGAAAATTATGCAAGTAAATATATAGTAAAAGCTCGTTAATTTGAACTCAAAGGGGACTGGAAAATAGTCCGAATTAAGTAAAGTTCGAATTATCGAATGGGCGCTAGAATGAGCGGTCATTGCGCCCCTCCGCGCGGCAGAATCCGAAGCAGTCACATCTAGACTTGTTATTGCGAGCTAGGCGCTACTACACGTTTGTGGCGGGCGATTCTGAGAACTAAATTCATGCGGTCCAAATGGCAAATGAAATAAACTGATCAGCCAGTTGCGCGCCAGAAACAAGTACTGGAATGCATTCGCGTGAGCAGCAAGCTTTAGTGTTGGAATATAGGACGCCATTTATGTTCAAAAACATATTTATTTACGGGAAAGGGTTGTCAAAATTAAAAGTAATCAGTGATGTTCATTTGCTTGCGTATCTTCTGCTGAGACTCCATCAGCATCGTTTGCAGCTTGCCGAAGAGCTCCAGTGCAATGTCCGAGTTCTCACTCGAAAAGAAGTAGCGTGCTGCAACATCGAGCGCCGACGCTACTTCACATGCACTACACGCACTTGGCGGTGGCATAGGCTCGTCGCCGCAGTCGGACTCATCACTGTCAGCTATGCTCACCACCTGTGAGCCCTGTGGCGTCTGCTGACAGCATGCTGCCTCATTTATATTGGTGTCATTCAAGGGCTCCAACGTCTCCACACTGCTGTCCACTTAGCCCATGGCACCAACAAAAAGCATGACACCGGCACACGAACCGCCATACCGCATTGTGTACACCACGTGATCGCGACCCAGCTACCACGGCACACCGAAAACCAGGAACGGCTTGCGCCGAAGCATCGGCGGCGTGGGCGAGTGCTCCGGCAGCAAAAACCTGCTTCGGCATGCACCGGAGCACGGGCTCCACCACCTTCATGCACTCGGCTTTTTTTCTTTCCCATTTTGTTTTACACCCCTAGTAGATTTGCAGCGCATTGTACTCGCTATGGGTCAACTTTTACCTACGAGGAGCGCTGTCAGCCAGGAGCTCCTAGATTGAATTAACGATAACGGATGCCAACTTGTTCGAATTATCAGGCGTTTTCCCCCACTGTGCCTGCTGTGCTGGGACCCGGGCATGAGTTCGAATTAACCGTAAGTTCGAATTAACCGAGTTCGAATGAGTTTTTACTGTAGTACTTTGCTGCAAGAACAGTGAGCGAACAGCAGTCATGCAGCCAAATAAAATGCAGTCACAGACGACCAGATAATCAAGTCCTAAGATCTTCAATATCGCCATGTGTAGAAAGCCAAGCAACTTCTGTCGGACAACTTCGAGGCTGCAACAACCCAAACTAGTGCGACTATCTTTAAAACTCATGTTGCGAAGTGCTGGCTGGATGCAATTAAAAGCCGCCAAAACTTAAACCCACATATACGATGCCCCCTTACCTCGGTTTCTTGCAACAACTTAGCTTAGCTTAGCTGGTTTAGAAGTGTTGCACGCGGAGTCCAGGCTCAGATAATGCACTTCGAATCACTCATTTTTTTTTTCTTGTTCCAAAATCTACCTATCGTCTAATGTAAGAAAACAAGAATTATCATGTCTAGGGCCGTTTTTAAAATGTAGGCCAATATTATCTGCTCATTCAGAACTTCAACCAGGTACTTTTTGATTCCCAATGGATGCACAACAACCTTCACTAAAGACAACTTCTGAATTACATTCACCTTGTTGTGCTTTCAATGAAAGCAATGTGATGGCAAATACATATCCACAGAGATTAGCAGAGTTTGCAAAATATGTAATATAACAGGTTCTAATACCCTGTATACGTGCTCATTGAATGTGCCAGAGATGCGAGGCTAGAGTGTGCTTCACTTGCCTGTGTGTAGAAGATGTAGAACAAGACCACCCCAGCAATGGCGAGGGCATAGTGAAGCATGGTGAATGTCAGCAGGGCTGCAGAAACGTAAAAGCAAGGTTAATTACACAAAAGTACCACACGTGCAAAACCAATGTGCATGAGTTTTGCCACAAGAAACAAGAAGCGGAGGTACAGCTGTTCACGTGCTTAACCAAAATGCACAAGACACACCCCTTCTAGTGGCTTAATCAATGGTGGAAATAGCCATCAGCATTTTGGAACAGACTCTGCAGCAGGCACAATGTCAGCTTGAAGCGGCTTCCTCATGTTTTTCGGCAGGCTTCTGGCATTCAGCAAGCAAGACAAACACACAACCTCGCAGTGTTAAATACAAAAGCACCTCTTGACATGAAGGGAAAAAAAAAAAAAGCCATAGAATACTGCACAGTACATAATGTATGGAATAGAAAACTTCCGTGCACAGATATAAGCAGCAACGTAAGCACGCAAACAAAAAAGAAATTTTAGCTGCACACACAGTAGACTGCATTAATTTATCGTTTCTTCTTTTTAGCCTGTCAGATATCTGCAGCTATCCCCTCATTCTAGCTGGAGTCAAAACAGTACTGTCGCTCTCCAAGTTGCCAATGTTTTTCTTCAACATTTCACCTTAGTGTCCTGTAAATGATGCACTGTACTTTCCTCGCCATGTGGCACACCTCGGCTACAGCCTTCCTAAAAGTGGCCATACTTACATGCACTTTTTTTTTCTTTCATGAATACCTTTAGGACGAGCCACAGGGGGGTGGCAAACACATATACATTCCCTGATCCACCAAACGTTGAAACGAAGTATAGAATAATGTGCACAAGCAATAACAGATCTGAAGATAAAGCAAAATACCAATACCAGTGTTGGCGGTAACGCATTGCTTTTTTCGGTAACTTAGTACAGTACTCGTTACCATTCCAGAACTGTACCGGGTATCAAACTTACGTTAACATTTTTTGGTAACGTGAGGTGTAACGTTACTAGTTACTTTTTATTCCAACTGTCCCTCCTTCCGGCCCTTCTTCAGAAAAAAAAAAAAGCGCCTATAGTGACATTGCAAATAAGCAAAATGTACAGCTGCTCTCGACGACCTTTGTTGCATGCCAGAAAACACCTGCCCTTGACAACGCACCCATCACACACTTGCCTTCACCTGCCTCCCCTTCCCAAACCACTCACAAGCACAACTCTTTACAGAGTGGAAGCATGCCCAGCATTTTGGAACATCACATTTTTCAGAACTACTGTAAATTTGTTAAGTTCAGTGATGTTTTCTTTGTGAAGTTACAAGTGATGATGACCTGTCATTATGTGTTTAATGTCACGGTCAGTAAATGGCTTTACCATGTGCCACTGAGTTAGACGCCATCCTGTGTAACTCTAAAGGCAACTCTAGGCCACTATAACATTGCTAAGCTCCTGCACGTTTCTGCTAAGTATTTTCGTTAAATCAGGATGTAAAATCGTTGTTTGGGCTAGAAGTTTTATGTGAAATATGAGCTTTATAAGATTGTCATCGTGAGTTCTTGCAGCGAAGACACACTGATTAAAATTTATGACCATGGAGTAATGGCAAAGTAACATGCGGTACTTTATTTTGTTAACGGTAACGCGTTACCTTTCTTTTTGTAGCTAACGTAGGGCGGTAACGTGCTCCTTTTTGTTTAGTGTAACGAGTAACATATTTTGTTCTTTTTTTTTGTAATGCCTACAACACTGACCAATACTCATTATGGAGTATGATTGTTAAGAAGTTATGAGCATCTATAATTATTAGTGTTATGAGCATCTGTGTATGGACATCACATAGAAAAAACAAAGAACTGCGTGGTTTCAAAAAGAAAATAAATAATTGAAAGTATTGTTCAAACTGTTCGCCAGGCTGCTTTTGGGGTCTGTTAAAAGGGTCCACATTATTACGGGGCAAAAACTGCAGTCAGGTATTGACTGGGTAGATTGCACTGAGATTGTTCTTGTGAGGTGAAGTCCTGGCTGCATTCATTAAACAAGCTTCAAAACATATCAGAACTCCGAAAATACAGGGAACAAAAAATTTTAATTAAACCAGTTTTCCCTATATTAATAAAGAAGTCCAGACTGAATAGCATCAACAAAATGGAAAGTGCACCTTGAAATGAAAACTGAAAGCAGGCACCGAAGGACTGCCTCACTGGCTAAATGCTGTGTATCTCGAAATTCTCTAATTCTGCCTGCTCCATGTATATCTCGTCCAGTAATACCAGAGCTGTGGTGCAGCTTCTGCCAGCAACAAAAAACACAAAAGTATAAGCACAGAATGGAAACACTACAGAATCGCCATGACAGCTCAGCCCAGAATTGGGTTCGATTGCAGCTACCATATTTACGCGCATAATTAGTGCACCCTTAAATTATCACCCAAGTTTACAAAAAAACATTTTTTACTTGCATATTTTATGCACCGCGCTGCGCTAGACCACCATCACGCGTGCGGGCTCTACCCTATGGCTCTACCCAGTAGCACTCGGCTATTCCGCGTGTTTGTTCGGAAGGCTTTTTGAATCTTTTGTGCACTGGGCGTTCATGGTGGTGTCACGAGGCCGCTGTTACAATCGCGGCGGCACCAGCGGCATCGCCACTCGGAACGGCCAGCAGCGCTTCCGGGGAGGATCGGCAGCTGATAGAAGAGCCAACACTGCTGTTTGTTTGGCTGATGCATGTGACTCGACTGCCGGCTACGCTTTTCTTGGTGGCTCTGACGGCTTGTGTTTGGTTGTTCGGTCGTGTCTTGCGATAGGATATCACAACTATACGGCAAGTTTCAAACTGCTTGTCAGCGCCTATCACGGCGCGGAGCGGCGAAGCCAGTGAGAATAACCGCGTGCACACAAGTTTGCCCATAAACGACAATCGTTGTGTCGGCAAACTTGTGTGCACGTGGCTATTCTCGCTGGCTTCGCAAGCTCCGCGCCGTGATAAGGCGCCGACAAGCAGTTTGGTCGACGCTCGCACGGTACTGTTAAAGAAAATTGAAAATATACCTGCGCTCAAAAGACACGGACTGAAAGATAAAGACACACACACACAGCGCTGGACTTACAACTGAATTTTTTATTCGGGAAACACTGCTCTTTATACACATCAGCAGCTGATAAAAATGGAAGATGGTAACACCCGGATGATAAAAAATCGACAAACTGTCACGTCACATGTCCAGTCCTACCTTCCCTTTTGCAAAAATGCCTTTTCCTTTGATAGTAGTGAAAGGGACGTTTACCATATTTTCAATATGGTAAACCAACTCGCCCAACAAGCCACTCTGCTGTTAAAGAATTGTGTGGTGTGATAATTGATTTATTGATTCACGCTTGCTATCCCGGGCGAAGTTGCGAAAGCAAACTTACGGAATCCGGAACTACTGAACAATTGGCTGGGCTGCAAGTGATGACGCTGTGTTAGCGTCTTATTCAGCTTCATGCATGCACCTTCATGCCATCCTGCAAGGGGGGGGGCTTTTCATTTAGAGTGAACTTTTTTCTGGGGGCAGCCAGCGTGGGGTGAAGGTCCGGATGCTGACAAATACGCAGCAACATACACTATACCTATATTGCGCGTTATGACCTTTGTGGAGTTTTTTTCAGTCGCGCTCGCGAAATCCCCGCGTAATTTGCGCACCCCCCTTCTTGGAGCCCTAATTTCTGAATAAAAAGTGCGCTAATTATGCGCGTAAATACGGTACATCTACAGAAGCGTGGTCACAAAACAGACTCACCGCAGTACCATCCCTTGGACTGGGTCTCCTCAAATTTCTCAACCCAGCTGTTGGCCCAGCTGTGGGCGAAGTCTATGATCAGGATCAGCTGGATCAGGATGAACAGGAAGCCTCCAACCATGCCAAAGTACATCCACACTAAAAGACAAGGGGAAAAACCAAAACTGCACTGTGCACTAGTCGACTTGCACGGAGGATCAAATTCCAATGCAAAATAAACAAAAGCAATTGCAAATGGTAAAAATTTCTAAAAAAAATCTGCAACCTTGTCACTGCCCATCCCCACAGTGTATCTGTACATTCACAGATATCCGCGCTCTCTGAGAGAGGCAAAAACGAAGAGGCAAATCAGGGGGCACTCATGTATAGAAAAAAAATTGGTAGTAATAATTTTAAAATACACTATCCTGTGTTTCTTGAAAAACAGGATGCAATACTGTCTGCCGCCTATACTCATAAAGATTACCTGTCATTAGCTGCATAATTTTTTGTGGTAATCATTGGCAGGTGCTGCCGCCAACATGTAACACTCAAGGTTATGACACCAGCATTCATCTGTACATGCACTGAAGGCAAAAGACAAGCACTTAGCCTCCATTACATACTTTACCACAACTAGAGCAAGGAGCTAGCAACTGCACACACCGGCATTCAACCACTAGTGGTGGACAACTGCTTGCATATTTCTTTTCGTTGTCGTTGCGGTGTGAACGCCGTGTCAATGGGCCACTACACAAAAAGAAACAGCTCGGTGCCATCATCGACACAAGCGCTACTGCACAGTATATTTTCTGAAAAATGAAAAGGGGCGTGCGCGCAAGTCACTTTTTACTCACCTTGGCCGAATGTTGCACCATCAGGTATGAAGAATGCACCAACCATGGCCCCAATCAGTACTAGATATTTTAGAGCCCAGAATCTGCAGAATAACAAGAAACAAAAACGGTAAGCCACAAATGGCCAGGCAACAAAATGTCACATTTTAAGCTGTTTTTCTCAACCATTACTGTCCAATATTGAAAGAAAGCTAGCTTAGCACACATGCCCATTAACGACTAAAACATAAAAAAATGGCCAACAGTTACATAGGTGCAAGACATTCTATGACAGCAAAGCAAAAGTGGTGAATATATCTTTATTCATTTTTATTTGCTGTATAATATATTCCATATTCCACAATGTCAATCTTAGCGTGACCAGGCGCAACCGATCGGCTCACAGCGTGGCAAAAACTGCAAGCGCTAGTTCATGCCATTGCGCTTAGAGGATGCCATGAATCTGTGCATTGGCGGTTAGTACATGTTCTGCTTTGCTATGCTGCACACAGAGGGCACCACGAATTCGAACTGGAGGCACAGCCAGCTACGCAGCACAGTGCCGCTCAGCTTTCCTCGTCAGTGCAACCAACAACACAGAACAGGCAAACATGCTTCTAAGTGTTGTCACACTCAATGCTATGCACACGCTGTAACTCTAACAGCGCTGCTAATAGCAATGAGTTCAAGCAAGCATATCCTGTTATGAGCAGGCAAATAGAACAATGCAATTGAGGATGCAAAAGCGGGTACAGTTTTGGTTGATGAAGGCTAAATAGTAATCATTAAACTGGATTTCACTTGAATGACAGCTCCATCAAAGAGACGACCTTACGTGTTTCATTTGCCCAGAACACTATGGTGTAAATCAATAATATACCAGGGAACACTCAGCATCAAAGAACAAAAGCCATCTTTAGTTTGAAGAAAACCTACAAAATTTTTTCCGTGTCCTTTGTTCCGCAAGAAGACTACCCAGCAAACAATGGCATGTGATAACTGAACTAGAGTTTTGGGAGTTTTGGGAGCTTTCACTGTTACCAGATGTCATCTGAAGAAGGAAGAGCAAACACTATTCTGCAATATTTACATGCAGAGCAAGTTGCACACTTTCAACCAGCAATTCCTACTCTTCACTAACATGCACTGAGGTATTGGGAAAGAATCTGACCACTGAGCTACTTTCATGCTCAGTGGTTGAAGCCATGAAAATATAATCTATATTTACAATACACATTGCTGCATATCTCATTGGCTTGGGTTTCAACAATTTTATTACCCCTTCCTGAAGTAGGCATCACAACTGCACACCAATATGACTACGTTCCTCGCCTCTCACATTCAACCCATCGTAGCATAAGATGGCACAAGCTTTTCGGCTTATAGAAGGCGCATGCTTTTCGGATATCCACACATATTTTCTCATTACCTGCTATGCCACCTGAAATTGAATACAGCACAGACACAGCCGCATACAGAAGTTTTCTATTGCAGGATGCACACTTTGTGATAAAATTCTGCACTCTTGTGGTTACAACATCCCATAAATTTTTGTTGTTGACACACATTAAAGTTGCAAAGTGCAGCAGCTGAAACCAGTCGCATCATACCCGTTCTGTATGCCACTTCTTGGATCTTTCGATGACTTCACACCAATCATCATCATGGAGAAGGCAATGAAGAAGAGTGTCAGTGCAAAATGCAACCTGTACACCGCTAGGTATCCAACCGCATTCTTGCAGGCATCTGTACTTTCACAGAGTTGTGGGACCTGCGGGTAACCAGTACAGGGTATTACTTCTTAACGGACAAGGCTACGCACCATGGATCAAATAGCTGCCACACACAAAGTCCAAAGTCTACAATGTAGAGGTTCAAAAACGTTCACAAAGCCCAGAGGTGTGTAAGCATAACAAATGGATCATGAGCTCTCTTAAATTCCTTCTCTTAATTTCCAGTACGCAACACCAGGAAGTGCGATTTACAATAGCTAGTGGTAGCCCGAATTTCCAGTTCACGAAACTAGGAAGTGCAATTTAGGATAGCAAGTGACAGCCCATGGAGTAGTTCTCCAAGAAAAGCACCAGCTGGAAGGTAGCATGCTTGCATGAATTATAACTTCAATATTATCACTTGATTACATATGACACAATTTCAAATTTTATGAAAACACTCATGCATGGCTTGGTATGTTGCACACATGTGCAAACCTTTCATGATGAACAATCATATCTGTATAGCTCCATCACAAGTTCTTGCTGCAGTAAGTGTCATAATAATGTTCACGAGAATAAAATTAGGCTAGGTTGCCTGTGCTGCATTACTGCAGCAATTGATGACCACATCTGCTACACCAACCAATGAGCAATATCCCAGTCCAAACAAGTATACAACGAAGTTTTAAAAATGAGTTTATGCAAAATTTTGAAGAGCAATAAAGAACTCCCCAAGCACCCGCAAGGCCATAACCAAAAGTAATCGAGACAAAATGTGTATAAACCTCACTGGATGCACGTGATTCACACCCTTCCACACCAATCTATCAATACAAGTTCAGCATGCTGATTCTGAACACTAGGAATACATGCTAACAATTTCAGCATTACACATCTCAGTAGCTCTTACCATCCAGATTAAATGAATATGCCCTGCTAGCAACTACATGTGTACAATTAATGATGACTAATGGCAATGCCAATAAACAACACACCCAAGACTTCGTATAAACCTTTTGTTTTGTACACACAGACAGAGAACTAACACAAATGATTTGAGCGCCACACAAAAGAATCAAAGGGAGAGAAAAGCCCACTGACAAAGAGCCACGCTAAGAAGCACAGTGCCTCGAAAACAGGGCCATATGAGCTTTCAGTGCACATGATCAGTCATGTTCTTGTTAGAAATGCACGCTGGTCAGAATAGCTTAGTGTAATTATTTTACTAGTCAACAATATAAACTCCTGTCATACCTTCCATGCGTTATCACGATCAATCAACAGAAAGTCATAACCCAGAAGCTAAATTATCCAGCCCCATACAACCACTAAAAGTTTTGTGAACAGCACGGCAGAACAGGTGGTCAACCTGATTGGGCATTCACTCACTATCTCTTAGATGAACTCTCTCAGAACCCCCACCCTGCAAAACACACAAACCCACAGACACTTACAGGTGCACTAAATAGGATGCTGAGCTCGTCTTTTCACCTTGGGAACTCATTCTACACGCTCCGAGCATTCTTAGAAACTTCGAATTATTGTCCAGTGCGAGCGACTTTCCTAATGGGTTAAACATCCTGGCTCCGGCCTTTAATTTGAACTGACCTCAGTGAGTACGAGGAGTCAACCAACGCGTGGAGCGCCTTCCAGCCAGTCGCGTGGCGGCTTAGCTTTCGCTTTTATTTTGTTTTTAAGGTTTCCGTGAATAAATAGTTTCAGCCGCAGACAACAAAGCCGCAAATTAGCCCCACTGAAATAAAAATATGCATGGGCTCTGCTTTACGTATCGCTGTGCTGATGGCAAAGCACCACACGACTGACTCAAAAGCCACTCCACGTGTTGGTTGACTCCTCCTACTTTCGGAGGAGAATTAAAAAAAAAAAAAGGTGGTACCAAGGACGTTTAATCCTATTTAATAGAGCGATCACCTGCACAGGTCTATAATTCAAAGTTTCTAAGAATGCTCAGAGCACGTAGATCCCATGTTAAAAAGACAAGCTCAGAATTCTCTTTGGTGCACCGTTAAACAACGACAGAAAAGAAAAAGCACAGTCAAGTCAGCCAGCGAGGGAAAGAATGCGGGAAGAGCTACCTTTTCCAGTAGCTGCTCGATCTTGGGGCTCAACATGATGCAGGCCACCACGGTAGTGAGGAGCAGCATCAAGGCATACATGATGCGAGAGGACGTGGAGTTGCGGCAACTCGGACATGCCGAGCAGCACAGGCTGCATGCAGCCGAGCCGCAGCAGCAGGCCAGCTGCACAGTGGAAGAAAACAAGCATGGTCATTCCTTTCCACCGAGTGATGGAAGTAATTGCAATACTTGAACTTAAAGGCACATTGGTTTGTATTGATAGATTACCACATTCTAATAACAGACACTACTTTGAGTGAAAAATGAGCTTTTTCAATCTAGAAAAGGTCAAAAGATGAAATACAAACGTCGCCACCACTGGCCGCTTTAGCAACCGCACTGCACTGTGTCAAGACAGTTTTTGTGCGCAGGTCCCCGAGACCAAGCTACATTGCCATTCACCACATGAAGTCTTTTTAAGTCTGACTGTCAAGAGATCAAAATGAGCGATGAGAAAACGCTACCATCTAGTTTTCCCATCAAGAAATGAGGCTTTTGATGCTGAACAGACAAACATCAACATAGCCAGAAAGAGCCACGAGATTAATTTTCAACAAAAACCGAATTTTGATGGAGCCAGACATTATCTGAACACAGCTATCTGAACACTATCTTAACACAGCCAGGAGGAATAAGGAAACAGCCTGTCGGACAATCTAGATATTGCCCTCTAAGATATATTTAAGATATATGAGATTATGTTAAATGCGACCTATTTTATCTATACTCAGTGTATTTCTTGCTTTGCATTTTTTTTATTTTTCTTGTTCATTTTCTTCATTCTACCACCCACTCCTGCCTACAGCCTTCCTTGAAGGCTGGCAGTATTGATGAAATAAAATGTGAATAGAACAGGATGCAGACAGAATAGAAGAAAGTGGACATGGACTGTGTGCACCTTGCTGACTGTCTTCAATGCATGCATCTTGTTTTGCACTGATTCATTTTCATAGGAAGTAAACAATTCCCAACCTGTAGCTGCTAGCATTACTCCTTCCCCAGTGTTGGCTAGGGGAGTACAAAAAGAGCACCACTACAGATACACTTAGAGGCAGCTCATCTTGAAGTGGAAACATAGGGACACTCTCGGAGTAAGGAATTTGTTGGACTTAACTTATTTGAGTGATTGTGGCACTACATGACATTTGTCAATAGCAGGATGCTCAAGACTTTAGCACTACCTTACAGGGACCATAGTCTCAGAAAAATCAGGAGACAAGAGATTACAGCAGTGCATATAGTACAAATGGCCCCATGAGAATTAACAGTGGTACAGCAGTAAATGCTGTGATGTGAGAAACAAGATGACAAAACAGGAAGGCTCATCCAGCCATCACTGTTCCAAACCCTGTATTCTTCATGCCACGAATATCTGGTATGTCGTTGAAGAGCAAGAATCGAGGAAGCGCCACACCAGGGACTCAATATTCAAACAACAGTTCTAGCCACAAATGAAACAAGGAAGAAGAGAAAAAAAAAAGTATTTGGAAGCTGTTTTAGTGTTTTTGCTGTGTTGCTACATGATGCAACATAAGCTGAAGTGCACAGCTAGTCCATATAGACACAGGAACCCACCATATCAAGCAAATGGCAAAGCACCACACGAGTCAGAACCGTCTAGAATATGCAAAATATGTACTGCAAAGAAAACAAAGGCCACATACGCCACTCAAGCTTCAAACACTTAAGAGCGTTCAGAATACAGTGCTGGTACCTTGGTGGTTTGCATGTAACTTGGGGGCAAAAGTTGCCATGGCATGAGTGGCAACCAAAGCATGTATCCTTGTTATTGGCCACTTGTTTGAAACCACAATTGTAGAGGTGAAATTTACACTTCGTTCCTAAGGTGTGTGCTAGTGAAAATCAGTGATCATCAGCAAATATCACTGAAATATGCCCAGATTGTTATTCGCGTGTCCTGGAGACTTTTGTGCCCAACAGTAAATCTGCACAGTTGCGTTTATGCACTACTACTGTCCTTGAAACCAAGTTACTACATATGGATTTTGCATTTACTGCTTCACAAGACATGCACACACTGCAGAGGTGTCAGAGGACGGCATATCCTGTGAAGCTGTGGCATGTATTCATACTCTTCGGCAGCCTTACGAGACATTGACCAATGCAAGAAGCCCCGCACAGGGCCCATTGCAGCTAGCTGCCTAATACAGGAATTCACCATGGTTTTTACCTCACCTCACAAATCCCTGAATTATACTGCCACTCTCCATGCTTTCCTGCCACGAAACGGGTTATCCGTTCACCAGTTTTTTCCTTTCAGTTTAGACAGTTTGGAGCAAAATTTCACCCTCAAGAAGCAGACCCACTAATGCAAAACAAGCTCTAACAAGCCACGAGGCGGAAGTTGTTGAATTCAGAAACCTTACACATGGGTACAAAATGGCTTAAAGCGGAAGACCATCTGCAGGGCTGCGAAAGCAATATGGGCATGCCAGCGATATGAGTACGCAATATGCCCCGTGACTACGTTATTTCGTGCGTTAATGACAAGTATGCCAAACCATTGAACACTGGGACAATCGCCGTTCATTTCAAGCGCGATGGCGAGCGTTTCTGAGCAGGTCGCCCATGACTCCGTTGGCTTTGCAAGGCATAATGCAATAGATCAGAGCTACATTTCCTTATCTTAAAGCAGTAGAGTTCACTTCCTACGTCTACCCAAGAGCGGAAATTCGGCGTGACGCGTCATGACTCATCCACAGAAACAAGAAGTAAAACTTCCCAGAGCACAACCAGCTTAAACTATGGGAGCCAAGTAGGTACTCTGTTTCACTGAACTTCGCAAACTAGAGAAGTCCATTACGAGAAACACGAGACAGCAATCGAAGCTGCATGTTGCGAATAAAAGAGCCAAAATGTAGGCTCAGGAAGCCTTGATCGCTAACGCAATGTCCGCTCACAAAGAAACAATGGGGCTCGGTTAAACCGTACTCCACAAGCCGAGGTTGTCAAGTGAACGACACATGCCTAACATGGCCCATAGGCTGTCAATAAAGATTCACGCAAAGTTGCTAGCGTTTAAAACAGCCGTACTCACCGAACCGACTGAAAAAAGGCTCATAAACGCTCCCATGGCAGTATGTGACGGTAGCTCAACGAAATAACTTTAAACTGAAACTGTTTTAGCTCCAACCGAAAATCACACAACCGCCAGCTGCACACAAGCAACACAAAGTCACATGATCGAACGTCAAGTTTGGAGAGGCCGGTACTTGACTTTCTGGGCGCTAATTTGGCGTCAAAATGTGAAAAAAATGACCACCTTTTGACGAGCAGATAACCAAACTCGTCTCGTTATTATTAAAAGCTCAATATATACACCTGGAAGTTGGCTTATACAGTATATATACCATCTTTTAAACGCTCTGAACGTGTCGCCCGGCTAGCTCAGTCGGTAGAGCATGAGACTCTTAATCTCAGGGTCGTGGGTTCGAGCCCCACGTTGGGCGCTGTTTTTTTTTTTTTCAAAAAGATTGGTGCAAACACATTCAAAAGATTGGTGCAAACACATTCATTTGCAAAAGTGTGCCTTCGGTATGCAGAGTTAAGCTGTATATGTTGAAACAAGAAACAGTACTCGATAACTCGAGCGGGCGTCCTGCTGAAGTGGTATTTTCAAGGATGACTCTGAAATGGAGATGCTGTTCATTTCTCTCAGACGCCCCCATTTTTGACGTACTATGTCCTGAGTATATACGCAAACCTAATATCTGCCGCCAGGTCGAGCGGTGGGGTCTCTAAAGAAATGCAGGTGCACAGCTCAGAGCAGTTCGCGAGACTACTCTGCATGGCTGGCCTTACTATATACAGGGTCTTCCGTTTTTATGTGCTGGAATTTTCAAAATTCATGAGCGCAAAATTCTGGCCTAATAGAGATCAAACAGCGCCCACAGTGTAGAATGTTATTGCCTAAGTTGTTTAATATCTAAAACATCGGTACTTGCCTGTGTGTGTTGAAATTGGTGGTGGTGGTAGTGGTTTTATTAAAAAATAATAGTTAAAAGGAAGGAAAAGATTTTTGCTAGCCCCGGCATCTGCCATCGATACTGAAGCACCTGAGCTGGGGCAGCGGAAATAAAGGACAGCAGGCAGAATGGAGAAATGAAATTAAAGAGGTGAGGGGACAGGAAGAGAGGATAGGGGGAGAAGTAATATGTACAAACTATTTACACAATAAGAAATGTGTCCAGGTTATGCGCGTGATTAGTTCATTTTAGATGTATTAAATCACACACGCGCACAGCACTGTGTTGGTTACAACTGGAGTGGGGCGTCCAGTTATTAATCGTTCAAGGTAGAACTCGCGGAGCGTTCGGTCACTGCGTGAAACTACCTGACGGAGAACAGACGGGACGTCAAGCCCGTGTGTTCGAGGAATGCACAGGGGCTCACCAAAGTTCGCTCACGAGTGCGCGCACTGCCCTGCGGCCACAATAGCGTCTTGATGGAGTCTGGTAGTATGCCCTGCGCCCTATAGGCCGCGAGCATATCGCGACGAGCATCGGCGAACGCGGAGCAGCGAAGGAGCAGGTGTTCGAGAGTTTCTACTGCACCGCATCCGTCACACACATCACTCGTCGCGGTTCCGTGACGCACCCGTCGTTCCCCGGGCCACACGCAGCCAATGCGCGCGCGAAGGATTGAAATTGGCGAGAAACTGTTTTCAGATGTCGTTTGCCTTGACCTCCGGCAGATGGCGCAGCCTGTGAAATCGGCTGCTTGGCTCTAGTCTGCAACAACTGTACTCGTAATACTAATAATAATAATTGGTTTTTGGGCGGGAAAGGAAATGGCGCAGTATCTGTCCCATATATCGTTGAACACCTGAACCGCGCCGTAAGGGAAGGGATAAAGGAGGGAGTGAAAGAAGAAAGGAAGAGAGAGGTGCCGTAGTGGAGGGCTCCGGAATAATTTCGACCACCTGCACCTGGGGATCTTTAACGTACACTGACATCGTACAGCACACGGGCGCCATAGCCATAAAAACGCTATGGCGCCCGTGTGCTGTGCGATGTCAGTGCACGTTAAAGATCCCCAGGTGGTCGAAATTATTCCGGAGCGCTATGGCGCCCGTGTGCTGTGCGATGTCAGTGCACGTTAAAGATCCCCAGGTGGTCGAAATTATTCCGGAGCCCTCCACTACGGCACCTCTTCCTTTCTTCTTTCACTCCCTCCTTTATCCCTTCCCTTACGGCGCGGTTCAGGTGTCCAACGATATATGAGACAGATACTGCGCCATTTCCTTTCCCCAAAAACCAATTATTATTATTAGCCGAAAGCAGTTTCTCGCTAATTCCACCAGATACAGGCAACTACCGATGTTTATTTAAATTTCAAACAACTTAGGCAATAATATTCTACCTTGTGAGCATTTTGCGCACAGGAATGTTTTAAAATCACAGGAATGTTTTAAAATCCGGCGCATAAAAACGTAAGTCCCTGTATATAGTCTACATAACGCAAAATTGAGGCATTCTTCACCAGACAGTATGAACTGTCCTTGAACATGAACTGAACAGGAACAACCTTGTTATTCCCAGTTCCTTGAGATACCGTGTCTTAAACATTTTGCATGAAGAACATCACGGCATTAACAAGACAGATGAAAATGGTAGCACGTGGATTGTAGCACTACATAAATTGCGCAAAAGCGTACTGGCGCAAAAATACGGAGACAAACACACGCAAGACAGGACTGGCGCCACCAATCTATGTTTTATGCAGTAGATCATCATGCGGGAACGGCATGGCGCCGCAGCAATTAATGAGATTCACACACGTTAAAACGTACGTAGATTGGTTGCTGCCAGTACGCTTTTGCGCAAATTATATCATGCTACAACCAACTAGCTCAAGCGAAAGTCTTCTAGCACGTCAGATTGTGTGGTGGCCTAAGATTGACAAAGAACTAGAGCAGTTTGCCGAGCGATATACATTTCCGACAGTGCGCGCGTCAGTATATACACGCCCTGTACGCGTGTGCACATGGAAGGGAGAGGTGGGGAGAGGGATATATACACTCCCAAAAATAGCATTGTCAAGAGGGCTGGTGGGGAATGAGCCTTTCTCTACATGTGTTCCTTCGGGACGTTAACATAGTTTTATTTTCTTAGCATACTGGTTCATCTGGTTGCAGCGCCCGATTTGTCTTCGTGATAAACGAAAACTTAACTTCTGGAAAATAAGTGTGCCCCGCCGCGGTGACTCAGTGGTTAGGGCGCTCGACTACTGATCCGGAGTTCCCGGGTTCGAACCCGACCGCGGCGGCTGCGTTTTTATGGAGGAAAAACGCTAAGGCGCCCGTGTGCTGTGCGATGTCAGTGCACGTTAAAGATCCCCAGGTGGTCGAAATTATTCTGGAGCCCTCCACTACGGCACGTATTCTTCCTTTCTTCTTTCACTCCCTCCTTTACCCCTTACCTTACGGCGCGGTTCAGGTGTCCAACGATATATGAGACAGATACTGCGCCATTTCCTTTCCCCCAAAACCAATTATTACTATTATTAAAATAAGTGCTATCTAGCACGCACGCGCAAGCAAATTAAGGTGTGCCCAAAACGTGAGTACTATCCCTGCAGCTGGATGAATATGATCAACCCAAGAATCGCTAGTATTAAAACGTTAGCCCTGAACTCTTCCCGGAGAAAAAGTCCAGCTTGCTGTTCTCATAGGGACCCCGGAACAGGGGAGGGGAGGGGGCAGCGCCTTCCTCCCCCCAAACCTCCAGTCTCCAACTGCTTGCACTTGGATCAAGTTTCCGACAACTGAAACACTTCAATTCTAGGACTCTTTTAATGCAAATCGCAGTGGTGGTGGTGGTGGTGGTGGTGGTTGTTGCTATGAAGGGGGGGGAGGGGGTACTGGTCCCGACGTAAGTTGGCCCTTTGGGCATCATTCTTGGGGACCAGGGGAGGGGGTATAGTATGTAGGGGGAGGGGAAGGGGAGGGTCGCCGCCGTCGCATCCTTGGAAGTCCTTGGCAGTTCAGGAGTCGCACCGCCGCATCAACGTCAGCGTCCAACAGGGAGGGGAGTCGCGGTGCACTGGGAGTGTGTGCAAGCACCGGGCGGTGGGAGGGGAGCCTCGGTGCACTGGGAATGTGTGCAAGCACCGGGCAGGGGGAATGAGCATAGGTCCACTAAGATCCATCGCCTCGTGCTGGACGGGGCGAAGGTCTAGAGGAGGATGCTCAGGCCAGTCTCCTCGAGGAAGGAGAGGAGGATCCGATGCGCCAGGAGCTGGCTGCGAGCCGGGAAGAGGAGGTCGTCCGTCCTTCGTGGTAGTCGGGAGACCGAGTGCCCGGTATCCCGACTCCAGTCGTCGCCTGGGGAGATCATGGGTCGGGCACGTCAGCAGGAGGTGACCGAGCGTCCCCGTGTCCCCGCAGGAGGGGCAGGCAGGAAAGGGGGCCCTGCCGCAGACGTACAACCTGGAGGGCGTCCACGTGCACCCGATGTGGAGGCGCAGGAGGAGGGCTCAGTCCCGCCTAAGCAGCTGCTCCGAGAGCCGGCAGGAGGGCTTGTAGGCCGCAATCCTCCGGTCGGGGTGAAGGGCCCGTACCATCTGCATGATGAGGGGGCGGGCAAAGTCATGTTGAGTCACTGCAAAGGATACCGGGGACACATCGGTGTGGGCCAGGTCATTTCCCTCAATGCCGGAGTGGTCCGGCACCCAGTGCAGGGAGATCTGGTGGCCCGCATCCTCCAGGGTCCGCAGGCAGGTCCTTAGCAGGGAGGTAGTGGCCACGTTGTCATGAGGCCTGGACAGCAGCTGGATGGCTGGCCGGGGGTCACAGAGGACCGCGACTGGACCAGGTGGTATGGTCACAAACAGGTCCGCTGCCAGGTGGAGTCCGGTCAGCTCAGCCGCAGTGGAACTGCGCGGGAAGGGCAGCCTGCACGTCCTTGTCGCGTTCAGCTGCGGAGCCACGAGTGCCGCTGCCCCCTGTCCTGTGGCTGGTAGCACCGAGCCATCAGTGAAGGGAAGGGTGGACCCCTTCATCTCATCCAGGAAGGCAGCCGCGGTCTGATTGAGGGCCGCAGCTGGTGTGTGGCGCTTGAACGTGCCTCCGAAGTCCAGGGAGACCTGCAGGGGAGGACGCGTAGGTGGTGGGGGGGGGGGGGGGGAGGGCAGGATGGCTGGCGGGAGGGCCCAGGGACTCCATGTAGGCAGCGGAGAGCATGCCCATCCTGGAGTGGGGGTGTCCCGAGAGACGTGCACGGAGGGCCCTGCCGTCAGGAACATGGTGGAGCCGGTCCGTGTGTGTGAGGCCTCTATGTAAGAGAAAATCACAGTGGGGCTGAGCTACTTGCCTGGCTTCGCATAACGTAAACCAGTCATGTCCCACCAGAAGTCGACTGTCTGACTCGTGTACATGATCATGATTGGCAGAATTTAAACAAACTATGCACAAACGTTTTTAATGCAATTGATCACTCCTCGTGCGTTATATTGCCGTGAATCTTTGCACCGTTTGTTCGTTCGCACTCAAAACCGCCGGCACGCGGCTTTATCATTTTGTTTTGCAATGCGAGATGCGACCAGACTTATCTTCATTGATCGTGGCTGCGTACAAATGCTGCCACATTTTTCCAGATTGTTGTAGTTGCTTTTGGTTCTTTATCTCCAGTGAATGAATGAATGAATGAAAACTTTAATGTACACAGAGAAGGAGCCCCCAAATCCCCGGTCCCGGCACGCAGGCCTGGGACGCGGGTAGGAGATGCTCCGCAAACTAAGGACGCATTACTTCTTCATGGCCTCAGCCGCCAGGCGGGTGGCTTTGCTGGATGGCGGGGTCCTCGCTCCGCAGCGAAGCTTCCCAAGCTTCTCTACTGTTTAAGTCGGCGCACGGGGAATCGGCGCATTCGAAGGTTCCTTGCCAGCTTTAAATTCAGCGCGGCCAAGAACTGCAGGCATTCAGTTCGATGACCGCCGAGTCACTCAGTTCTTAATGGGCGCCAGTCAGCCCCTTTAACGGTTTCTTTTGGAAGCCTTTTCGTCGTCTTCCTAACTGCTGGAGTGTCGTCACCACAACGTGACACTTGCCATCAACCTTCGAACATTGAAAAATAAAAAATAATAAAAATATAAAATTTATTAAATAACGGAGCATTAAATAAATAAATAACACAATAAGCTCGAAGTCTTGCTCCCCACAAAAAAAAAAAAAGTTCCGGAGTCCCTACAGTCGTGCGAAGCCTTTGCCCGGCAGTGGGCGTGGCCAGGCTGATGCTGATGGCGATGATGATGATGGTCCGCTTAACGAAGATAATGTCTCGATCTGTCTTCTCTCTCGATTCCTAGCCGATCCCCCAATGTGGGCATGTGTCATCTTTGAAAGTCGCATAGCTTTCGAAAGTTTTCAAAGCTTTGAAAACTGGGAGTGGAGTAATTGACTAATTTAGTGACGAAGACTCGAATTTGGATTTTAGAAAATGCGATAAAAAACGGAATGAAAAAGCTGTGAATTCACATTCTAGCATAAAAATCTACCTGATGCAATTATATATCCGTGAATAAAATCGCACACTGGTTTCAAGGCATGTCCCTTGACGCTTGCCCCAAAGGAGAGGAGGATCGGAATAGATAGAGGGAGCCCCAGTCGAGCGAGGGGGATCTCCAAGTATGTTCTACAGAGAGAAGCGAACCGCCGGCAAAAGAGGAAAAAGTGATCTATTGACTCTATTTCGCCACAAGACTCACAAAGGTTGGCCAGCGATAACCCTGATCGACATAAATAGAGATTTAGTCGCGGTATTGTGCAGCGCAGGAGGGTCATGGACACTTCACATTTCCTTGAACTGCACATCTGCACACTTCAAGAAAATTCCAGGTGTTGAAAATCCGCTACAGCAAGGAGAGGCTCATGGCTCAAGTAGCGGAGGCGCTGGAACCGTTGGGAGCGTGCTGCAGTCAAGAAGACAGTATTTGGGACGAACGGGACAATAGGTCCCCCAAGGGCAGACTTAGCTAAAAAATCAGCCCTCTTATTAGAACCAATGCCACAGCGCCCAGGGACCCAGTGAAAACTTACTTCTGTAATATGTGGTAGAATAAAAAATCGAAGGGAACGGCTCATAGGAGTATCCCACGATTTTTCGAGCGCTGTCAAGGCGGAAAAGCTGTCTGAAAGTATAATAACCCAAGGAATATTGCAGGGAATCCTTATTAATGGCGACTCAATGGCAGAAACTGGGCGACAAAAATAGGGGTATAGTCAGGGGCCCGAGATGAATAACTCCAATCAAGAGCCATTGAGTAAATGCCAAGGGCTGCCTTTTCATTTTGCTGGGAGGCGTCTGTAAAAACGGCAATATGGTTAGGAAAATTATCCAGATACTCCTCAATAAGCCCATTTAATACGCTGGGAGGCAGATTTCTAGCATTCCCTGGGAGGTTGTCATCAAAGCAGACTACAGTAACAGCGCGGCGGTACTACCGAATTTATTGAAACAGAAACTTTTGACAGCAGTGAATTAGATAACGCAACCTGAGGAAGCTTATACCTAGGCCAAAAAGTACAAAAGAATAGAGATGAGTTCGTAGTAAATACGGGGTTAATCAATCAAGGAACAGGCCCGAAGACATTAAAGACGTCCGCACAGTAAGAAGCTGAATCTGCAAATTTAGATCATGTATCCGCGCCTCCAAGTACAGCGCAGCATTCGCCACTGATTTAGGCAGACTTAACCGAAGGCGCAGAGCGCGTCGCTCCATAACAAACAGGGGTTCAAGCTTGTACCTTGAGAACCCAGAAAAGAGAACAGAGACGAATTCAAGTATTGGCCGCACATAGGCCTTATAAAGAAAGATCAAAGTGTCGCGACGCATACCAAATTTTTTGTTGCTGATCCTAACCAACCAGCCAAGGGCACGCTCACCTTTAAGCACAATGATTCTAATATGGGGCCGCCAGTCTAACTGTGGGTCATATATTATACCTAATTATTTAATCCAATCAACATGAGGGATTAGGATAGAGTGATACGCCAAAGAAATGTAAGGAGGGGATGACTGTGGAAAAACAAGGACTGCACACTTGTTGACATATAAAGTTAACATCAGGCTGTCAAGCCAAACTTTTAGAGCATTTAAATACTCTTGCAACAATTGATACAGGATATGAATAGTTTTGACAGAAGCGAAAAAAGCAATATCATCCGCATACACATAAACTTTGACCTCCTTGTGAATAGGGATATCACGCATTAGTGTGTTAAACAACAACGGCGAAAGAACGGAGCCTTGTGGGACACCTCTGGACTGGGCGTATGTGCTAGAATTTAACGTATCCTTAGAGCAAAAGAAAGATCTGGCCCTTAAGGACTCCCTTATCCACGCAAAGAGGTACGAAGGAGGTTGTAGACCAGCTAGTTTTTGAAGCAAGAAGCTGTGTTAAACGCTGTCATACGCCTTAGCAATATCCAAAGTAACCAGAGCAGATACCTCTTCTTGCTTCATAGCAACCCTAATACGGCTCTCCAAGTCTATGTGCGCGGTCCAAATGGAACACTCACTGCGGAAACCAATCTGTGCCTCACTGAAGCCTTGAAGAGACAGAACCTGATTCGTGAGGCGGCTGAAGACTACCCGTTTTACAAACTTAACCAAATTTGATGTGAGAGCAATCGGCCGAATATTGTAGACATCAAAACTCTTTTTCTGGTCTTTGAGCAATAAAATTATTTTCGCTGTTTTCAAATTTTTTGGAGTCCGGGCTTTCTCCAAAGACGAATTGACAATCGCTCCGTTTCGCTGGGCGTCCCTTCATCGTCCCTGGACGCAGATTCACTCTCTCTTCCCCTCTAACGTCTCCTTTTCCCCCTCTCGGTTTCGCCGGCGCGCCGCGCCGCCAGCAGCAGCAGCTGCTGCGCACCACGTGACCAACCACGTGACCAGCCACGGCGCCGCCACGGAGCTCAAGGGGTGCCACGCTGAAGGCTCGAAGTGCTAGCGTAGTGTAGCTCTGGCTACAAAATCCCCAGGTAGTAGAAATTATTCCGGAGCCCTTCAATATGGCGCATCTTTCTCTCTTTCTCCTCCCTCCCTGCCCTCACGGCGCGGTTGAGGTGTCCGCCGAGAAGTGATACAGTTACTGCGCCTTCCATTTGTAGTAGCAGTACTCATCATCATCATCAACCTCCCCCATGTCTCTCCAAGCAAACCTGTGTTGTAGTAGTACTAAGTGGTTTGTTAAAATATTGCCACAGTGTTAGCCATTTAGTGGCGCCGCCATGCGGTGGGACAGCACCCGCTGGTCTTCTTTGTTTCAGACATGGTAGAGCCGAAATAAGCGATAGCAGGCAGAGTGCATAAATGAAATGAAAGAGGTGAGGGGATAGGAAGAGGATAGGGGGAGAGGTAATATACACAAAAAATATTACACAATAATAAATATGTGCAGGTAAATGAAAATGAAAATTGGTTTTTGGGGAAAAAAAAAGGTACAGTATCTCCCATATCGGCGGACACCTGAACCGCGCCTTAAGGGAAGAGATAAAGGAGGGAGTGAAAGAAGAAAGGAAGAAAGAGGTGCCGTAGTGGCTTAACCGCTGCACCACTGCGTCACGAGGAATATGAAGACTCCCTGGGATCTATATGATTGTAAATAATCACTTGAATGTATGAGAATGAACCAATTACTCTGCCGCATCACACCTTTAAGGCGGAGCTTAAGTGTTTCCTCCCATTTTTTTCTGAATGTCGGGTGTTTGCTTGTGAATTTCACTCATGGGTGCACCCGGAAGCTCACTGGAAAGAACAGTTCATCGCCTGGCCAGCCTGCTTGGCGTCGACAATTCCCGCATCATCGCATCATGGCCTTCCGGTGACCACGAGTCCGTGGTTACAGCTGACAGCGTAGCTAGCCGATTATCAAATTTTCCGCGGAAAATTAATTACCCGTGAATGTGCCGCGATGTGAAACAAATTCGCTTCGTATAGGACAGAGAGCCCCATGTTCTGGTAATATATATATATATATATATATATATATATATATATATATATATATATATATATATATATATATATATATATATATATATATATATATATATATTGCCAAACAGCGCAAGGAGGCGGAACACGGGGAAGAAGGCGCAGGAAAAGCGCTGGCTCACAACTGGGCTTCACTCGAGAAAAATACTCCCTCAAAATGCAAGCACGAAAAATCGCTCAACTTTCGATTCCGTGCTTCAGCTGCTTGAATGCGTCAAGGGTTAAGTTAAACTTTCCTGCCCTCCTACTGATGGGAACGGCGGTTAGCAGTACGAAGAGCACTTCAGGTCTTCGTCCGGCGACACGTTGCCGGTTGGGGCAGCAATTCCAACTTCTTGGCAAACAGACTTATTTATTCAAGACGGGATTGAAATACAAGGTAGTAATGACAAGGCAGTTTAAAGAAAAGGCTGTTAAAAACGGCCGAACTTGAGACTCGGCGCGCTCGTCCAAAGTCATTCTTTACAGCGGGTCTTAACCCCTTCGATAATTGGGCGGAGCTTTAGTAAACCGGCTCTCGCCCAATTTGAACCAATAGCAAAGCAATAGCATCGTATGTACAAGTGGGTGGAGCCCAGGGCTTACAGGTCCAAGTCCAGTGGACCTCGCTCCTCCTGGAACGTGCTGGGCGCGTGACTCCGCGTACGCAGCTCGCTGCATGCGCATTCGATCCACCGATTGCCACGCGTCGGAACAGAAAAGATTAGTGCCGCAGCTCACCCTAAGCGCGGGCGTGACGCCTCGACGTACATTCCTCGATTCCCCCCCCCCCCCCCCCGGGCATGACCGCTCCTGGTAACAGGTGCGGGAGGGGGGTGTCCCATCGGCCCTGTGGGCTTCTCCACTTAACAGGTTACGTGGCGCCTATGTGCGAATCGTGAAAATCGTGGACGCAGGAGCTGCCCCACGTGGGTGCTAAGTGGCACAAGTGACGCGTCGTGTTAACATAAAGCGCGAGACTGCTGCATGCGGTCGCACTTGCGAAGACACCGGCACCATGCGGTTCAGACGGCCGGCGCGGAATGTCTGGCAAGTGCCAAGGTGCACGCAGAGAGCCCGGTTTCCGAAAATATTCCATCGTCTTTTTTGTTGCTTTGCTGCCATTGCACGTGCTCGTTCTGTTTTCAGCCAAATGCGAACACACCGGAGCGGCATGTGCAGCGAACGCACCTCTGCGACTTCTGAAATAACCGCGAGGATACGAACAGCCCCTGGGAATATTACATGTCTCGCCAAGGCGGTTTTTGGGCCTTAATAATAATTAATAATTGGTGTTGGGGGAAAGGAAATGGCGCAGTATCTGTCTCATATATCGTTGGACACCTGAACCGCGCCGTAAGGGAAGGGATAAAGGAGGGAGTGAATGAAGAAAGGAAGAAAGAGGTGCCGTAGTGGAGGGCTCCGGGATAATTTCGACCACCTGGGGATCTTTAACGTGCACTGACATCGCACAGCACACGGGCGCCTTAGCGTTTTTCCTCCATAAAAACGCAGCCTCCGCGGTCGGGTTCGAACCCGGGAACTCCGGATCAGTAGCCGAGCGTTTTGGGCCTTGCCGGTTGACATTTAATTGCGATGCAGCTGCCATAGTTGGAAATCGAAAACGGTTTTGCTCATTGTCTAGAGCTTCGTATATCTCCAAAATACCCATGGAAGTCCCGAACCGTTGGTGGAAAGCAATCTTGTTAAACCAATCGCCAAGTGGCCGCAATATTTTTCATCAGTGGTGTACATTCAATGCGTGACTGGGGAAATCGTCTAAATAAAACCAGCAGAAACTGCGCACAAATCGGTGCATAATTATGTGGATTTGGTGAGGTGAAGGGAGCTTGCTCACAATGAAGCGACGTACGGCAAACTGTCGCGTAAACTTATTACAACACCTTATACTTCGAAACAGATTAATTATTACAAACAAACCAAAACTGTGAGAAAGGAGGTGGGCTGTATAGCGAAGGGCCCCAGATTAACTTTAACTACTTCAGTCTCTTACCTGAGGGCTTTGAAGGTAAACTAATAGATAGACGGCAGTAACTTTTCCTTGCTAGGGGCAACATCTAAGCTAAAACCGGTTGCTTCCACGAAAGCCAGACCTGTATTGTTAGCTTATGGAACACACATGAGCGCACGCCTAAACCGTCTCAACGAGTCTGCCCTTTACTTTGCAAATGATGACTCATTAAAGGTACGCAGTTTTTGTTTCACCCCAGTGTGTCCAACTTTTAAACCAATTTTAACAGCGGCGATTCTATGGCCGTGTTTTCCGCAATAAATTAATCATCAGACCTCCTGCTTCTGCCCTAGCTGGTAAGCAGTAATAAAGAAACTGATCAGGCTCCAGGCCTGTTCGGTAACAAACGAATAAGCAAATAAATTTGCACAGGATCAATACACACCTTATTGGCTATGGAGAGAGAGAGAAAAAAAAACTTTATTTGAGTGCTTTCAAGGGCTTGGCGTCTCGAGGCCTCCGTCGTCTTCACTGCGCTGGCGACTTGAGGCCTCTTCTTAAGCAAGGTTGGGCCCCTATTGCAGGGCTCCACTGAGCCTAGCTACCTCACTTGCGTGCTGCGCTAAAGCCCTTTGGGCCGTGAGCTCGCAGCTGGTGAGCCGACTCTCCATTGCTCCGCACTCGGGTTATTGTGTTGGTGGAATGTTTGGTTGCGTTTGCATTCCCATGTGATGTGGTAGAGTGTGGGTGTGGCCCCGCACCAGGGGCAGGTATCTCTGTACTGCGTCGGGTACATTTTGTTTAGGATGTATAAATTTGGGAAGGAGTTTGCAGTCTGCGCCAAAACGTTGCTTCCTCTTTCGTCAGGGCTTTATGCGGGGGGGGGGGGGGGGGGGGGGGTATTTAGCTCTCGTCCCCCTGTGTAGGTTTGGGATGTCTGTATATCCTCCCTCACACTTGGCTATGGAAAAAATCTGCATACATGCTGTACGTGTCGAGTGGCTTTTGAATGGCAAAAGCAACGCACGTCGAAGGGTGTCCACTTCAAGCGATATCTTCTTTGTCTACAATCCCTAGGCAGCTGTTGTTACCACAAGCTCTAAGCCTTGTGTGAAAGAGCATAATGTAATCGGGGATGCGAACTGAATCAATTCATTTGTAACAGATTTATATGTAGAAAAGAGGGGATTTCAACTCCTCGATTGCCGTCAAATTCACCACACGTACCTGCCTGATACAAGTTGCGGTGAGCATCATGGATTGAGGCCCGCCTCGACGCTTTGTCAGCATCGCACTATACACCTGCAAATTCGGTGGAATTTCAGTAACTTTAGATCCAGGCCACGGCGGCCGCGTTTCGATGGAGGCGAAACGCAAAGGTGTCTGTGTTGTGCGCGATGTCAGTGCACGTTAAAGGTGGTCGATATTATTCCGGAGACCTTTGCTATACGGCACCTGTTTCTTGTTTTCTTCTTTCACTCCTTCCTTTATGCCTCCCCTTATACGGCGCGGTTCAGGTGTCCACCGAGATGTGAGACAGATGCTGTGCCATTTCCTTTCCTCAAAAACCATTTTGAATTTTCAATTACACACCGCTGGTTTTCTAGACAAAAACGGCCGTCCGCGTGAAAAATAAGAAAATAAACCGAAGACCGGCGCGCAATGAAGAAACCTTGCAGAGATACGCGGTGCATTTATATCAGCCAGGTGACAAAAAAAAAAGTTATATCTGATTCGCGGCCATGACAAATCGCAAAATACCCGATATACTGAGCGCAAGTTCCTTTTGAGCAGTCTCATTCAAGGAGTTATAATATAACCAGATCAGCAGATAAATGTCCGTAACTCGAATTCATAGAGTACACGTTGCCGTCACGATAGCATATTGCGCGCTAAGCAAAACAAAACGACACAACGCAGCAAAAAGAGCGCTGATTGCAAAGGCAGTATTACAGGTACTTACATTCGTCACATTTACATTCCTCCTCCTGCACATCTGACGTGTTGATTGGGATGTACCCTTTTATTTCTTTAATTAATTGAGGCTATAAAATTAAAAAGAACCGTTGAGATTAACCTCGCCGTCCTGACTTTCAAGAACCAATAAGTGAAAAAGAAGGAGAGCAACGACCCGTGTGCGGATACGACGCAGACGGCGTGTGCGTTACGGATAGCAGTCCGCATTTGGTCGAGTACAAGCATGCAACATAATCTCCACAGCTTTAGTCGGCGTTGCACGCACCGTGCGCCGCTATTCTCCAAAATTTCACCTCAGAGCGAGGCCCTAAACGTTGCTCTAAACGAACCAACGGCGTGAGTGGGCGGAGCGAAACGTGACGGAGCTCCGAGCTTGGACGCCATTCGGAAGGGCGCTGTGAAGGCGTCCTACGCCGCCGAGGCCCAAGCGACACATCTTTACTCGCGGTGGTGTTTTATGCCTGGACGTGCACAAGAGCCGCAATGGTTTCTGCCACGCCGAAACGTTATGTTTCGCGCATCTGGCGACGCAGAAACAAATGAACAAAGAGACAAATGAACAAAACGTATACCCGTGAAAAGGGGGGGGGGGGGGGGGCAGGTCGAGGCGGCGGTACACAGAGGCGACGGAGTCGAGAGCGACGTCGTCTTCGGCAGCTATAGACAAGGACACGGAGAGCACGAAGAACACATCAGACGCTCGGGATTCAGTCCAGAAGGCGCACGCGAAAGGGGAAGGAATGTAGAAAGGACCATGCGGAGACTTGAGATCCGTAGCCAAAAGCGAGTCGCTAAGCCAGGACGTGGTATACGAAAATAATGTGTGAGCGCGCGCACGTATTTTCTGAGCTGTCTCATTCAAAGAAAATATTGGAACGTAAGCCTTTGCGCACAACGCAGTGAATCTTGAATTAGCTTCCGATAACCAAAGACACATGACATCAAACAGGTTCACGTTTTTCTGAGTACATCAGAGACTCCTGTTCTGTGGACCTGAGCCAATTAAGTTGCTGTATACAAGTGACCGATGAATAGAAGGATGCATCTCGGCTACTTCGCACTAAAATCATCGCAGGTGGCAGACCATGACGACCGCGTTTGGCGTTCATATCAACAGAGTATACTCTGATACCAGCGTCAGAGAAGTCCGCGCCGCTCAAAGATCCGCTAAACAGCAAAGGACAAGATGCGGTTTCCGCTGTTCGCATTATCTGCACTGTATTGGGCCTCAGGAGAACATCTTTAACGTGCTCCCAGTTCCAGTGCACAGTGTAGTTTATATGGAGGCACTGCTTGTCCGGAGACCTCTGCACAACGTCGGTAGAAAGCACACGGCGTCTTTTCGGGGAGGAGCCGGCGTGCAGCGGACCAAGAGGTGTCACAGAAAGAGAAAGAATGAGTGAGGAATAGAGGGAGGGAAAGAGAGAGGAAGGGGAGAAGGAGCAGGATTGATCTCGAGACAGGGATCGAAGCCGCGAGCTCGTACTAAGGGCCTGAACGCCAGAACTCGATAACTCGGTGTGTGGACGAACGAAGAGATAAACACGGAGAGAGGTAATCAGTTTTGATTACCTATAGTAATTTATGCCGCGTCGCGCGGCTTGTCCGCCATATCACCCTCAGCCAGGGTCCCGAGCCTTAGTGCAGTGGAAAGAACGAGAACCAGAGTTTTATATCTATAGAAAATAACCGAATTGGCTAATACTGTGCGTACTAAGGCTATAGCAGTGTTATACCTCTGCGATACCTCTTTCCAAAGCATATTAAGCTGATGCAGCACAACGCACTGTTTTCCTCTGTTGCTAACTATTGTATTTTGATCTGGGGAACAACATTATTTATGAATATCAAACAGTTGCATTTACTTAAAAAGAAAATTGTTCGAAATATTGTTAACGCTTCACGTTTTGAACATACGTAACCGATCTTTGCATCGCTTCGCATCACCCCCCTTCCCCATGTCTTTGAATCTATACTACTGAGGCGGTATAAAACAACTATTAGAAAAAATAATCTATTTATGGTGCACCTGTCGAACTTAAAATGTTAAGAGCTGATGCATGCCACCCGTACTGGTTTCACATGGTTCGTGCCATTGCTCGTACGAATTATGGTCGCCAAATGCTTTCACACACTCTTCCATCCTCATTAAATAAAGCATCTAAATTTGTGTGCACTTAGGTACCGTGAGAGTTGTACTTATTACCAACTGAGAGTTTGTACTTATTATTTGTATTTTCTTTCCAGTATGCTTACTTGCCGTTTTATTTTATTTTCATATTCATGTAATGATCCTGTTATTAACATATATGACACTCTGTATACCATCCTGATGCTGCTGTCAAGTCATTGTAGGGTGCGTCGACCCCTGTCAAGCCTTCTCTCTGGCTTTTTGTCGACGCACCCAACATCCTCAAGATGTTGAATAATATGAATTGAAATTGAAATTGTGGGCTGTCCGCTCGCGAGAAAAGCTTCATATTTTGAGGCACCTTGTCATTCATCTTGTCTCCACCGAAATGCAGGAGCTGTACGATGCTGTATGATACTGTGCTGTGCGATGCCAGTAAAGAACCCCAGGCGGTCGAAATTATTCCGGAGCCCTCCACTGTACGGCCCCTCTTTCTATCTTCTTCTTCACTGCCTTTTCCATTTCTTTCCTGACTTCGCGGTTTAGGTGTACGTGAAGCCAGCAAAATTTACGGGACGGTCAGACATTTGATGCGACAATTTTGCAAAAGCAGTTGGATTTACTCTTGGTGCTTACTTTGATGCTTTCACTATAATGTTTTACACTAAACCGAGGCTTCACACACGCGACATAATTTTGCTGCAGGGTGAAGGTGGATGGAGGTGGACGGTGGGTGGCGCTTCTGGAAGGTGAAGGTGGGTCGAGGGTCGTTGAGGGAGGGAGGTGGCTGGTGAGGGAGGGAGGTGGCTGGTGAGTGATGCTTCTGGTGCAGCTGGATTTCCCACTGCATATTTGGATCCATTTTTGCCGTCGCGTTCTCGTTCCGCTGCACCATGACCTTTAAGATGAGTGACGGCATTGTGGACGGCGGAGGTAGGCGGGTTGCGTGGTGGGCGCTTCTGGAGATACAGTTGGGTGGTAGATGGCGGCTCCGGAGGGTGAAGGTGGACGGGGGTGGGGTGCGGAGGTGGATTAAGGGGGGTGTGGTCAAACAAGGTCAAACCGAATTTAACTGCGTGGTGATATGGCCCAAGCTATGGTCGTATGACCACGTGATCATTTGACTATAACCATAGGGTACCTGAACTTGACATTTGTCATTGACTCGACCTTTACATTTGATTTGAGACAGCGGCCACCACATCGACAATGGCCTTCAATGCCTTACAAGGTCAAACCGAACTTAACTGCTTAGTGGTATGGCACAATCTATGGTAGTATGACCCCGTGATCATATGACTATGACCATTAAGTACATGATATTGACCCTTGACATTTAATTTGAGACAGTGGAGGACATAGGCAGGGGTGGGGTGCAGAGGAGGAGGAGGAGGGGAAGGACTTAGATGGAGCAGGAGAGGCCTGCCTGGTTGTCGGCCTGGAGGTGGACAAAGAGTGGTGGTAGGTAGTGGGTGGCTGGTGCTTCCGGGGGGCGAGTGAAGGCTTCAATCTCCTACAGACAGGGCGCCAGCATTTTCGCATTGTGACACCGGTACTGCTTTCTTAGTAAAATGTTAAAGGTGCACTTAGGTCTCCTTACATGCGGAAATGCGAAAGCTTTTCGAGTTCCATGCATTGCCTCTTCGGTTGCTTACTATGCAATTAATCGTTATTATTGTGTGACTTTTATTTATGTATAAATATTTTTTATTTTAACTTTATTTATTTATTAGATTATTCAATTTTGCTTTATTTATGTTATTTTCATTCCTATTTTATTTCGTAATTTCTATTGTTTTTATTTCAGTTCATTATCGTTTTCATTTTTATTTTTTTTATTTCGCGCTCTGCTGCCTCTCTAGGTCGTTTTAGAGGGGAAAGCTCTACACCTCGGGGTACAACTTTTGATTTCGATGTAGATGAGAAAATGACCTTCAATGACTCAGAAGGTCAAACAGAAAGAACTTAACTGCGTGGTGATATATCCCAAGCTATGGGTGTACGACCACGTGATCATATTACTATGACGATTGGGTATCTGACCTTGACGTTTGACCGTGACCTTTATATTTGATTTGAGGCAGTGGACACCACATTGACAATGATCTTCAGTGCCTCACAAGGTCAAACCGAACTTAACTGCAAAGTGGTATAGCCCAAGCTATGGTACTATGACCGCGTAATCATATGACTACGATCACTGGGTACCTGTCCTTTGCACTTGACTGACATTTGATTAGGGACAGTGGATTCCATGCTTAGCAAAGCTTTCGCTCGTATAACTACGTTCAAGCCACGTTGAACCCCAACCATTTTTTCATACTGACACGACCTTGAAGAGCGGGAGGAGTGGAGCTTTCGCTCTAAAAGCACTGAAGAACTCCGGTGAAACAAAGCACGATTACGATGCTCGGGAATCGTATACATGTAAACGCGCCCCACGCACACAAGCACAGTGCTGCCAAGATCCAACTGTGAAAGCCTCAATTACTTCAATTACTTAAGAGTCACAGGACGGTCACGAGTGTGTAAAGCGAATGTTTGAGCGTTAGCTGTGGTCTGACAGCAAAGGATTTTTCGCGGACACGTTCTGTTTTTGGATCGAGAGCTCCACTACGCCGTGTTTCTCCAAGGTCATCGGGTGTTGCAGTTTGACCTTCAGCAGGAGGAGCGCCAGAGATATGGCTGTGACGTCAGACCACGCGACCCGCCATAGCCGCCGCTTTGACCAACGTTACTAGGGCTGCGTTCCAATACTCTAGACGTATAACAAGACGTCTAGTGTGACGTCTAGGAAGCAGTCTACATGTCCATGTATTGGAACTTGTCTACTGCTCACGCCGCCTTGCGGCATAATAATGTAACTAAAGCTTATGAACAGTTGTACTACTATTTTTCACAAAGTGAGCAATAACGATAATTAAAAACATGTTTTCAACAAGTTTACAGATTTCTTCTGCAATGACTTTGCGCGTAAACCGGACTGGTGGATGTGCCTATCGGTCAGTCTACTTGTAGCAGACGGGGCCGCTCTCCGAAGACGACGGTAAAGAGATATGCGATTATTCTTTTATTATTGATGCTCAACTGTACATGCTCCTCGAACGTGCTCGTTCAGACGGTCCTGTAAACATAAGAAAGAATACGAAAGACTGTAATCAATATGCGCGAAATGCGATACGGCTAATATACACTGCAACAGGAAAACACATACGTGACATTAAACCTGCTGTCTGCCCTACGTGGCACTCGGAGACAGCGAGAGACCTAAATACAGCAGCGATCTTTAATCCTTCAAAGACTAAAATCAATTCGCAACATGCCGGTGTATTTGTTCTGAGAGTGTAGAGATAAAAAAGAATGCACGCGAAAGAGTTTATGCAACTAATACAGCAACAGAAGAACACATTTGTTAACCGTCACGCCAGCCGTCTTAACGCCCGTCGAGGAAACCAACGACAGCGACGAGTATTCTCTAAAATCAAGGTGCTAATTAAGATCCGGCATCGTCAGATGCCGGATCACGTAAACAGACCTACAGCGTCCGCTGCTGTAGCAAAGCTCTCAACTGCACGATTTTCTCCTGCGTGATTCACTGCTAGGAATCGCACGTCCACGAAGATTAATTAGCCACTAGTTTGCGTACCAAATAACATAATAGAATGACTCACATTTTTCCTTTCCTATACTCCGTGTACAGTCCGACGCCCGCAAGAGCACGACTCGCTCATCCGCGTACATCAGCTCCGCCATCTTTAGACAGCAAGTTAGCCTGCATCGATGTGGACTTCGGCGAAGCAGTCTTATGAGACTGCTTCGCCGAGAAATGGAACGCGTCCCAAGATGGCGGCTGTCCGGCTAGACGTCTAAGTAGCCGTCTACTTGGGAGTATTGGAACGCAGCCTAGATTGCCTTGGCTCCGACCGCCGCTTCGCCGGATGTGGTCATGTGATTATGCACGTGACTCGTCGTTCGCTAAGGAGGCAGAGCCGCTCCCGCATGCAGTTTCGACATGGATGAGAGCACGGCGTTTCAAGCGTCTAACCAAGTGTAGCCAAGTATAATGGAGCTTTCACTCTAACTAGGTTTAGAAGAGTTAAATCGCTGCCAATTTTTTTCTCTCGCTGAATCAGACAGCTGGGACTGAATCGGGACTTGCCCAGGACTGCAGTGATAGTCTGCAGTAGATTTTTGAGGTGGGTTTCGAACCAACCACCTCCAGCAGCCGAGGCGGGCCAACCGCCTTCCACTTCTCTGCCTCTTCCCTCTCTCCTCACTTTCTTAAAAGGGGAGAGGGGTTTCCCTCTTTTCAACTCATCACCCGTCGCATTCCACCAATTCCACTCTCCCTTTCTCTCTCACTTTCCGTCTCCCTCCTGTCCCCTAACAATGGACAGGAGGATATCCCTCTCTCTCCACTTATGCCACAGGAGTTGAGTTGAAAACCGGTTATTGGGTTCATGTAAACACCGCAGAGTCGGTTCCGGGAGTCGAGGGAGCGAGTCCAGTCAACTCCGCTGCAAGGGGTGGGTTGACTCGCTCGACCCCAACGGCAGATAGCATGTAAATCGGATCGAGTCGAAGAGTCGGATTAGTGAGAGGGGAGATTATAAATGCGAACCTGTTTTTCGCCTGCGCCGTCGCGACTCGGCGACAGCGGTGTCGTTCCGCGATCTTGGGGGCTACCCTGGCCTCTCGCGTTGCCTGCTCAACGCTTGGTGCCGCTGCAGTTGAACCGGTCTCGGCTCGCTAAATTCGAGTTCATGTAAACGCGTAGTCGTCGAGGTGGGCTGTTCTTGCTCAACTCGATCCCCTAACTCGACCCGCCGCTGTCAGGCTCATGTAAACGTCTAGGGTAGCTCCTGCTCTTAGTAGCATGTTCTTAGGCTTTGTTGACAAGAAGGTAGGTCTGAATTCAGCTGGCCTGTTTCGGAAGGCCTTTCGTTACGTTGATGACTACTTAATCAGCGTCGAGAAATGTGACAGCATCGTGCGCAGGGTAATAGACATAGTGAAGTTGTTTAAGGATAGTGGTATGGGCCTCAAGTTCACGCACGAGGTTCCAAATGAAGGAGAGTTGCAGTTTCTGGACCTTCGAATGATAAAGAAACCAGACCATCTTTGTTGGAGTTACCATCCACGTTTCAACCTACGAATAACGATGCTAAAGTAGACTTACCCCGCGCCTATAGGACGGCCCTACTAATCAAACCACTCCCCAAAAACATGCACCCCTTACACCATGAGGGTAGAAGACAAGCACGAGCCAAAGCCTTACATAAGAAATACAGACAGTGCGCTGCAACACTTTATGTAGATGCGGCAGAATACAAAAATACCAATGCCTTTGCAGTTGTGGTTGTGAACGAGAATGGTGACCACATCGTCTCGGCGACAATCAAAACGAAATCCTCTGAAACGGCAGAAGAGGCGGCTATAGCCCTCGCCCTAGCACATACCCAAGGGAGCATCATCCTCAGCGATTCCAAAATGGGTATCAATAATTTCGCTAAAGGGCGAATTACAAACACCTCCCTTAGAATCCTTAACGCAACCAAATTCTCACCAAATTATTCCGAATTGATATGGGTCCCAGCCCATTCGGGGAATCCGGGGAACGAGGCAGCCCACAATAAAGCCCGAGGTTTCGTCGACCGGGCAGTGGATGAGTCTGGCTCCCTGAATTTCACGAAGGACTCAATGATCACATATCATGATCTCACCAATCATTTTAAACTAGAGAGGAGAATTTTCCCCCCTCCAGACAAAAGACTTACTAAAGAACAAGAGGTTACGTGGCGTCGTCTACAGACGAGATCGATACGCACCCCATCACTCCTCGCGCACATTTATCCAGATCTTTACAACCCAAACTGCAAACACTGTGGCCAACGTGCTACCTACGATCACATCCTGTGGGACTGCAAAATAGAGCCACCTCCGGGTGATCTAGTTACAGCTCCTTCTCTCGAGCGGTGGGAGACCGTGCTGGCTAGCCCTGACCCCAGAACGCAAGTTTTGGCGGTGGAGTGGGCTGACAAAGTCGTCGAGGGCTATGTACAGTACTCACGGATTGAAATAGGACATTCGAAGCGCAAGCCTTGCAGTGCCACGCAGGCATGTGGTAAACCACAGGCCGGCTCGTTGGCGACTGGAAGGAACAATTCTGCTTTGTAGATGTTCTCCCCCTCGCGCCATACCACAATGCACCACCTTGGTTCCATGAGCATCTACGGGCGGCGCTCCATGAAGCGACGGCCACGCGCTCCGAATGTCCTATTTCAATCCGTGAGTACTGTACTCTCGACCACTTAACGCGACCTCTTGCCAAGCTCTTCCCGGCGAATAAAATGTTTTACAATCAATGCCATCCACGTTCCACGAAAAACCTGTTAAATTTTGCGTCAGAACTCTCAAAGCTCATCAAGGATGGAATCGCGGTCTCGTGTTTGAATTCAGCTGCATCAAAGTCTTGCCACCATCGCATCAAGGAAAGTGTCGAGTATCAGGTGGAAAGACTGATTAACAGAGTTTATCCAGATCATGTGATCGGCAGAGCCAGCGACAAGGTTATTCGCTGGGTAAAGGGCCGGGGAAAAAACGACAAAATAGAACACAGCAAACCCGTGGTAGTACCGTATATGTGCCATCTTTTGATAGGCTAACAACAACAACAACAACAACAACAACAACAACAACAACAACAACAACAACAACAACAACAACAACAACAGTACCCTATGTGCATCAACTTTCACACGGGATTAACAAAATTGCTGGCAGGTATGGCATTCGTGTCATGTTTTCGGCTCCCAAGAAACTGTCAACGTTATGTCCCGCGATTCAAGCTAAGGCGGAGCTGGGCGCGTAGAAATGAAAAGGAGGATGTGCTTTGAGACATGTATCACCGTATGTCGCGTGCAAAGTGGGCACAGTGTACAAGATCCCCATGTCGTGCGGAAAAGTGTACATAGGCCAGAGTGGTCGTTGTTTGAATGTGCGGCTGATGGAGCATGCCGGAGATTTCCAAAAAGGTAACACTTCAAACAATATGGTTCTCCATTGTCGTGACTGCAGCAAGCGCAAGAAGAAATGTTCTCCCCTTTTTTCCAAAACATGTGTTCTTTTTCGTCACCGAGATCGTGTAACGAGGGAGATAGTTGAAGCCTATCATATCGCGGAAACTGGGCATACATGTGTTAGCGACCCCTCAGTTGGCTTGTCCGATGGGGAGATAAGTTTTTTGAAAGAGCGACTGAAAACCGCGTGTTAATTTTTTTCCCTGGGTTGGTTTTAGTGTTTGCGTAGTATATATATATAAAAGCCTCTGAATAAAAATTCTTGTAGTTGCGAGTAAGCGCTGTGTCTCCTCTGTGTCGTTATTTATGAGCGTCTGGATTTATGGTGTAAACGAGGCTTAGGTTGGCAAGTGGCGCTGCGGACGCCGACAACGACGCAGGCGTGAAACTGAGGAATAAGCTAACAAGAGTTAACGCTCTAGAATGCGTAAATAGCAACACAACTTCTGCAGTCAATCGAAGAAATCACCCACAGCATATGCACTGTCATAACACAAGGTGTATTCGAAAAGTATGGGCTGTTTTCTTATAATTACATATTGGCGGTTCAGAACAAAATTGTACGAACGCAGCGTCGTCTATTGATTTTTTCCGAAGGCACTGAAGTTATTGTTATGATTCACTACTAGTTTGCCTGTCCGTGAATGCAGACAGCAATGACCGCGAAAATCGTTGCTCCTGCCAAGTTGCGAATAGTGCGTTCTGTGGTTGGATTTTTGTGTGCAAAATGATCATCAGCTGCCCATATTCATCGAGAGTTGTACCCAGATTATTGTTGCGGCTTTACATGGATATATCCTGCTGCACCAGCGCAGACAATGCAGTAGCGCCACTCAACTTCACCAAAACCGAAAAAAAATTTAAAAAAATCTCTTTATTCGAGCCGGAAAATGATGGCTACCGGTTTTTGAGACGCAAACGGTGTTCTTTGGGTTGATTTAATGAAACAAGGGACAACTCATAAGCGGTCAGTTGTTGCATCTCTAATCAACCGTGCCAGGGAAGTATGCAGTGAAGACGCAGCCCTAAACCATGAAGTGAAGACCGTGGAAAATGACTTAAAAAGAAACGGCTACCCGCTTTCCTTCATTCGGAACACGCAAAGAGTGGCTCCATCGAAAAAGCCTACCGCCAGAGTAGACGTTGCACATGTCCCAACAAGCAAGATAAGAGATGAGCGTGTAAACGTGAAAGGCCATCTCCCTCGTGCCAAGTTTCCCGGCGTGACTTACAAAATTGCCCACGCCGACTGTTCATCAGTTTACACAGGCGAAACAGAAGATTTCACGAGAAGCCTGAAAGAACATCAGTACGATGTACGAAAAGGAAAAGTGACAACGAACGCAATCGCGGAGCATGCGCAAGAGACTGGCCATGAGATTAAGTGGGATGAAAAAGATATAGTGACAACGGAAAAGAATGTATCAGCCCGCCGAAATCTCGAGTCACTACTACGCCCAACACAATAAATAAGAATGATGGCACACCGCACCCTATCTACGCAAAATGTCCAAGAACGATACTAACCGCTACAAAAAGCCCGGGACGTCCAGCTGGTTGCTCATTGTGAACAAAAGAGCCGTAGCGCTCCCGAAACGTCATTTTTTTGTGTGTTTGACCTTGACCAGTGAATCTCATCAAGCCATGATTCCTGACCAGACGGTATGCCGTCGAACCCTCGACTACCCTCGGCATCATATGCGCATGCGCAGATGGCACCTTGCGGAAGCGAATCGATACGTGTTGCACCAGTGCCACGAAAACTTCGATGGACACTCGTGTAAACGCAGCTCATTTGCGCTTGGTTGATACGCGCATATATGAGATGTGATCTTGAGGCATTAATGTAAGCGCATTTACGTTGTCAATTAGGGGATGCTAGCTTTGTATATTGTGGAGATCCATCTATACCCGAGCATCTTTATTTTTCTGCAGGCAGGGGCTTCTTTACGCCTGTATTCTTATTCTTATTTTTTTTTTACAGGTAGAGTAGCCAAGAAATGTCGGTAGTTGAGAGCACCACGACTTGACCGTCCTGCTTGAACGCGGCTACAGCACTGCCCGCTTACCCTCCATGCTCGTCACTCGGCCAAAACGAAGGAATCAATGGAGCACACGTATCGCTAAGCTCGCTCAGAGATAAGTCCCTTGATGGTGAGGCCGATGCAGCGGAGAGAGGAGCGTCTCTCACCCTCACTCAGTTCCGGCCTCATTTTTGCAATCGCCCACGCGCCGCTCTTCATTTGGTGAATCGCACAACTTGCGTCGATAAAAAAGTTTTCAGAAATTACTATCCCGGCCGCTTGACCATTTTATGGGCTTGCGTGCGAGAAAGAGAAATTAAGCGGCGAACAAGAACCGTCGTCAGCATTCGGGCACATAGTTTGAGAGACTGTCCATATGGACGAAAATGAAATGTACAACCGATATATTTTGACACTCACCTGTGGGGGTCTGAACTGGAGGGCTGGCGGAAAAGCTTGAAATCAGGCTAGGAACCGCGCATGCAGTAAACTAATGGATAGTTATGCATGTATACATGTAGTATAAACAGAAAGGAGTAAAAAAGGGAGTAATCTGTCTATTTCGCTCCTTGTTATATAAGGGAGTGCGCTAGAAGACAGCTTACTCCCTTTCTACATCCATATGGGTGTATTTGCGTTTAGGCTGAAAACTAAACATTTGGACAGGTTTGCCTGTCTGGTTGGGTTTGAAGGAACAAGAAAACTCCCTGCCGTTTTTGGACGTCCTCGTGTCCCGAAACCACAATACCCTTCAATTCTCCGTATACCGCAAACCAACTCACTCAGGCCGGTATCTCCACTTCTCTTCGAACCACCCGACAGTCCATAAAGTGTCAGTGGTGAAGAAGACGCTGTTCAAAAGAGTTGAGACACACTGCAGCACAGAACTTGACAGAAAAAAAGAACAACGCACGATATTCAAAGAACTCATGAACGGCTACCCAAAAGTCTTTATTCAAAAAACCATTCAACGTCAAAAACACAACATTCGTCAAGAAATCAACGCACAAAGACCAACGCCACCACCAAAATACGTCACTTTACCTTATGTCGGAGGTGTCAGCGAAACTATCGCCCGAATCCTGAAAAAATCGGGTCTCCAGGTTGCGCACAAGCCCACAAACACTGTTGCGCTTTCCCTACCTGTTCCCAAAGACCGGCCGCAGAGAGAAAGAGCCCAAGGCATTGTCTACAAAATTCCATGCGCCGACTGCGACGCAAGCTACATCGGCGAAACCAAAAATTTCAAAGAAAGAATTCGGCAACACAAAAACGACGTCCGCAAATTCGCAAGAGAGCGCAATCCAGTTGCCGAACATTCCGAGGACTCCGACCATAGAATCAACTTCGAAGAAACCCGCATCCTCGGAACCGAAACAAATTACCACAAAAGGCTCCTTCTGGAATCCTGGCATATCCAAACCACCTCGAACAATATCAACCGCACAAAAGGACACCTGCCCCCAGTATATGCCCAGGGACTTCGCTCTTCAACTCAGCGAAAAAAAGTCGCCATTCACCACCTCCCTGCAGTGCCCCAGCGTTAAAGTTTTTGGTTGGAGTTGTGTTTAGGCTGCACCACTGAGGGGCAGATAGCAAGCAGCGAGAACTAGAGGATATTCTACCTGTGATTAAAATGAAGAAATAGACGTGGACAGGGCGTAGGATATGAGCATCCTCCCGCATGCGGGGTTCGATACCCAATGACACCGGGTACTACCGGTGATACAATGTGTACAAGCTTTCCTTGTTCGGTTTCTGCGGAATGAAATGCTCGGCGTATGGGCCTTCGAAACCGCCTCGAGCACAGAAAAATGCCTAGTGCCATGACACGCTTTGGCCAAGGCTGCCCTTGAGCCATTGAAAGTCATCATCATCATTGAGATGCGCAGAGATCCATCTTGACCCGAGCACCTTTATTTTTTCTGCAGGCAGGAGCTTCGTTAAGCCTTTATTCTTATTTTCATTCTTTTTTAACAGAGTAGCCAAGAAATGTCGGAAATTGATAGAGTGATTATTAAAAGAAGCAAAACCTAATAAATGGCGATTTAGAAACGGAAAGTTTGGGAATATTACTGGAATAACGTGGTTGTGGCCGGAGCAAACCGTCAGTTATTGGATGTGACTGGAAAGATGCCTTTTATCCTGCAGTGGAAGACGTCAGAAGTGTGCAGTTGCGTGTCAGAAAGAGAGAGGCCATGAGTGCTGTAATTAAAAAAAAAAATTGCTGCCCGAAGCGTAACTGATTACAACTCAGCTATCGGGCAGCCCGAATGTAAAGGAAAGGAAGCGGAGAGTAGAGACAAACAAACATATAGATTGTGCTAGGCCGATTTCGCTCGCATCTACCAGACCGGTGAGTCAAGGCGTCTAAAAGAGTTGTATACGGTCAAGCCAAGCGCAGATTGCAGCCTGGGGTGGAATCTGTGGTGTGGTGTGTAGACTATTTTTATGAATCCACTGGAGCAGTTTGAATTAATAAACTTGATCGGCCTTAAAGGGACACTGAGGACAACGCTATCAATTTTTTTTTGTCAGTAAAATCCGATAGTTCGGCATTTTGTGGCTTTGTTGCCGCTGGTCCGACAGCGAAAGGTGTACTTATTGCGAAGAGATATATATATATATATATATATCCGCCGCTTTACGTCAATCATATATATATATATATATATATATATATATATATATATATATATATATATATATATATATATATATATATATATATATATATATATATATATATATATATATATATATATATATATACATACTTGAACAACGATCAAACACTTAACCTTCAAGCACGTTTGTCAGCCTCCGAGATCTGAGGTTATTTTCTCCTATTTCATCATCACATTGGCCTCTGGCGGCTACGCGTTCATTTTAATTCTTGCTCTTTTCTACCTGACGACAGCTTTTTTTTCAGAAACAGTGGTGTTTTTGCGTTTAGGAGCTGGTATTCTATACAAGCCAACTACAATTTCGCCTCGGTGTCCCTTCAAGAATGTTATATTTAATGACTAGCGGTTGCGTTCGAAGCGCTCTTTAATTACCAACGTAGTTTTCACACATTCTCAATATTTCCTTTTTTTATTGTTTGAAGCGGTCGTGGTCCTCCAGGGCAAAATGCCGTAACTAAGTTTTGAATAGAAAAGTGAGTGGTATAGGGTTCGTTTTAACAAGGTGAGTAGTACATTTTATATTCTATCATGTCCAGCTTTCTCGGGAAAAAATTTTGAAAACACAGAATATTGTAAGACACTGTTATGGAAATATTGAAGGTAATGGTTCATTACTCCGATATGTAGCAAAATCTTTCTTTTAAATGTTTCCGTCGATCGAGTCGAACTGTTAAAACTGCCATAAAAAAAGCAACGGGGAACGCTTTTCACGATATATAGCAAAAACGAGAATAGAAAAAAAAATACAAGGCTGCCGTCGACTGATCTGCAGATATATATAGTTATAGTGAAATCTTACATTATATGAAAAAATTGCGTTCATAAACGGTTCCCGCTCAAAAATGCTTTTGTCCGGAATTGCTGGGTATGTATATACAGCCGGTAACTCGAGATAGCTATCTCTTTTATTTGTTAACATGAGTATTCCATATCCGGACACTCTGTAAACCACACGCCCAAAAACTCACAAATTTCAGATGAACGGAGTTAGGGGTCTCTTTTATTTGCTGGCTTAAAAATATATATATATATATATATATATATATATATATATATATATATATATATATATATATATATATATATATATATATATATATATGGTTTTACTTATGTTCAAACTGAGCCGGTTACTTTTAAGCCAGCTGGAAATGTTTGAGAGGTGGCTGTTCACTGGTTTTTATAAGTCCTCTTTTGTGGCGCATTATCTCAGGAGAGCAGGGTATTGCTGTTATGCCATTTATGCATAGAATAAATAAGGGGGGTCCTAAGATGGGTCCTTGAGGGACGACGTATTCTATTTTCAATTTTTTAGATGCCAGAGTATCGACGCATACATACAGATACTGCATTAAAAGATATGATTTGATTAAACTCTGCGCCAAATTCTGCGATCAGGTACACATGGACCCGATCGTCTATACTATTAGCGCTTGTGTGACTAACCCTATTGCTCTTTGCTCGTCGCTGACTCGCCAGGCATGTATGCGCCGGTTGAGTTGCAGCAGGAATATCAACTTGCGCCTGCCGTATAAGCTGGAAGCTTGAAATGCATCAGCTGCGTGCCTGTCCCCCCCCCCCCCCCCCCCTTCCCCCCCGCCAGAAACATAAGTGCAATGCAAGATAACTGCAACACCTACCGATGAAACTATCAGCGCTCAGTTATTATTTTCGCTGTTCCAAAGCCTGACACGGTATCTTCTGAAATAAACTCATACACTCATAGAGCTAATGGCGCGCTTGCGATGAAAACCGTCCTCTGATCGCTGGCTGCCTGAAGTTCGCGATGCAACTAAAGGGGGGCTAAGAAAATTCTGGAACCATATAAGCTGGCTGGGTAAAGCGAATCACAGAAAGCAGGAACAGATCCACGATGCCGAGGCAAAATGTCTAGAGAGAGACGACGTTGTGAACTACATTGCATCGGTTTTAGCTCAGTCATTTAGCAACGACGATACGCTAATCTCCCCAAATGAGGGAGCAACACAGGACAACACAATAGAAAACAGAATAGAACTTACCATTCTTAACTGTAAAAAGGCGGAAGCAAATATTCCTGAATGCACGTCCGCAGGGATCGATGAAATTCCAATCAAGCTGATTAATTAACTTGGCTCAAGAGGCAGCGAAACGCTGATAAAATCATTGGAGACGGTCATAGCAAACAAGCAAATTCCGCACAGCTGGAAACAGAGTATAATGAATTTGATTTATAAAGGTAAAGACGATAAGATGAACATAAAATCCTTCCGATAACATCAGTTACATACAGGCTGGCGATGCAGGCGGTGAAATTAAAAATGCATTCATGGGTAGAAAGTAACAGAATACTCGGAAATCTTCAGAACGGGTTCAGAAGGGATAGGCGCTAAGATGATTGCCTGTTCGTGCTTACCCAGTGCATGGAAATAGCTAAGGCGGAAAACAGAACTCTGTATTTAGCCTTCTTGGACATAAGCGGTGAATACGACAACGTGAATAGGGAACTCCTGTGGAACACATTAAAAGATGAAGGTATCGGTCATGAGGTAATTGATGTTCTACAAGAAATATACCAAAAAATCAAGTTGAAATTACATGTGAAGGGATTAAAAGCACAGATGTCAACGTACACAAAGGATTAAGGCAAGGTTGTCCTCTATCACCGCTGCTGTTCATGCTTTATATGATAAGTATAGAAAGAAGGCTACAAGGAAGTAATCTTGGTTATAATCCGTCGTACAGATTAGGCGGAAAGGATATTGAGCAACGACTGCCGGGTTTAATGTATGCGGACGATAGTGTACTGTTAGCAGATAGCCAGGAAGATTTTCAAACCCTGGTGAATTGCTGTGGAGACGAAGGAGGCACTCTAGGTTTCAGTTTTAGCGCAATTAAGTCAGGTGTGATGGTTTTAAACGATACAACTGATCAGGAGCTTACAATACAAGGCCATGAAATACCCCGAGTGGCTGAATACAAATATCTTGGGGGACGGTTAAACGAAGGGCATATGTACACGGAAAAGCACGAACAGTCTCTCATAGCAAAAGGGCGAAGAGATGCCGGGATAATGAAACATATATGGCATTATGGGGTACAACAAATATGAAGTACTGAGAGGTATTTGGAAATTAATAATGGTGCCGGGGCTTCCTTTCGGGAATGCGGTTCTGTGCTTAAGGGCTGAAGTTCAGTCGAGACTAGAAGTAAATCAGAGAACTGTCGGAAGATTAGCGCTAGGTGCCCACGGGAAAACCACAAACGAGGCAGTACAGGGGGATATGGGCTGGACAACGTTCGAAGCACGGCAAGCTCAGAGTAAAGTACTATACGAAGAACGCCTGGGGAAATTGGATGATAGCAGGTGGGCAGGTAAGGTATTTAAATACCTGTACTGAAAGAGCGTTGACACACAGTGGCGGAAACGAACTAGAAAGCTGGCCAGTAAGTTTGCCAGAGACGAGGAAGGAGAAAGAAAGAGCATTAAAAGACAGGTTAAAAAAGTCGAAGGTAAAAATTGGATAGATTCAATGGAAAAGAAGCATAGTGTAGAACGATATCGATACTGGAAACAGCAGATCAGGAAGGAAACGTTTTATGTCGACTCAAGAGGCAGTGCCCTACTCTTTGATGCTAGGTCAGGGTGTCTTAGAACGCGCAGCTACAAACACATGTGCTGTGTGTGGTAAATCTGCAGAAACAATTGGACACCTCGTATACTCAAATGTGATGGTATCCATCCCGATGCTGATGCAGGCACAGCCACTCTTCCTGAAGCCCTAGGGTTTAGAGATAAATATGGTCACGTATATAAATCTGTGGTGGAAATTAGCAGAACGCGATTGGAAGATTGGTGGCTCAAAAGCAGAGAGTTGACATAGGGTTAGAAGTCTAGGAAAGAGTATTTAAAGAAAATGGCGAATTTTAATAACAACTTACTACACAGTTAAAGAAAAAAAAAAAGAAAAAGCCCAGTATGGTGGCAACTGCCACCACCCCGTTTCAAAGATGACGCTCCTACCTTCCATCCATCCATCCATCCATCGTCCTATTTTACCCTATTTCGTCTCGTACACTGCTCCATGGCGTAAATATATAATGTAAATAGCGTGAATATATTTGTCTTGTTCTTTTCCCGAGCCTCCCTGTCTCCTATAAGATATCAGTAGCGACATTGAAGTGTACTATTCTATCCTATTGCTGCCACGAGTTGTTGTGGATCGGGTCAGCAGTGGTTTCCCGCAGGATTACTGTAAGGACGAGCACTTCCTTACTTCCTTACTCCCCCCCCCCCCCCTCACACATACACACAGCGAGGTGGCATCATACCCTTCTTTTTTTTTCCTCACAAACTTGCAAACGGGCCACTTTTTGCGCTGTCGTTCTGCGCGCGGCAGTGGCCCAGCTGAATCCAGTCGGAAGGCCAGTATGGGCTCCGTGCGCTGCAGTTTGGCGCGCGCGAGTGGCGCCACCTGGTTAACAGCGGTGGCGAAAGGCGGACGCAGCCAACGCAGCTCTCTGGTTCAGTTTGCAGTGAGCGAGGCGAGCGGTTAGGTGTTTCGTCCGAAGGCGAAAACAAACTTGGATAATTATGGGTGCTCTACCTACTGCTGTGTTTACTCAATGTCATAACAGCTATAAAAACACTGCAGTCAAAGTACCGAATATATTTAAACGCTTTTCTTGGACATCGTGCATGCTCGCTCATGCACAGAGGGTATGCTGGAAATGAGTGCACTGTGGAATTAAATTCATGAGAGTGAACTGGGAAAGGGTTTACATTGACTGGGGTGTTTAGAACGTGACATCATTGGTAGGAGCTGCTTTATGTCTTTATGTAGATCGAAGGAAATGCGTTCAGTCAGTCACAGGAAATGGTCTACGGTGAAGTTCTTGGAGCTACCATCTGAAGTTTAAGTCTTCGTTTGTTATGCTCATCTGTGGTTCAGCGTGTCAATTTTGTTTCTAGTTTTTTTTTGTGCGTGTGTGTATGCAGTGGGAGCGATGTCGTACTTCTGAGAGTGCTTATGTCGTTTTTCACATTGTTTCACCTAAGCTTTTGTGTATTTATTTGCATCATTTCATTTCTTTCAGTGGTTTAAAATTTTGTATCTTTATTTGCTGCATTTATGAGGTCTCAAATCCTGTTCTAGACGAATAAAAAGAAAAATAGAGAGTGGTTCAACTTTCTCTCTATATATATTTCTTGGATTTCACAACATCACTATACCCTTAATTTTGGGAATTAATCTTTTTATTTTAATTAGGTTTATCGTCTCAATGCAACGAAGACTATAAGGGGCGCCATAGTAGGAGGTTCCAGATAATTACAACCACTTGGAGTTCTTTAACGTGCACTGACATCGCGCAGTACGCGGGCCTCTAGAATTTTGCCTTCACGGAAATGCGACCGCCGCAACCAGGATCGAACACGAGTCATTTGGGTTAGCAGCTGAGCACCATAACCACTGAGCCACCGCGGCGGCCTTTCTATAGTTAAGTATTTACCAAAAGAGAAATACGACCAAAATAATTCATGTAATTGGTGTCTTCATGAAATTCCTGAAATGAATGTCCTGTGGAAGACACTTAGCAAGAAACGCATCGTCTTTTCGTATGCTTAGAGCTATGCTTCTCTGAGAGGAATACACAAAGTAAAGAAGTGTCGATCCTGCAGGATGTAGAGCACTATTATATATGTGTAGTAAGTGTGCGTTTTTCGCATTTCTAGCCGACCATTCACATAGTCGATGTCACAGTGGATGTAAATTACATAGCTGATTTCATTATTTGGGTCAGAGCCTTGTTTCTCAAACTGTAAAGGTACTTAATTAATCTCAATAAGCTCAACTGCGCTGCCAGATATTGCAGTGCCGTCGGGACTGCAACACAATCATGGTTGCTCAGAATCGGTGATCAGCTCAACCTGAAAGCAATTGAAACGAAATGCAGCAGTGGTGGCGTCAAGGCTTTCAATGCGTTGAAATCCGCAGAGAAGAAGGCGTTGACTTAGAATGGCATCGCGGTCAGTGCGCGTCTGCTATGCGGCGCAGGGCCACCACGGCCAGTCTCGAGGGGGGCGCGCGCGCTCTCCCTTCGAGAGACCGGCCGTGACTGAGCGTCCGGTTAACGCGGCGAGTGCCACGAGGCGGCGCTGGCGATGTGGTCGCTGCTGGCGCCACCATACCAGCGCACGGAGCCCATAGCAGCAGCAACAGCTTGGACGGGTGGTGTTGATTTCATACGTTTCGCGCGTGCGCAGCCATAGAACGCTTCAGCTGGGCATTAGAGAATTTTAGCACAACGCTATTACATCAGCGACCGTAAGCCACTGTAAGGCCGCGCTTCATCAACGCGCATATTTTTTTTATTCCTTTAGCTTGTGGTCACTGCGGGCCTCCGGTCTACGTCTCCCCCCCCCCCCCCCCCCCCTCCCCCCGCAAGCAGTGGCAAAGGCGCTGGAGGCACTGGCTGCTTGACAGCACAGCTGTGACGGCCGAAGACACGTGGCTTTGTTAACCACACTAGAGTCACTAAATAAAGTCTTTATTTAGTAACTCTAAACCGCACCAGGAAAGCATGCGAGGCGCACACAACGAGCACATTGTGTCGCTTGGTCTTAGGCAGCATTCACGCTGCGGCACAATGCGGACCACCTGACATTCCTCGATGGGCCCACTTTTTTTTTCTTCTTTTTTTTGGCATTCTCGATAGCACCGAAGCGTCGCGGTTCTCCGCCGTCTGACATTCCTGCGGCGAGCCAGTGGTCTCGCCAATTAGCTAAAAAAAAAAAAACGCTTCATGCTTTGAGAGGCGACGCGCGGGTGCGGCAGGGAAAGGGAAAGCATCAAGCGCTAAGGCCGAGAACTCCCCTCGGAGAGAGGTGTTAAGTGGAAGCCCACTGGGCCGATGGGACCCCCCCCCCCCCCCCCCCCCCGAGCATGACCGCTCCTGGTAACAGGTGCGAGGGGGGGGGGGGGAATCGAGGAATGTACGTCGAGGCGTGACGCCCGCGCTTAGGGTGAGCTGCGGCACTAATCCTTTCTGTTCCGACGCGTGGCAATCGGTGGATCGAATGCGCATGCAGCGAGCTGCGTACGCGGAGTTACGCGCCCAGCACGTTCCAGGAGCAGCGAGGTCCACTGGGCTCGGACCTGTAAGCCCTGGGCTCCGCCCACTTGTGCATACGATGCTATTGCTTTGCTATTGGTTCAAATTGGGCGAGAGCCGGTTTACTAAAGCTCCGCCCAATTATCGAAGGGGTTAAGACCCGCTGTAAAGAATGACTTTGGACGAGCGCGCCGAGTCTCAAGCTCGGCCGTTTTTAACAGCCTTTTTTATCAGCCTTTTCTTTAAACTGCCTTGTCATCACTACCTTGTATTTCAATCCCGTCTTTAATAAATAAGTTTTGCTTTGAGAGGTTGTAATTGCTGCCCCAACCGGCAACGTGTCGCCGGACGAGCGGACGAAGACCCACAGTGCTCTTCGTACTGCTAACCGCCGTTCCCATCAGTAGGAGGGCAGAGAAGTTTAACTAGAGGGTTTTCAAAATGTTTTCTGTATATGTTTCTTTTTCTTTATAGCCAAGCCCCGGGCTCGAAGTTGGGTCCAACCTTCAGGGGCTGTGGCTACCTCCATTGGTTATCGAAGCTTAGGGCGGGCCTCGATATATGACCGCCCTAATTTCTTTGTTTGCAAAAGCTTTGAAACTGCATGTAAAATCATTGGAGGGCAGTCTTGTCTAGTTGAGCTAGAGGCTCCGTGCAGTGGCACGTAATTGTACAGATCTAGACTCTAACCTCGGGTCGATGAGTAAGGTCTTGTCGAGTTTCTCTGTGTGAGATCTTTCAACTTACAGTTGGACTGTCTGTGTGACTCAACTTGTAACGCAGTTTGCCCTTGTACATCCTGTAAATATATTTTATCCTTGTGTTCATCATCTGGCATCAATCATCGTCTGCTCCTTCAACATCGTCGAATTCACGTTCGGAGAGGTCCTGTGGCCCTCCGAAGAAACGCAAAGAACCATCTTTGAATTTACTGCCACTATAGTGTTGCGCACTGGTTGTCACAGTACAAGCTATGTTAAAACGCTCTTCAGTTACCGTGCTACTAAAGGCGCATGCTGTGGTGGCAGTAAAACTTTTTTCAGCAAGAGAACTCGAGGCCCGCAGGCCCCGTGGGTTTCTGCACGAACCCACTCACGGTCTAAACGTTCATGTGGTGTTGGTCCATGACGTATGCGGCCCGACTGACGGTGGTCTTCTGCCTGGCCAGGTCCGCTGACCGCAGTGACGCCGGGCATGATAGGAGGGTTGGGGTAAGGGTGGCTTTCAGGTGGGAGCACAAGGTGCATATCGGGGGTACCGGCATAAGGTTGGCTGGTGTAGGCAGCGTTCGCGTCTGCAGGTGACGCCAGACTGTTCCCTGCTAGTGAGGGATGCGTGGGTTGCCGGGTAGCTCAGCGCGGGAGTTTGCGATGCGACGTCAGCGCACGGTCTAAACTCATCCGGAGCACTGCATCTATACGGCGTCCCTTGGCTCTGAGACGTTACACCTCACAATTTAGTAATGTACAACTCCCATTTCGAGACCACAGCTCTCGCGCCTCCACGCTCTTTGCACTGCAGCGTTGATAAACCTGTTTAGCGCGTAGCGTGATGGAACAAAAACGTGCTGCCCCCATACAATCACATGAGAGACTCCATTCGGGCACGCAGGACTGGATCCATTTCAAACGCGAGCTTCCCAATCCCAAGGATGAACAACGCGTCTGTCAACAACCTTCAGGGTACGAAGAAAACAAAGCATATAGAATACGGAAGCGCCGTAGGAAATACTCCGGGTAGCAAAAGGCACGAAAAAAAAAAATTGGGGCGATCATTTGGATTGATGCGGAGGAAATGCGATAGCGTTCGCATTTTCGACTCCGCTTTTGTAGTAATGAGAGTAACATTAACACTTTCACTGCGTCTTGTATTCATGCTGCGCGGCAACGAATACGGAGTCAAGCGATTAAGCTTGAAAGAGCCCGCGAAAAGCACATGTCTCAGGTCGCCAATGCCATTTCTTGGGGGTTACAAGAAGTTGGCTTCGCCGTGGCTCCCTGCGCATTGCCGCGAAGCACCCAAGAAAATTAACGGTGATCCATCGGTGAGCAAATTCTGCCGGAGAGAGCGTGTTAAAAAGATGCTCAGACATTTCCACGTCGTGAATCTCTCTAGGCGATTTAGACTGTCGGAACTCCAATAACCATTACCTTTCTTTCCAGGTGGCGGGTCTGGTTTCAACTTGCCAATCACAACCTCGTGGTCGGAGTAGCTGCTAATGTATTTTGCATAATCTACTGCTGCTTGACTGAAACGCAATCTGTGCAGGTATTCCGCTGCGTCGATGCGGAGCCTTGAGGAGGCAGTCTTTTTCTGTCATTTTTGTTTATTACGGCTTCTCACTTCCCTCTCCAAAGGAAGGGGAAGCTCTACCGTACTTCGAGCCTCCCGCTAAAAATCGGAGGGAAAATTTCGCTTGCGGAGGCTGCAGTCGGATACAATTCAAGAAAGAAGCGGCAGATGCCCCTGAAAGGAGGCCCTCCAAGCAACGGTGTTGACGGATTTTTATAACGCCACGGCTGATACGAATCCCCTTTTAATCTACCACACCATGCCATGCCGGACTATAGCAGGTACAAGGTGATTATCCACGACGCCATCAGAATCGGTCGACGCCGTTGGTTGGAGGGAATCATCCTCCGAGGATTACTTGCAGTTGTGTCCGACTACAGTTGACCAGGCATGTGGGGAAAACATTTCGGTGAGGGCACAAAAGGAGAGAAGTGCGGCGCAATCGCTTGCTGCAACTGATGCAACTAAAAAAAAAAAAAAATCACGGCCGCGTGTTCCGAGGACGATGCATGACAGCCACCGGGGTATAACACATTTTGTACCAGGGGACGGGGTCAAGGGTCCTCTAAGAGAAACCGACTGTACAAGATAGCGTAAAAATCGAGACAATATACTACGTACCTGAATTGGTGCGTCCTTCCTCGTGGGAAATGAACAAGCAAGAATGATAACAATCTGATGTTTTATTGCTCTCGCCTAGGGTAAAGAAAAGAAAAACTACACCGCAGCTCCCCTGGTGGAAACACAGGGCAACAGAGTAGAGCTCGCCAACGAAGATGAAAACACAGTGTGTCCGACAACGCGCACCGACAGCCTATCTTTTGATAGGCTAACAACAACAACAACGACCAAGCAGCCACAACATGGTGTCACCACATGGCCCTCTGCACCCCGGACAGGTAGTTGTAGTCGGCCAGGTGGCGGAACATGATGCGCGACACCCTCCAGGGTCGCACGAAGCCGCGCGCCCGCGAGGTGATCACGCAGCGGCCGTGGAAGCGCGTGTAACAGCTGTTCAGGGGGAGCGCCGCAATCTCCTTGTCCGCTATCTCCTGCCAACGGGAACAGGGAATTAAGGGGAGAAAAAACAACACGGCAGTCACAGTTATAGGCCTTAACCCGCAGGCACAACCAGATCAGACTCCTTCAATACGTTTAAGGAAAAGATAACGAAAGAATGATAAAGCTGAGTATACGGTTGAGTGCATTAGCAAGAACCCAGCCAGCTTCTATAGCGTTTCACCGCCTGCGGTTCACACGTTCTGCACGAAGGGTACAGAAAAACGAGAAGCAAACTGAAAATTGGTTTTTGGGGAACAACCCGCCGCGGTAGCCCAGTGGATAGGGCGCTCGGCTGCAGATCCGGAGTTCCCGGGTTCGAACCCGACCACGGCGGCTGCGTTTCGATGGAGGCGAAACGCTGAGGCGCCCCGTGTGCTGCGCGATGTCAGTGCACGTTAAAGATCCCCAGGTGGTCGAAATTATTCCGGAGCCCTCCACTACGGCACCTAGTGCACTAGCTGTAGAGTCAAAACTGTCATTAGTAAGCCCCATATACCGGCGCCGCGTTTTGTTTCTTTTTGCGGGGGGGGGGGGGGGGGGGGATGCTAGGAGCTGGCTGAGCACTGCCAAGAGAACGTGGGGGGTGGGTTGAACGAGGAATCATTAGGCAACAATGGGGGCCCTGTCCAATAAAACCAGGTCAGCGCCGTGTCTATGCACTTGTCTCCTCCTCTGTCCCTTGCGCTGCTGAAAAACGCCACACCAACTTGCCCAAGTTTCTACATTAAAACTAGTTAGGACGGCGCAATATTTGAGCTACAGGCCAGACGCAGTTCGGGTGCTGCGAACAATAGGGCATTCGTGTACACAGGGTCGGGACATTACGCGCCAGGAGATAGAGAGAAATCAAGCCGCCACGGCTGACGCGCACCTCAAGAATCTACTTTTCGTTAGGGGTACACGTTCACTTAGGCGGTATTCACGTGACGTCACTGGCGCCATTTTGTTGCCCAGCCACACGATGTGGCCCAGAATAAAAACTTTTAGGCTCCATACTTTTGACAAAGGCCGCTACAGAGGAATTTAATCGATATGCACATCGAGGAAATATTTAATGCTGTAATGTGATGATTCGCACACTCGAACTCAGGCGTCACATTTATCCAAGCAACCCAAACAAATTTTTTTTTTCGCTAACATCGCAAACCATACTGCGGGCTAGAGCACTCCGCCAGTGAGACGTATATCACAATTTCAGTCGCTATGTATAAAATTAAGCCGGCGCCGCTAGCTTTCGCTTAGCGACTGGAGAACCAGCTGTCACGTCCGCGACGGAACGCTATGCCTGTACAACTGCGGTTCGCGTGTTTTGATTTGATTTGCGAGGGTTTACCATACCAAACCGACTCAGGCTATGAGGGACGCCGTAGTGGAGGGCTCCGTAAATTTCGACCACCTGGGGTTCTTTAACGTGCACTGACAACGCACAGTACACGGGCCTCTAAAATTTCGCCTCCATCGAAATTCGACCGCCGCGGCCGGGATCGAACCCGCGTCTTTCGGGACAGTAGCCGAGCGCCATAACCACTGAGCCACCGCGGCGGCGGTCCACGTGTTTTGATGACGTAATCCAGGAGCGGAATCATGCAGGAACCCGGATTTATTCGGTATGCACCGTAAAACATCAATTTCTCGCACTCTGCCCGCCAGGTATGGGTCCCTCCAATCTGAACAGGAACAATGTTTGGACATTCAATTAATGATTACTTCATGTGTGACAAGGACACTATCTTCCGTATTCTAATTAAACTGCCTCCTTGGCATTCTTAACGCGACAGCGTTAAGGAGCTCGTGTCGCAGAAAAGCCGGTGTCGTCGGCCGTGATCGAGCGACAAATGGCGAATCTCGGTGGACACCTGAACCGCGCCGTAAGGGAAGGGATTTTCCTTCCCTTACGGCGCGGTACGGGTGTTCAGCGAGAATTGTGACAGGCGTCATTTCTTTCATTAAAACCAATTTCCATTTAATTTTCCTTCCCTTACGGCCCGGTTCGGGTGTCCATCGAGATATGTGAAACAGGCGTCCTTTCCTTACATTGTCCAATGGGCCACGCGTCGCGTCGAACGGGCGATGGCGTTCCGTGCACCCTTTGGCAACGCTGCGACACGCTGTCGCGTCTCGCTCTTAAAGACGAAGCTTAAGCGTCCTCCAAATTATTTATTTATTTTTTACTTCAGAAGAGAAATAATTATTTTGAGGGACCTCTAAGTTCGGCTGCAGTACTTTGCCGCCATCTCGAGCACGCTCCCTCCCACCTGCGCAGCTGCCGGCTGCACAAACACCGAACGACTACGGCTAGCTTAGCTTCCCTTCGCCAACGCTTCTGCTAGGGGAGGAGGAATCACGCCGCCGCAATAACATAAACACAGATACGAGGACAAACGCTCACTACTACTTCACTGCCTGCGCGGCCATTGTTGACGCGCAGGCCCCGCGCAGGGCTTCCCAAGGAACACCAGCTGGACGTCATGAGAGTCAACAACGGCCACTGCCACCGACGTTTGGCGCGGAAACCTCAGACACAGTTCGCAAGCACTCTCACCTCACAAACGCCAAGTATACGGCTGCTTCAACAACGAATGAATGCAGCCGAAGCCCCAACGAAAGCATTGTTACGCAACCGGCGTACCCGCGAAGCGCCCAACCGTGCCGATAGCGCGAACACGTTGTTTCTGGCGTCGCTGCATCACGCTGCTCTGACACGCGACACGTGCTAATGAGCCACATTATAAAAGAATAAAAAGGAATAACCCGTGCTAATTATATTAAATGTTAACAGACAATACGAAGTAACCGGGAAAGCCACTGTAAGGGCTATGGTGCCTGGCGTAGCTGTGGAGCACAATTTAGCCAAAAATTATCGAGCGCCTCCAGCGAACAGCGACTGCCGGAGTGCCACGCGGGTATTTTGAAATTCCGACAATTCACACGCCACTCGAGCGAGCTCCGCAAAGAAACGCAGCCGATACACGTAGAATACGAAAGGGCCGCCCCCTGGGAGCATTCTTTTTATTGTTACGGACATCGGAGGAATGAAGCGACGGCCGCATACGATACTCGTTCCCGGGAACAACCTTTTTGCTCGCCGTTCGCCCTAGAAAATGAAACGACAAAAACTCGCTCACCGGCGGACGCCCCGCGCCCGGAAAGCGCTGCGCACAGATACGCCCCACTTCGAACGGCGCACTTGAACCTGTTTCGTGAACTAGAAAGATACAAAGCAAGGTAAAAAAAAAAAAAGCGCGCACAGAAGAGCCCTGCGACACGCGGCCTAAACTTGAATGCGTCACACTGCCGCCACATACCGAGCCGAGGGAGCTAAGGTGCATACGCTCCGATACGGCGCCGAGCGCACTGCCGATCAGTTATCGTCGGACAGTGCGCGTTACGGGCTCGGTTTACTTTTATAACGGGCTTTCATAAAATGACGCCTGCGCAGTCGTCTTATTAACATGGCTAAAAAATTCTCCCGCAACACTGAGAAAACTTGGTAGAAACCAAAGGTATGCAGAGATAAACATGCTGGACAAAAAGAAAAAAAAAACAGAAGGAAGGAAGAAATCGCGTTTGCTGTTAGTTGATAAGGCCTTTAGGGAAAGAATAAAGAAAGCGGGCCTTCTAGTGAGCAAAAAATAAATAAATAGTGCCACAGAACCTTCCCACAAAACTCAGGTTCAAGTTGAAACTAGAGGCAAAAAAAAAAGTTTATTGACCCTTCTTGCTTGAAAATTACTGTTGGAGCAGTTTTAGTGGAAGTAGAATCTACAAAATACTCAGACATTACAATAGACAACCAGTCAAAACTTTACACAGTACATGACACGTGTGCTCCAAACCTGCTTCAGCCTGCCATGAACTTGTCCATTTGCGAACACATCTTAGTACTGCTATTTTAAAAATAATGTACTTCGTGATATTTAATTCATTCTCATTTAAATTCCTGCAGTGAGTCATGGGCATTCACTTTCAAAACATACTTAGATTCCATCGTTCATCTGCAGAACAGAGCTGTACGCACAATAACCTTCTCACAATGGCAATCACTGACACCTTCATTATTCTCAGAACTCCGCACACTCCCTTTTCCTCTTGCGTCAGAAATGGTTTGGTTTGGTTTATGGGGGCTTAACATCCCAAAGCGACTCATGCTACGAGGGACGTCGTAGTGAAGGGCTCCGGAAATTCCGACCATCTAGGGTTCTTTAATGTGCACTGACATCGCACAGTACACGGGCGTCTAGAATTTCGCCTCCATCAAAATTCGACCGCCGCGGCTGGAATCGGACCCGGGTCTTTCAGGTCAGTAGCCGAGCGCCATAAGCACTGAGCCACCACAGCGGCTACGCGTCAGAAATGAATGTGTCTTGTTGCAGATGCCATCATTCTTAATACTCATACCCTTACTCATTTCGTTTCGTTGATGGGGTTTAACATCCCAAAGCGACTCAGGCAATGAGGGACGCCGTAGTGGAGGGCTCCAGATAATTTTGACCACCCAGCGCTCTTTAGTGTGCAGTGCTCTTTAGCACCTGGGCCTCTAGCATTCTGCCTGTATCAAAATGCGCCCGTCGTGGCAGGGATCAAACCCACGTCTTATGAATAAGCAGTCGAGCACCATAACCACTGAGCCATCGCAGCGACTCATCCCCTTTCTAATAAGCAGTGTTGTAGGCGTTACTGAAAAAAAGTAACTAAATACGTTACTCGTTACGCTAAGAGAAAATGAACGCGTGACCGCCCTAAGTTGCCCATAAAAAAAGTAATGCGTAACCGTTACCATTACCGAAAAAAAGTACTGCACATTACTTATGGCCATAAATTTTAATTAGTGTGTCTTCGACTTAAGAACTCATGGCAACAATTTTAGCTTCCACGATCGGCCTAACATTTGCGTGTATGAAATGAATGAATGAATGCATTTTGTTCACAAGCCACTGGACAATACGTTAATTTTGAGCTTGGAAAAGCCTGGCTTTCAGTGGCGCTGCAAGATTTCCTTATTAAGCCAACAAAGCATCTGCTAGAGTAAAAACAAGCAAAAGTGACTGAACCTGCCCAACAGGCGGACATCATAAAATATGGTTAGGGTAAATGTTTTGCAAGGACCTCACTTACGGCTGCTGTCATAAGTGGAAACGAAGGTTAGCCACACTTCTTTGCGGTGCTTATGTGTCTCATTTTGTAAAAATCCAGCGAAAGAAATGTTGCTACAGTTAGCCCTCATCCAAACCGAAAAAGAAAAGTGAAGATGGAAAGAATAAAAGTTGAGCAGAAAACAAGACAGAATAAATACTAACGTACCAGTACAATGGCTTTTACCCTGTTCAGTCAGCATGCTATTTATAAAATAGCCAAAATTTTGCCCACTAGAGCAGAATGATAACAGAGGGAGGGGAGGGGGGAGGAGGGCAATGCATTCGATACACAAGAGCAGTTTGTTGACTAACCTTACAATGCATGCAAGTGAGAGTTTATAGGTGTTTTGCATAGTCATTCTCAAGAACAAAAAGTAGGTTCCTTATTTACATGTTCAGTTGGCATGAATACAGATACTGAAATCACTCAATAATGTGGTGCTGCAGTTCTCAAGTAGAGGGAGAACATGTGCAGCTTTTTTTCAAAACTATGCAGATGCGTGGGTCTGTTGTGAAGACATGTAATGGAACTCCTGTAACACCTCAAGAACTACCATGCCCTGTTAAGGTGTGGCCAATAGTACACATTTGGAGTGCTGGAAATACAAAATGAGCTGCACTGTATAGCCCATAAAAAAGCTGGGGCTCATTAGCATTTGACAAACTGCATACCTGCAAAAAAGATACAGTGTATGTGGTACATACATTGAGAGATGGCACATTGACACCCCGGTCAAGACAGCCTAACTCACTACTCATTAACGAGGTGGACGGCTTGCTGACACATTTGTTACCTAGTCACAAGATACGTCTAGCCTCAATGACTTCATGGTTATTCTGCAAATGAACTGCCGAAATGTCCGTAGCCGAAAGATATGGGTAGCCACCTTCACATGCCTATCAATGCACAACCAAGTCTGAACCCCTACCATCCTCGAAAGACCTCCCATGCTCCCGTAATCATACATTAATACATCTGCCAGTTCGGCCCATGTATACCCTTCCGCAAGATGATGGTTTATTGAATACAGTTATCTTGTGAAAGGGTATAGGTGGGCCAAACTGGAAGCTGTATTAATGTACAATTACGGGAGCACTAGAGGCCTTTGAGAATGGTACGGATTCAAACTTTGTTGTGCATTGCAAGGTGGGTGAAGGTTGCTACTCATATCTTCCGGTAACACACATTTGGGCAGTTCATTTTTAGCAGAATAACTAGGAAGTCAATGAGGCTAGGTATATCTTGCGACTAGGGTAAAGAATGTGCCAGCGAGCCGTCCACTGCGCTAACGAGCAGCGAGTTAGGCTGCCTTGATCGAGGCGATTTTCAGGGCCATTCATGAATTTTGATTTTTCTGTATGCTTTTTGATGACTGCGTGTTTTAGGGTGTCACCTGGTGTGGCTACACAATCTCTGTTCGCTTCAAGAAACTTCAGTTGAGAGTTAGCACTTGTCGTGTCTACTTCATGTCCTTGTCTTTCGTGCTGGTAAACTTAAAATTGAAGGAAGGCTTGAATATTTGCTGACAGGGCCGTGAGATTGATGTTGAAGAAAAAAGTTGTGAGAACCAACTCTCGGTTCTTCACTTTCTTCCATTGAATACAACAGGTCGGCCTTGACCAAAAGTATATTCTTCCACTTTCACGCCCTCAGAGCTATGGTCTCCCAGTTTAAGCAGGCACCTCACATTCTTCTGCAGGTTTAACTTCTGTATTTCCTTTAGCTCCACTTCAGCTAGTTTTCTCACAGGGTATTACATTGACAGCCGTCAAGGGCTCCCTTCACTATATCATAGCCTATGATGGAGGAGGAAAACATGGTCATGTGACTGCTTTAAAACATTGTACCAACCATTCAAATTTATCACAAACTAGAGCTCCCGCGGCACAATAACTCCAAATAATCCCACACCTTAAACTAAACTAACTTAGTTTGACTGCATGTAGTATAAAGCAACCCTGCAGTTGTGTTTCCAGGCTAAGTTTGTGACCAGTAAAGTGTGTGGTTTAGGCTGGAAATAAAACCATTTAGAGTATGAATAGATCACCATAGCCTCTGTATTCAGTATAGCCTCAAGAACAAATGAAGAAAATAAGAAGTTCCCACTCATAAAAGGTTATTCTGTTTGGAATGGCTACTGCGTTGCGACATTACTGCTCCAACTATAGGACCTTATGCACAACACAACTTCATCACCAGACCACACACGTCATAGCTCATGGCTTATTTCTGAATGATCACGTTTCACATTAGACATTAAATAAAAGTAGAGCAACTGCAAGACTACTTAGACTATGTGCCAGAGAATACCAAAGTCCACTGATAACTTTCATATCTAATTGCAAAATTTTATAAGGGAATATACTTCCAGCAACAAACAAAATTAAAAATATTTTACAAAGACACTTCAGTTGATACCGTAGACAAGGGTACCACTAGAGGAATAATTGACCGACGGACTGCGAGTTGAACATGCTTTTAAATATTCATCTTTGAATTTTCTGGCTCACAGAAGAAGCATTTTACTGCTACTCCTTACTCAGTGTTTTCATCTTGTCCAACTGCTTTTTTCAAACATGAATAATTAACCAACAAAGGTCTTCATAGTTCCATGCTTATTTCTTTTGTACAAGTCACACCAGTGTACAATACAGTGAAGCCACCATTAAAGCTCTTTCTAATGGTTCTGCTTGCAGTGAAGCCTTGCACTTGCCATGTTTCTCTTTATGATCCTTTCTTAGACTGCAAACCTGGTACTGTGAAAATAAAATTGAAAAAAAAAAGTTTTTGGGGAAAGGAAATGGCCCAGTATCGGTCTCACATATCAGCAGACACCTGTAACTGCACATTAAGGGAAGGGATAAAGGAGGCACTACGAGAAAAAAGGAAAAAAGAGGAGGGCTTCCAAATCATTTGGACCACCTGGGGATCTTTAATGTGCACTGACATCACACAGCACACGGGTGCCTTAGCGTTTCTCCTCCATCCAAACGCAGCTGCCGCGGTTGGGTTCGAACCCGGGTACTCTGGATCAGTAGTCTAGCGCCCTAACCACAGAGTCACCGCGGCGGATCCGTTAAGCAGTAGACTAAAAGCAGACAGCTGAACCAATTAAGCTGAAAGCTAGGCTAGCTCATATTCAGCATGCAGAGGCACAAGTTTACTGTGAGAGTCATATATGGGCTGTTCCCTGCAGTAAATGGCATTGGCATTTCCATCAAAGTGTGTCATAACTGGAAACCTTCATGTTCACCTGCTAGAAGCTTACAATGTTACACAGGTGGGCCTGTGCCACATAGGCAGTTTGGGAGGGGCGGTGAGCACCACTGAGAATTTCATGCCATCCAGGCAAAAAGGTGCTGTCGTTAAGTACAAATATAGTACAGTAGATATAGTATGGATATAGTGTTGTGAAGTATAGTATAACCACTTCGTTCCAGTGGACAGTGAAGAGTCTGAGGCCCGTTTCACATGCTGGGAATTTCACCGTCCAGCACTGCGAATTCGTTCGGTCTGCGGCTGGAGAGGGCCGCCGCTCCTGCCGCAGACGGCTTGCGAACGATTTCCGTCCGGTTGGAATTCATTCGCAGCGTCGGTGCGTTCGCTCTGCGACTGACCAATAGGAAGCGTCCATTGCTTGGCTCCCCGTCAGGCTTGGCTTTGCCCAGCTTTGGCCAGGCTTAGCTTTGGCCATCGTGTACTTTTTGAATAATCCGGAACTGTTTACTTTGATAAAAAGATACGAAATGTTACCTTGTATCTAAAAGTGCGCATGACTGCAACAACATAAACACATTCAATGTTACATTACTGCCGCATTTATTCACAGGTTGGATAAGCAGACATCTAGCAACCCTGTTGTCACAGCCAAATGAATCCGCTGGCTCTGCGTTGCATGTGAAAGCACTGAGCGGCAATTGCATTGCGGCGTCAGCAGCGGGACCGAATTCGCAGTGTCGGTGCGGCAAAATTCGCAGCATGTGAAACGGGCTTGAGAGTTAGCTTTAAAACTAAACGACGGGAAACAACGATCCAGGACATGGCTGCACTCAACTCTGTTGATGCCTAGTGCGGCCAAGCTGTGGTTCTGTCTCTTGTCGGTCTCTAAACAACAAAAATTGTGTCCCTACATGAAATGACTGCACTAATACCAGGAGCAGCTGTAGCTGCTGCCAATAACTGCACATCACTTCCTTAGGCTCTGTGACAGTATGCTTTGAAAGAAATTGCTTCCACATCTTAAATTTTGTTCTGAGTATGCACACAGCTTGAGGGTGAGGGACTAATATGAGATTGTAACACCAGCACACAGCCAATGTAGTAAAAAAAAAAGGGCAAAGCTGAGTGACTCCCTTTACACAGCACCAAGAGGATCTTTCAATCTTGGCAATCTGAATAAGCAAGTACACATAACAGACAAGGCACTCCAAAATTCTGCTTTCGGCGAACTAAGCTGACCGAGGTCTTACTCATCTGCCTGCAAAACTTGGCTATTGATAAAGAATATGAAAAAACTGTTGGTTTTTGGCGTCGAGAACGATAAAAGAAAATAAAACAAGAACAAATGAAATGGAGTGGTGGCATCACGTGACCCAGACACGGCCTGTCGAAAGGATGACTGACGCTTGCCAGCCTGGCTCCAGCGAGGTCAAACTAGGCTTTTTTTTGTTTTTTACGGGGTGGGGGGGTCCGGCACCCACGTGGCCCCCGAACTGCAAGCAAGCGAAACGCAATGAATGGGACGCTGCGTGCCGTGTCGGCCCAGCCTGCTCACATTTTCTCCGTTTACACTGACTTATTCCCAATGAAACTCGATGCCTTTCAAGAGACAAACCCTGATGACGGAGATGAATGCCAAACAGCAAAGCGAGCAGCAGAAGCAGAAGAACGACGGACGGATAACGTTGACACCTCCTCGTCTCACGTGGCGCGCCGCGTCAGCCACAAAGAGCGTCCGCAAAAGGAATAAAGAGAGAAATGAGAGGAGTGCGCACTTTCACACCAATTCTTACCGAATTACAATCGTATCGTCCACTCAACCGCGAGTGGAACTTTGCCATTTCTACGAGCTGTCACGCCCCAAAGATTATGCTTTAACGCGAAAGGCTTCTGTAGATAGGCTTCATTAATACGATTAAAACAACTCCGGAACGACACTTGCTATGCGAATACAGAACAAGATATGCCAGCACCGAATTTACTGCATCGGGAACAAACCTCAGAGAAAAATACGAACAGTTTTACAAACGAAACAACTCGGGCAGGCATAACGCAGCGTCTCTGAAAGAAGTGCCACAGTACCTGCAAGCTTTTCGGCAGGATGTCATTCTTCCTGAGAGAGTTGATGTTTAGCCTCAGGCGTGCGTATTCTTTTACCACTCTTCTTCTCTTGGCATCTCGTGCCATTCGCCAGTCGGTGTACTTGTTTCGACAGGGCAGTAAGCCTCCCAACGGCGTGGCATTCTGCAATGCGCAGGGTGTGTTAGTTTCAAGTGCGTCGCAGCACAAAACGTGCACAGAGCACGCTGCTCGCAATAGTAGGAAAAGAAATGGGCTGCCGGTGTCGATTTACACAGGCGTGGAGACAAGAATTAAGTGAAAAAAAAATGCATTCCGAACTGACAAGGCTACGGTGAAGGGCATGCCCAAATCTCGAGACGCGTCGTACGACGCAAAGTGGAGATAGGGATGAGACGCAGCGCGTCCATGCCCATATCGAGATTTAAATGAATACAGAGGTCAAGCTGAACAAATACGGAACTTGCCTGGCCCGGTAACCTGGCGCCTATCATAAATTTGAAGCTATTGATAACTTTATTCATTGCCATATTGAGAAACGGACTGGGCGTCGAATCAATAAATGACCGACATGTACGCCGCCATCACATGTGCCAAGTGTAGGTCCGCAGACAAATATTACAAAGTAATAAAATATTTAACTTACTATAAAAATGAAATAAATATTTTTATATTATTTAAATTCTAAATCAACACAAAACTTAAAAAAATAAAAATTAAATAAAGGTTTTTAATGACGTCATATGCCAGTCGATATATAGCACGTGACCAGCCACCGTCATTCCTCTTCGCTCTCCGACGGTTGTGTTGGTAAGTTGCGGCTGCTCTTTATCCGTGCTGTTTCGGTATTGGCAAGTGTCATCCGTGTGAAATTCCAAGTGTATTTGGACCGGCTGAAGTTCGTATTGCTTCCTTAATTGATATTTTATCTCGAGGAGTGTATTTTAAAGTGTGTTGAGGCTTGGTAGTTTGTGGGGGTAGCCGGTGAATTGGTCGATGATGGCGTTCACATAGGCCCTGCGCTCTCACGCCGGTTCTTTCGTATCGGCGCTGCTAGGGTACCTACTGCGCCTCTTTCGATCTTGCGTGCGAGTGCAATCTTGCTCATATTGTCGTATTCTACCTAGAGTTCTTTAACTAATTGATTGATTTGAAGCCTCGTGGTAATGAATCCTTGGGTCGCCATTTTGGCCGCACGCCATTCCGACGTGCTTTTGTCTGGAGCCGGCTGCGTTGCGGGGCGTGGAGTCCCGGACCACCGCTGCCGGTGCCGCTTGGCTTCTCGCTAACGTCTGTTCTTGCCTTCGTGGCTGTTCCCTTACCTCCTGCGCAGACAGGGACACGCAAAAACCGCGACCATGGGAAAGGAAAAGACCCACATTAACATCGTCGTCATCGGCCACGTCGATTCCGGAAAGTCTACGACTACCGGGCACCTGATCTACAAATGCGGTGGCATTGACAAGCGTACCATCGAGAAGTTCGAGAAGGAAGCCCAGGAGGTCAGTGCCTCGTTCGATTGCCTTTATCGCTGCCTAACCCTTGCAGTGGTGCAGTGGCGGGCGTCTCGAGTTCGCCATATTGCCCGGCGTGCCGGCCGGCGTGGTCGGGTCGTTAACACATACATGGCCGGATCGTGCGTTTCCTTCTGTGCAGATGGGAAAGGGCTCCTTCAAGTATGCCTGGGTGCTGGACAAGCTCAAGGCAGAGCGCGAGCGTGGTATCACCATCGATATCACCCTGTGGAAGTTCGAGACTCCCAAGTACTATGTGACTGTCATCGACGCCCCGGGACATCGTGATTTCATCAAGAACATGATCACCGGAACGTCGCAGGTTAGCACGAGTCTCCACGCTTTGCCCGTGTTTTCGTAGGCTATTTTTTTCGAGTTTTGAGACGTGCGTTTCGTGGTGTGTGTGTGCAGGCTGACTGTGCTGTGCTGATCGTGGCTGCCGGCACCGGCGAGTTCGAGGCTGGCATCTCCAAGAACGGGCAGACCCGAGAGCACGCCCTGCTGGCCTACACCCTGGGTGTGAAGCAGATGATTGTCGGCGTGAACAAGATGGATACCACCGAGCCGCCCTTCTCCCAGACCCGATTCGAGGAAATCCAGAAGGAAGTGTCTGCCTACATCAAGAAGATCGGCTACAACCCGGCCACCGTGCCCTTCGTGCCCATCTCGGGCTGGAACGGCGACAACATGCTCGAGCCCAGCACGAACATGCCCTGGTACAAGGGGTGGTCCATCGAGCGCAAGTCTGGCAAGTCCGAGGGCAAGACCCTCCTGCAGGCCCTCGACGCCATGGAGCCGCCGACGAGGCCCACGGACAAGCCCCTCAGACTTCCCCTGCAGGACGTCTACAAGATTGGTGGCATCGGCACGGTGCCCGTCGGCCGTGTCGAGACTGGCGTTCTCAAGCCCGGCATGGTCGTCACCTTTGCCCCTGCCAACCTGACCACTGAGGTCAAGTCCGTGGAGATGCACCACGAGGCCCTCGCCGAGGCCGTGCCCGGCGACAACGTCGGCTTCAACGTCAAGAACGTGTCTGTGAAAGAGCTGCGCCGAGGGTATGTGTGCGGAGATTCTAAGGACACTCCACCCAAGGCGACCGAGGAGTTCACCGCCCAGGTTATTGTGCTGAACCACCCCGGCCAGATCGCCAACGGCTACACGCCTGTGCTGGACTGCCACACAGCTCACATTGCCTGCAAGTTCAGGGAGATCAAGGAGAAGTGCGACCGTCGTTCTGGCAAGAAGCTGGAAGGTAGGTTGTGTCGTGCTGTGAGCCCTCTGGGCAGTGGTCCCTGACGGTGTGCCTTGCTTTCTTGCAGATAACCCCAAGTTCATCAAGTCTGGCGATGCCGCCATCATCGACCTGGTGCCCTCCAAGCCCATGTGCGTGGAGACCTTCACCGACTTCCCTCCTCTGGGTCGTTTCGCTGTCCGTGACATGAGGCAAACGGTCGCTGTCGGCGTCATCAAGTCCGTGAAGCCCAAGGAGGCATCTGGTGGCAAGGTCACCAAGGCTGCTGAGAAGGCCCAGAAGAAGAAATAACTATGGCTGCTTGGCAGGGCCTCTGAAGAGCAGCAGCACGCATGCTGGCCCCCAGCTGGGAAAACGCTCCTGGCTCACTTTTTGGTTACCCTGTTTCTCAACCTTTGGTTGCTGTGTCAGTGTCACCGCAAAGAGTTCAGGAGGAAAAAAGTCTGTGCCCCCTACCTGTTGAGATGTTGTCATTGGGTGTTTCTATTTTAAAAGTGACGCAAATAAAGCCAAGCTGTATCGCCCTGACCATGCTGTCCAGTTTCTGACCACAGTAACATGTCTGTATGCCCGTGCAAGGGGCAGGACCTTGCACAAGTGACGCAGAGCAAAAGCATATGAACGCTTGCGTTGCGGTCACTTTTGTGAGCAAAGGTAAAGGAAGGTTAGTAAGATTTAGTTTCGGAAACAAGGCAGCAGTTACCACAGCTGAGACGTACATGCAGCTGTATACGGGATATTCGGGAACAAGGCAGCAGTTACCACAGGTGAGACTTACTACATGCAGCTGTATACGGGACCAAGGCATCAGTCGACGCAGGTGAGACGTACAGCTGTAAAGTGGCGAGGGTAAAGTTCATCGCGCCGTGAAATTAAAATGTGCAGCAGAGAGGGTTTGCATACAGATCGCCATATGCAGTATTTTAATATTGCAAGGCTGGCGTGGAGTCGCGCGGTTGCAGTAAATGGATCGCATTCCACATCGTTCCGTTATTCACCAGGAGGTAGCGTTGGTGTCGCGAAGGCTGAGTCATGTGACGCTAATCCGGAGCACGTGACCTTTCCGGTAGGCGTCTGCTGTGTCGACAGACTGCAAACGCAGTCGGAGCTGTCGAGTGTCGCTGCAGTCTGCCAGTAATGAGTTGTTCCGTTCGCCTTGCAGCGTTATCTTTGCGATAACAGCTGCAGTTCGACGATGGTTATATGGTAACGCTCATTTCCTGTACAGCAGTTGTGTGGAAGGCATCGACTCTGTGCGGACGGTTCTTCGAGCTGCGTCGCTTGAACGGGGAAAACACCATGCGTCTGCTCATCGCCTGCGCTTTGGCGGTGTTTACCTGTGGCGTAAGATTCCCGTCTCGGTTTTCCATTCATTCTCGTTGCTACGAAATGCAGCGCTAGACTTCACGCGCAGGGGTGTTGTGTCTGCGAATTGTCTCGCGGAGTCGGTTGCAGCATGCTGCAACGCATTTTTCGAGGCTTGTGCTGTGTGAACTGTTCCGTCGTAAAATAGCTTTCTTAAAAGGGAAAAAGAAAACAAAACCAAAAAAACCCAGTCCGACTGCTTGCTGCTGCCATTCATCCTACAGTGCCTATTCCGAGCTCATTAAGGTGCATTCATAGAGTTCGCTTTCACGTTGGTTTAAAATATTGCACTTATCTGCTGCACTATGCCATAGCCTCGCTCCAGTTATCGTACCAGCAGGTAGGGAAACTAGCGCGCGGTTTGTGCATGCGATCACATGAATAGCGCCGATCCATTAATTGACAACTGCGTTCTCTGTGCTGACAATCCACCGCACCGGACGCACTTATCAGATGTGGCGGTCATTTTGCCGGACAATGGGTACTTACAATAAAACAATTGGTACAGGGCAGAGTTGGCTCACCCTACTCCTACATATTTTCGCTTGACGCGAGGAGTAAGGGAATTTAGGCATTTCCTTGATGTGTTGCTTGCTTCCTTTCTACACGTCACTGTCTGCGGGCTGAGAAACTAACCATTTGAGGCCATAGATAATAGCCATTCGGCCCCCGTGAATTGTGTGTTATATAAAGAAGAGCGCCTTTGTTTCGTGGCAGCACAGCTGCTAGTTAACGAGTCCTTCACTCTCTGGATCGAGGGATCTTTTCTGTTGTTAGCTTCCAGGTCTTCTCTTAATGCTACAGCCCTTTATGATTTTGCCAAAGTTGTCATGACCAGTCGCAGGCTTTCTATTCGCCTTTTACGAGGCTGACATTTTCTGCACTATTTTTGAATTGGCACAAGTAATTCAAAAACTTGGCTAATTTGTTTGGGAACTGCAGCAAGTACACCTTAGCTTAGTGCAAGTACGTTAACTTGGTGGGCAGCAAATGTCATCTGTGCTTTCTAGTCATTAGTAATCTTTCGTGATTTTGTGCTGGTGTGACCTGTGGAGCTATTGCCAGGAGTGTTGTTGAAGCCTTGACATCTTCATTTGACAGTGCCTATAGTTTCTTGAAGTCTATATATATACTTGTCGTGGCTCATATTTGTGCTGGTGATTTTTATTTGCGACAAACTTTTTGAATATTTTTCGTGGGATATTGGAGGCGAGCAGTTGGCATTTTCTTTCTTAATAAATTCATCTAGTGTTTAACTCAAGTAGTTGCACTGGTAATTGGCTTCTGCAACATTGCTCTCTGCACACATATGAACATATAGCTTGAGTGGCGGCTGTAATATTTTTTTTTTTTTGTGATTTGCCTATGCAATTTAGATTAACATAGAGAATGTCCCCTCCCCCCAGTCTTCCTGCCTGCTTCTTATCTTTGCCCCATTGGAATTTGTGAAACTACGCCAAGTACACAAAGGCAATATCGCACTATCATTGCTTTGCAAACACTGTTTTCTGGTAAACTGATGGGCTGCAACAGCAAATCTACAAAAGCAAACAAGCTTCTAGACAAAGTTTGAAGACGGCTGGAAGAGCTCCACATGCCGAGATAATGGTTTCTATGGCCTGAGACATGTGAAAGAAAACAGCTCGTAGCTGCTCCTTCCTTTCGTTCGTTTGCTAGTGCTACAGACTGGCTCATGAGTGTAGCATAAATTTTTAATTTTTACGAAACTTCAGCATACCACCCGGCCATACCTAGCTTTCGTTTCCACTTCCTGCGTCACAACTATAATCACATCCATGTTGTGTTCACAATTGCATTCTTTTTTCTCTTAATTGTGTTAGCCACCTAACTGTAGCGGTTCAATATAACTTTGTGCTGTTATTGAAAAGCTCTTTAAGGCTACTATAGTAAGGCTATCTGACTATAGTAATGCTTTTTAAAAGCCTTACTATAGTTATATACAGCTTAAGTATGCAGTGAAGATCCACCCTCATCCAGGGCCGCCGCACAGAATTTCTCCACAACAGAAATGTAGTCTGTTGTTAAAACTTGTCTTGTTACCTAAACAGGAAGCTAAACAGAAGAAATTGTAATCTCTGGAATTTTGATGCCTTGCTTGTTTAATGAAGTTAGACGTTAGAAGCTTATTTTGTTTACTGTTGTGATTGGCTAGCGGATTAGTAGAGGATGCCGCGGGCAGCAGCCCAGTGTTAATAACTGCTGCTTTCTTAAGTTGTATCCTGCTGTAGCCCCATTAGACGAAATTCCGTCGGTGACAGTTGTTGTTGAGGCCGAGAGATGGTCCCAAGAAGATGGTGTTGCAGCAGCCGTCATCTAGCCATCGAAGTGGCGAGTGGGACAATGGCATGCACAACAGGTACCAGGAGCAGCCATTTGGTCATAGCGCATAACTGGTGGACCTCCGTATGGTGCCAGTTTTCCTGACTTTCATATCAAAAATGTGATGCAACTGTTCATCGCACAGAGTTCCGGGCGATGTCATAAGATTTCTCACACATAGCGTACTTTTTTTTGCTCATCAAGTTTGAGGCTAGCTTGCTACAGGGATTCCAACCAACTACATATAGTATCGCGATGTACCTCCATTTGTATGCCTTCACCGACATTTGTATCAAAATTGTGACGCAACCGTTTGTCATAGACAGTTCCGGGTGGTGTCATACGATTTCTCGTTGCACATAGAGTGCCTCTCTTAGTCAAGCTGCAGGCTAGCTCGTAACGGGGTTCCAATTGACCACGTAAGTGCCTTTCCCCAACTTTGTTTTCACAGCTGGGACGCAACCGTTCGTCGTAGTGTTCCGGGTGGTGTCATACGATTTCTCGTTGCACATAACATACAGCTGCTAGTCAGGTTGGAGGCTAGCTCGCGACAGGCATTTCAACAGACGGTGTATAAACTCACAATGTGACATTCATGCTGTCACCTTCACAGCATGTGAGCAGTCTTAAGTGCCCTCTGTATTTTTTTGCGTGGAGGCTTTATTCTGCTGTCTTGCAAGACAAGCTGAGTGCCTGAATATTGGAGAGTATTCATCTCCAGTTTGTGACCTGAATTTTGTCATTGGTATGAAAGATTAATCATATGATGATAGGGCTGAAGCTATTTTGTTTCAGTATGTGGTGTTGAAGGTCTGGGGCTGCCGGAGGACAAGGCATAGCTTTTGGTTACGAACCAGTAAAGGTTAATTTTTGTTGCTGGAACTTTAGGTACTTAATTCGATGACGGGTTATTGCACTTTGATGTGATGGAATATGCATGTTTACACTGGTTCTCGTGCTTTGAAGTTTCAGGAACTTGACTTTTCACAGAATGGTGCCATTCAAATTTCAACAGTAGCTGCAGAAAAGTGACTTTGTTTTATTGGTGAACAAAAGATGTAGAGGTGACTATGACTTCCCATTGCACTTCTTTCGAGGCATATATAAAGATTCATTATTCTGGGGTTTATTTTTTAACTAGTGGACACTGTGATATCTATTTTTCTAAAAAAAGAGAATTGGGTGTTCCTGAGCATCTGTTTTTCTGACTGTCCTGTTTTTCTGGCATTTTTGCTGTACACTGTAATAGCTCTGTACCTACGAGAGTGCCATAGGGATGTCAGATACACCTGCTGAGGCGGTTCAGTGGCTGTGGCATTTGGCTGCTAAGCACAAGGTCACAGGATTGAAGCTGGTTTGGTTTGGCTTATGGGCGACTCGGGCTATGAGGGACGCCGTAGTGAAGGGCTGTAGTAATTTCAACCACCTGGGGCTCTTTAACGTGCACTGACATCGCACTGTACACGGGCCTCTAGAATTTCGCCTCCATCGAAATTCGACCTCTGCGGCCGGGATCGAACCCGTATCTTTTGGGCCAGCACAGAGTTCCATAGCCACCGTGGCGGGTCACAGGATTGAATCTCTACCATGGCGGTCGCATTTCAATGAAGGCGGAAAGTGAAAACCATCATGTGCTGTGCAATGTCAGTGCATGTTAAAGGACACCAGGCGGTGTAAATTAATCCCGAGCCCTCCACTGCAGCTGCTCTTTCACTGCCTCTGTCATCCCTACCCTCATGACACAGTTTAGCCGTCCACCCTGGGGGAGACAGTTGCAGCACATGAAATATTTGCATGCAGGGTGCAATGCAGTGGAGTTTCTTTGCATAGCACTAGATGGCGCCTAACTGCCCACTACTGCCTTTCTTGGTTAGCACAACATGCAAGCCACTTTTTGCAGAGGTTTCGTGTTTACTCCATTACAAGAGAGAATGGCATTTTATATTTGAGAAAGTAGTAGTCATTCTTAATTTTCAAAGATGATTATGCTAAGGGAAAGGGCTCCAGTGTTTTTTGTTTTTTTTGATATGCTGTGCAGATGTGGTGGGAATGTGATAACCTCGAATAAGTGCTTCTCCTATCTGCTTGGTTTGCAGCTGTCCTTTCTGCAAACTGTTTTCAAACTTCTTGTTAATTCTCTGCCTACCCACTTTGCTCTTGCATTAAGTTTTCGGCATAAATTTTTTTGGGGGGGCATGTAGCAAATGCCATGCCATGGTGATCTGCTAAGCAACTGCCTTCTTGAGCTGCTTTGTTTGGAGCAGCAAAGGAGTGACCTTTTGCAGCCTTTATGGCAGGGTCTCTTGTCACCTAGAACAATGGACTGCAGCTCTAGTTGTGCTTGTTTCGTTCTGTAGATGCCGCTGGCCAGTGCCACTGCCCCCCAGTGCGTCATGAGGGGTGCCTGTGGAATTGACCCGTTGACAGACAAGGACATGCCCTGTGTCGATCATGGCCCACCCAAAGCTGTCAACAGCAGCTCGTGGGAGGCTCTTCAGGGAGTCTGTCCAGACTTGGTTTCAGGTGTGTACGGCTGTGTCTGTGCAAGGTTAAATCTGTTGTTGCTGGTCAGTACTAGCTATGCATGCATGTTTTGTCATGAAAAGCAGAGATGGCTGATACAGTGGGTGCAGGCTTTCCTTTGGCCTGGTGTTTGGCTTTCTTTGGGTGAAATGTTTGGGGAATGGGTCTCTGACCCCACCTTGAGGAGACGCGAACACCTTGTGCCTTGGCTTTGTTTAGCAGAGGACTGACATACAGTGATAGGGCTGCTGTGACCGTGGGGAAAGCCGTACGCAGTTTCAGTTCGTTCTCACGCGCATGCACAAATGCATGCACACATGCATGCACACAGACACGTGCACAATGTCCAGCAGTGTACTAATGCTCATCCACCTCGTATTTGACAGGTACGGGGTTTGGTCCGTGGTGTCACAGGGTACCCATCAGTTTCCCAATGGACATGAACTTTCTGCTTCTCTGGGCCACAGTGCTCGGAGAATGAATCTTTGATCCCAGACACGTTAGCCGAAGCATCTTTTTGCTAAGCTGCCCTTGTGTTATTAAAGTCGTCATCATTATGATCACTTATGTTATTCACTGCACTCAGTCACTCATGCAACCACTCAATCAGGCACTCACTCAGCCACTACACTGGGTCAGATTGCATTGCATGGGTGTATAGGTCTTGAATTTATGTTTAGGAGGTGTGCCTAAGGATATGCTGTGTTAAACTACTACTGTCATACACTACTTTTTCAAATGTTTGTAAAATGTGTAGTTTTTTTTTTTTTTTCACTGATGAATAACACTGTATCAAAGCGTGCTGCTGTTGCCTTGTACAAGGGGCCCAGTCCCCATCAAGCCACTATCTTTTTGACTGTGCCCTCCAGCATCTATGATGTTAAATAAAGATTTGATTTGGTAAGTGAAAGCTGTAATGTTTACGTGCAGGTCAGTCGAAATTTGCCATCTAGGGCAGCGTGTGATCTACTTCTAGCCCTTCTTTTCTCATGATTGTTAGAACAGAAAACTCGAAGTTACTTCTGTGGCGTCACATGATCATATTCTTGTGGCTGAAGGACGCCTGTATTATTTGCCTTTGAAGTTTATTACATATTTGAATTGCCTTCCTCCTGCATGCAAAATGGGCAACCAAACCGTTGGACCATGTCCACATGCTGGTTTGGCCCGCATCCACAGGAGACCTAGGTTCTTGTCAGCTTAGGGATTTGAATGCAGTACCTCCTGCAGGCAATAAAAGGTACAAAATTTGATTCTCTTTGCAGGAAAAGAGAACTTGTTGTGCTGTGATGATGGTCAGGTTGGCGTTCTCGTCGACAACCTGAATCTCATGCATAGTATGATATCCGGGTGCCCTTCATGCTTCTTCAACTTGGCCCGTGTATTCTGCACTATCACCTGTTCCCCTCAGCAGGAGACTTTTCTTGAGGTAAGACGTTGCTTACTACTTTCAAGATACCTTGTGCATGTTGAGTACTGCTGGTCTGTGCAGATCTAACATTACTCAGAAACTACTTGCTATTGCTCTTGCCTCTTTTATCAATACCTTCTGTGCCATTTTTGCAGTGTGCCAGGAAAGGAATGGGCGGCAAAAAGGAAGTGATCAGCTTTAAGACCTTTCTTTCCTAACGAGAAATGCATTCACTCTCTTGTAAAGAGCTTGTTAATTGCACCATTGTATATTCTCCTGCATTTTTACTTTTGTGGCAAGGTACTAGTGGTTTTTCTTCGCGTGAGGTATTAAAGTGTTTATATTTATTACAAATCTGGATTAGAAACTTATCCACTTGAGTGAAGTGACATGATAGCACTTCTATTCAAACAGTACTGCCACTTCATTTGTTTTCTCTAGTGTTTTTTACTTTTTTGATGCTGTTATGCCTACTGAAAGAAAAAGAATTCTCAATTTATTGTATAATTATAAGGTATTGTTGCAGTTCTGGTCTTTATTCTTTAGTGATAAAAGTGAACTTGGCCAAGAAGGGGAATTGGAGCACAAGTTTGGCTCTCACATTTAACTTAAATTGACAGCTGGCGACTGTTTGGTGTTAATTAATATTTATTCCCTGTGAACCTGATCGACATCTTAAAGACGCTGAGGGTGAATGAAGTTGGCCTATATTGATAGGTTACAGCATTCTGACAACAAATAGAATGCTTGCACTGAAAATGTAGCTTTTATAAAGTGTCGTAGTCAGCGGCAGTTTTCGTGGGCAAACTGCGATTATGCCAGGGCAGTTTCTTTCATTTGATGCTGATCTCTGAGCCTAGGCTGTACCTTAATTCACTTCCAAATAGTAATCACGGAGTCGTTTTTGTTATTCACATCACATGTTTGAATCAGATGGTGGGGGAAAAAAAAAATTTCTTTCCAAGTACTTTTCTCACCGATGTCTTTTGTCGCTGAACAAAAATGGACATGGCTAGCCGAGCAATCTGTCCTTACTAATAACCCAGTTTGGGTGGTGTTGTCCTCAGTGCCCGTATGATGGCACCAGGCTGAGCTCGTGGGTTTAAAAATTAAATATATACTGCTCTTTCATGTATGTGTATGTGTGCACACCTTTCAAGCTTTCCCTGTTAGTTTTCGTTACCCCTTCTCGTCCCCTTTTCCTTTGCCCCCATGCAGAGGTAGATCCTGCTGGCTCTGGTTGGCTTCTCTCTATTTCCTGCTGTAAATGTTTAACCTTTTACTCTCTGAATGAGTGCATATGCCAGTTGCTAGGTTCAGTGTGAGCTACTCTGTAGTATGTATCACTGTATGCATGTTCTGGCATCATGAATGTCTATTATTCTGTGTGCAGGTCACGCAGTTCAACAAGACCAGCAAAGCAGTGGCCGAAGTCAACTACTACATTACCCAGCGTTACGCGGAAGGCTCATTCTCATCATGTTCGGGATTGGATGCTGACATTTTGGGCATACTCTGTGGCAGCTTCAGTACAGACTGTGGCCCCGAGACACTCCTCATGGCTCTAGGGATGCATGATGGGCTGCATTCTCCATTCCAGATTGACTTTGTGTTCACCGGTGAGGACCGTTGTTGGGAATAGACTTTTTTGAGTTGTAGTCGCTGTTGCTTTTTGGTGCATGCCGTTGACTTTGTGCAGCGTTACTGTGTGAGACTCAGTGGCTATGGTATTATTCTGCTGAGTGAAACGCTGCATGGTGATTGCATTTTGAAGGAAGCGACACGAAAATACAAGCGCAGTGAAATTTTGGGGAGCTGCCGCTATTGTGAAGTGATTGATGTTGTAGGGACATTAAAGTGAAAATCAGTGGGAACCAGAAGCTGCACTGGGCTGATTCATTGCCCTCTGGGAATGGTGCCGAAGTTTTCACTGAGCAAAAAGGCAACTACATTGCTGAGAAAATCGCAAATGAATCCCAATGAAATGGCAGTAGCGTTGTGCCACCTTTATGGCGGTGAGTTAAAACTGAACGGCAAATCTCTTGGCCTCTTGGAGAAAACAAACGATAACAAAGCCATTTTTCCCAGTGCTCACTCAGCTCTCGTAACAATACTGGTCGACGGACGACACCGCCATGTGCTTTGTCATTCTTTATGCTAATAGCATCCATGCTATGTTCATGCTGTGTTCCTATTTCAGTAGTATGTTGTTGAAATTGTGGATGCAGTAAGCTCTTGTTGTTGGGAATTTATCCTCTGGGAGGTGCCAGTATATGTTTGTGGCTCTCTTGGAGAGGCTGGATAGAGGGGAAAGCCTGGTTTATAATGGGATTGAAAGAGATATGGAGCAGTTTTAGCTCAAATAGCTGCCTCCCACCCTCTCTGCCCCTCCTATGGTATTGAAGGTTTGTACCATTGCATGGCCGGTCTACCGCTCACCACTGAAGGGGTGCCCTGTTTCGTATTTATGCGCAGATGTTCCTGTCGTTGCACACAACCATACATTCAACCCCATGAATGCCACCTACAAGAAGTGCTCGGAACCAGGGGCACCTGGGCAGGCCCCGTGCACCTGTGCTACATGCAGAGAGTCATGCTCTGTTCCCAACTATCCAATGCCTCATGGGCCTTGGAAGGTGTCTGGCATCAATGGTTACTACCTGGTGCTGGCCATTGTGTATGCCATCTTCTTCGCTGTTGTTGTGACACTCTACTTTGTCAAACGCTCCAGGAAGTCTCAAGCGCTGGGTGGCTGCTTGAATGCGAGTGAGTTGCCTGCTCAGTTAATATCCAGTTGCAGGGTTCCAGAAATGTTCACTGAAGGAAACATGACGCTAGTGTTTGTGGGTTTCTAGAAAGTGGGTCTGCCTTGCCTTTAACCCATTTGCTTCTGAAGCCAGCGATTTGCCAACCGATTAAAAAATTTTTGTTTTAAGTGCACAGTAACAGATAGTGCTGCATGCTTGGCTGCTGATTTTTCTAGTAGTTTTCACATGAGATGGCACTAGTTGCCCGCTAGTTTCGAAAATGGATATAGCAGGAAAAAAATGTTCTCGCTGCTTCTCATGGATAATACCATGGTGTCACTGGAAGGTTGAATTATCAAGACTGAAATTCATGTGCTGTTTTTTTGGCAGTGAGAAGGATGCAGACTGCAAAGACGCTAAAATTTTAGTTGATACTGAAAGTAGGTGGTGCTACTTGATCTGCAATGTAAGAATTAGGACTCGGATTTGTTCGGCACATCAGACCCAACTTGAATGCTGCCTTGGAAAGCTGAAAGCTTGCAAGGAAATATTCAACTTAATCTTACTGCTTATCTGGGGCAGTGACCCGTAGCGCGAGGGGGTCGGGTATATGGCACGCAGTTTGAGTTTTCGTTAGTAGCACCCATTTGTACACAAATAAACTTTTTTTTTTGGACACATGGATCTCTACATATCATGGTGGGAACAGGCACTGCCACGAGGCATATATTACTTGCAGCAAATAGGTCCGTTCCGTATGTAGGTCGATTCCCCCAATTTGGGTGGCCATTTTTGCAAAGGGTCAACTAGCTTCAATAAATGTGACAAAGCTTTAGTGTACTTTCTTTTTTTTTTTTTCATGTAAAGCTGTGCCAAAAGTATTCATCATGTTTGCCTCAAAATTACTGCAAGAAATTTACTATTAGCGTTAAACCATAAAACACTATTCCCACAAGCCTGGTCTTGAGAGCAGAATGAGATCAAAATTTTTCACTCGCAACATTTTCAGTGCAAGTTTATCTCTGATTCTTGCCAGCAACCCAGGTTGTGCTGTGCCTTCGCGGACAGAACTGTGGAAGCGAATGGGTTAATGAATGCGTCATCAGATTTGCTGGCCATGAAGTGCTCAGAATGTAGTGAGCAAGATGTGAAATGAAAAAAGTTCTGGCTGCAATCATTTCAAGCGCTTAGATGGTCAAGAGCAATTCCGTTTCTGCTTAGACGAGTCTGTAATCCGTGGTACAAGCTGAGAGGAGGTTACACAAATAGTTTCATTGCACGAAAGAAAAATGATAAAAGACGGCAGTGAAAAAATAAAGATACCTTTTAAGTTGTGTTGCTTGCCATGGGCTTGGGTTTGGTATTGAGCGCCACCTGTTCACGAGGTCCTTGTCCTGTAAGTTATTTTCCCAGCATGCTTGCCCATGCTAATGTTAGATGGCACAGTGAAAAATTAGTGTTGTGTGTATGTATTATTGCTTGGTTAATCGAAAAGGGATTACACTAACACTCCAGCCTTAACTTGTATGCGATGAACTGTATGTGGGGTTTCTGAAAATCCTTTCATCTGTGTGTTGCTGGAATCAACTAGCATCAGACCTCAGCCTCTTGCAGGCTAAGCATTAGCAGTGTTAGTGTGGAATCTGTGCATTCACTTACACAAAGCAGGAAAAACAAAATCTGGCAATCTGAATAGGTCTATTAGTTCCCTGTCAAAAGTGTTGTTAAAGAACACATTTCCTTGCAGAAGCATTTGATTTGAAATTTAGTGAACGCCTAGAGTTGGCGTGCACCCTTTTTGCCTCGCCTTTTTGCACCATGTACATGCATAACATAACTTTGCATTTGTTGACTATGTACTTGCTTCTAAATATGATGGGACTGTTTATGCCCTGGGAGCTGTACCGCTTAGTCGCTGGGGGTAAATGATATTGGAGTTTGTAGAGTAACTCAGTGCACTAAGGCTTCCAATCCCGGAAAAAAAAACCTGTTGTCTAGCTGAGTGTCTGAAGCCAGCTTGACTTGCAGAAATCAAAATGTCTGCACCCGGGTTCTGAAATTGCGGCGGGGCGAAAAGATGGTTTTGTTGGCCACTGCACGAGAGCTCTATGCTATCGTTGCAACCGATAACCCCTCGTGTTTAGCTGTTACTCTTTCGCACTGTGCATTGCACATTGCCGCCTTCATCAACCTCTATCTATGCCCAGTGGATTCTGAACACGCCTTATCGCAGTGCCCTCTTAAGGTGTGTGAAGTAGTCCCAAAATTTTTTTAGCGTGCTACCACTAGGGTAAAATTGAAAATTGGTTTTTGAGGCAAAGAAATGGCACAGTATCTGTCTGCATCTCGGTACCACCTCAGTGGACACCTGAACCACTCTGTAAGGAAAAGGATAAAGGAGGATTAAGAAATGGTACCCTAGTGGAGGGCTCTAGGATTATTTCGACCATCTGGCGATCTTTAACATGCACTGACATGGCACAGCACAGGGGCGCCTTTTGTGTTTCGCCTTTATCGAGGCCCCGGCAGCCGGGAACTCCGGCTCCCACTAGGGTCCTCAATCACCGATTTCGCCTCTTTGCCTAAAGCCTGACCTTGAAACCGTAGCCTTGAACCAAAAGCGAAATGAAACACAACATGCTAGCACACGTACTTCGTGTTTGGCCAATGAAGCTAAATCTGCTGTCATTTTTTTGAAGCAGCAATAACAGAATGCTCGAATAGATAGCAGGCCTTGTCCTTCAATAATAATAAAAAAAAACTTGTGTGGGACATTTTCTGTACTGGGGCATGGTTGATTTCACATTGTTATCATGCCGCAAAAGGTGACCGTGTGCGGTGCGATGTCAGCAAATGTCACAAGAACCCCAAAGGGTCGATAATCCGGAGCCCTCCACTTCAATGTCCCTCATAATCCACGTGTCGTTTTTGGGCATTAAACCCTACAATTTGTCACAGTTGTCTTGCTTCGAAATTGCATTTGCTAGCAAGCTTTGTGTAGGTAACTGCATTCAACTGGAGAATTAGTGCTGCAAGACGTGAAGTAGTCGGGGGACCATTTTGGCAGTGCCTAACATGTGGTCAGGGCCACACATTTTATGGTACTAGCAAGGCAGATTGCACAGCCACATACTCTCAACGATTAATTAAATGGTTATTTCATTTCAGGTTTTTCGATGTCAGTTCTCCATGCAAATTAGTATTTAATTAAAAATACCCCTTTTGACTTGCCCCTCTGACTTGCTTCTTTTGGGATGTACCCAGGCACCTCAGCTGAGTGTGCCGATGATGCTCCTCTGTATGCAAAGGAGAGTTCGGCATCGAAGGGCGGCCGCTTTCAGAGGGCGATGGTGGCAGGCTTTGCCCGCTGGGGCCAGCTGTGTGCACGCCGGCCATTCACGGTCATTCTGGTGTCAGTGCTTGCTGTGGCCATCTGTTGTGCTGGGCTCATCTTCTTCACCATCCGCACCAACCCTGTGGAGCTGTGGTCTGCACCGGGGAGCAGGGCACGCCTGGAGCGGAACCAGTTCAACGAGGAGTTTGGGTGCGTGTGCTTTTGCGTTAGCTCACGAAGTCTCTCCCTGCTTGAATAGTTACCTAACCAGTTTTGTTAGAAGACAAGTGTGCAGTAACATGCGCTGACTCCAGTCCTCTAATCAGCAATTCTATTAGGGGTCTTCAAATATTTTAAAAAGGTAACGTAAGCAGTTTGGAACATATATTTTCTGATTGTAACTAACAAAAGAAAGCCGAGTAGTACAGATAAAATGCAAGTTGGGATTTATAATGGGCTGCAGATTAAATCCTACTTACAGAGGGTATAGACACATTACACAGGATGTGCAATACAGATTGCAGTGTCGTGTGCCTTGCAGGTAGAACAATGGAACATAAAACTATTGCAAATGAAAAGGTTTGAGGATATTCTATTCGCTGTGATGAGTAATCTCTAGATATTTTTTGTGTCATTCACTTTTAGTGCAACAAGTGCTCCTGTGATCTTTCTTAGTCGCCATCTGGGCTTAGTACAGTCCAACCCGACTACCGTATCGAACTTGATTAGATCGAATTGCCTTTTATATCGAACAAATAAACCAGGTGTGAACTATGTGCTGGGTGCAGACAATTTAGTAAAATAAATTATTTTCCCAGCCAAACTTGAACACTGCGGACTATATACCAGCTGTGGACTGTATGCGAGAAGATTCTGTAATATTTTTGAAGTGAAAAGCGTCACTACGCCAGCTTTTCGAGCCGTCAGCGGGGCCGCAAGTTTGACCTTCAGTGTAGCTAGAGGTCAAACCATGAGCATAACTGGTGGTAGTCAGGTGCAACACGTGGTCCATAAGGTCAAGGTTAAAGTCGAGATAGTTGGTGTAATAGCCGCTAGTGTCGCTGCTGTAGCTGACGTCATGGAGGAGGAGCAAGAAGTCAAGTGGATATAAGCGCGTGTGCGCGCGCTCACTGCCAGACGCCAGGGGCGATGGAGGAAGATGAACATCCTGCCGTAGCCGCGCGCCAAGAAGTTTGTGGAAACCGCCAGTCGCTCGACTACAAACGTAGCCGGGGAGATGCAGTTTGTCTCTATCGACCAGGGTTAACCAGAGCTAAACCACCAGCAATTTTTTTAATATATTATTCTTCATGGTAGCATAAGGTTCTTGTTCTGCAGAAAATCTAGCAGCCACATAGTGATAGTTGGGGAAAAATCCGGGTTGGTTGAAGAGGTGGCTACGTCACACATGGAGTGGTGGATTCAAAATGTGATCAGAACATTAGAAAACTGGGGATTATAAGGTCTCAACATGGCTCGAATGCCATTAGGACATGTAAGTGTATAAGGTAAATGAAATGCACTGAAAAGAAAATTGGGGTAATTATTCGTGAATTAAACCCATGGCTGTGGTTGAGAGTCGGACATGATACCGCTGGGCCACGTAGACGGGCTCGTGCGGCTTGGCTGGGCTTTATATGTATGTCGTGTGGCATTTGGAATAATGGTTGCATTGTGAAAGATGAAAAAGTGTCTGTGTCTGCGTGGGAAGGAGGAACCGCAGGTGTGACCCATTAACGCTTTTGCATCATACCCTTAAAGATGGAGCTTAAGTGTCTCCCCAATTTTTTTTTTTTTGCTATTGAACACCAGCAAAAGCAATTCTCGTGTCCTTGTGTTAGTTACAATCGTGGTCGGGCTGCATTAAGGTAGATAGAGTATGTTGTAAACTTAGTTTGTGATTAGTAGTTTGACTCCATTATGCTGTTTAGATGTGTAAAAGATAAGATGCCTGGATGCAGCGAGCATGCTAATAATTATACTTTGTTGTAGCAAACTGGGCTGACTGAACGTTGGATGACGTCTTCTTTGTGCAGGCCTTTCTACAGGATCGAGCAGGTGGTCATCACCCGTAATGGTGGCCAGTCGTTTCCATACACACTGCATCTGAAAAGGTTCAATTTAACTGTCAATTTTGGCAACGTCTTTGACAAGGAGTTTCTCCATCAGGTGAGAATGTGTACTTTGCAAGAGCTTGCATGACTTATGGCCTGCAGTAGAAGCTCGGCATGCTTGATGCCTCTAGGAATGCAGCTGTGGGAGATCTCACCGTTTGCCACCATTGTCACCTGCCTGCTGGAGTGGTTTTGATGACCACAGGAATGCACATGTTATGAACAGAGGGGACAGTGCTTCACTTTACTTTGTTACAGATTAGAGATTACCGTAATGAACCCACTTTTTTTCCAGAAGAGTTCACATCAGTTTGGGGGGAGGGTTCATTGCGCAGGAAAAAAGTTTCAACAGATTTTTTTTGGAAGGGCCGAAGTTCCATATCATGCCGCTGTCTGTCCTTCCATCACCAACAAACGCACGCGGTCGGACGCGTTCGTGCCGCTGGGGTTTAGCATCGTTCACTTTGACGTGATCCGGCAATTTTGTGGTAGCTGGCGGCAGGCGCTGGCCAATCGCGGCGTGATAACGCGAACATTCTGAACACCGGCCCTGAAGGTCAGGTGCATGTTTTTTACGTGAGGTTAAATAAATGCATGATGAGGGATGCCATAGTGGAGGGCTCCGGAAATTTAGACCACGGGGGGTTCTTGAACGTGCACTGACATGGCACAGTACATAGGCCTCTAGAATTTCGCCTTCATCGAAATTCAAACACCGCGGCCAGGATTGAACCTGCATCTCTTGGGTCAGGAGCAGAGTGTCATAACCACTGAGCCACCGCGGCGGCTGACGTGGGCTACAGAGTTGCAGACTTTTGTTGAGCTTTTTTAACGCTCTGGAGAAAATGGTTCTTTAATGCATTCGGCAGCTATAAATAAAAACTTGAATGTCATATTTTTTAGGTTCTTTATAATGGACGAGAAGTTGGAGAAAGCTGTTGAATCTGTGCAAATCTGTTGATGCACTACACGATCTGTTAGTCTTTGGGTGGGCATCTAGCTGCCTGTCATTTTTTGGCCAGCAGTTCACACGCGCACTTGGCCCTTGTCATTAGCTTGCATGCAGGAAGTCTGCTGCAGTATTTTGTTCACACACTCTGAGTGTGATATTAGTCTGTGTTTCAGTCTCTGAAATCACGCTTGCCTTTAGCAGATCTGTCTTCCTTCTGTTCGTGCGACAGTTCAGAAGGAATCCTTTTTGCCTGCTATTGCAGGTGGCCTCGCTTCAGGAGAAGCTTCTGGGTCTCAGTGTGGAGCATGAAGGGAAAAATATCACCCTTGAGGACATCTGCTTTTCACCACTCAGCAATGGAAAGTGCATGATACAGTCACCCCTCAACTGGTTCCAGAATAATGCCTCCCTTCTGGATCAGGAGTACAATAACAAGACCTACCTAGATCATCTTTACTACTGTTTCAGGTGGGCCGTACTACAGCCAAACCTCGCTACAGCGATCACGGAAATTATGAATTATTGGCTATATCGAACTGTTCCTAATTAATTTTAACAAACACATGCATTTCTTGCTTTATGCATTGAGCGCGGTTTGCCATTAAACGGATATATCGAACTGCCGAGTACCAAGCTGTGTCCGCTTGGTTGGCAGGCGGCAGGCTTTGTCTGCCTACATGGGTGACTGGTGGTGGAGTGGCAAGTGTTTGTGTCGTTCACGCTTTATCTCGCATTTGCCAACAGCGTCATAGAAGATATAGCAGTGAGAACAGCTGGTAGCCAGGTAGCGGCACCCATTTTCACCTCTCGCACTCATCTATACTGCCCCAAAACCAGTGACACGGTCGGTTGTTGTAGCTTTTCAGCAGCCATCCTCTCCTCATGTCGGCTGTTGCGGAGTGGACGGGGTGAAAACGGTGATAGCTTTCGTCCTGGCATCCGATTTTTTACGTGACACTGCTGTAATGCAAGGAAGCGAGCCTAGCTGGTGTTTGACCTGCCGCCGCCGCGTGCTGTAGTGCTGCGCGGTGACGTCAACCTAAGGGATGTTTGTCGCTCTGTTTTCTGCGGCCTCTGCAATCTCCTCGAGCGGCTTCAAAACGACGCTAAAACTGCGGAAAGGGCTTCTCCCGTTTGCCGTTCTTTTGCTGTCTAAATTTAGCTTCTCCAGCGCGAGTTTTTGGTGAAGTTTTCTATTACGAATTTCGGCTGCATCGAACTATTTAAAAATTTTTTACCACTTCGCTATAAGGAGCTTTCACTCTATATAGGAGCCTAGATTGCTACTTACTCTTTTGATTTGCCTGCTTGTCTTTTGGTTTCTGACCTCATGGTTTGAGATGATGTGCTAGAGACAGTATTCTCTGTTTGTTTTTCACCTACCCCTGTCTTTTGCAAACCCCCGTCTTTTGCCTGCCCCTGTTCATTGGTTACTATCGGGTACCATGTCAACTGCGTTGTGTAAGAGAACAAAATGTTGAGGCGTCTTGTCGGTTTTTGAGAAATGTCATTTCAGAGTGCCAAGGTTACAACCCCCTACTTTCTGCAGCTCTCCCCTGTCGCCTATGGATGATGCTTTTGGAGGCGTGCCCTGTCTTGGCCAGTATGGCGGGCCTGTTTTGCCGTTTGTGGGTCTCGGCAGCATTGTTGGTGATCAGTACTCCTCAGCATCTGCCCTGGTCCTCACCATTCTGGTGAACAACAATGTGAATGCGTCGGTTTTGGGACCCGCCATTGCCTGGGAGCGAGAGTAAGTCACCCCGGCTCACTATGCTTCCCAAACATTTTTTTTGCAGATGTTCTTAGTACTGTAATTGTGCTGCAGTGTTCTTCATTAATGCTTGGGAAATAGTGCTGAGCTGCAGTAGATTCGTGATAATTCAAACTGGGGTAATTCATTTTTTTGGTGAATACAGATTTCAAATTTTTGGTTGGCCGGTTATATTTTCAATGCATTTTAAAGCGAGCTGCCATGGTGGCTCAGTGGTTAGGGTGCTCGGCTGCTGACCCCAAAGACACGGCGAGTGCAAACGAGGTCCGAAAAATCGAGCAGTCAGTTGCGGTGCGTCTGAAATTTCAGGCGCTCTTACACATTGGCTCTATGGGCCATGTCGTGTGGTGCCACGAAAAAGTCCGAATAATCAAGCATGTCTGAAAAATCGGGCGTCCGAATTTTGGGTCGTCGACTGTATTACCGTGAAGACTGTCTGCTGTATCTAATGGATTGATATTGACATTTATATATCTTCTTAATTCGCATCATTCTAGATCCTCTTCCTCTAGTTTAGGAGTTCGTTCAAATAATATGTAGCTGGGCTTGGTGATAGTGCTCGTTAGTTTACGAGAAGGATTTTATGAGAAGGAGAACGTTGGTATAATGCACAGCAAGGAGAGCTGAAAATGGCAAATTTGTTTTCATTGCGTACAGATTCATCAAGACTCTCAAGAGCTTCTCCAATCCAAACATGTCAATTGCCTTTCTTTCAGAGGTGAGAATATTATGTTGGACTTCACTTGCTAAGGTGCAAATGCAATGTGCATGCTTGAAGAGATTTCTGAACAAGACATCACATATAACCTAGCTAAATCCTTAATTTGTTGGATTGCTTGTAAATCAAAGATATGAACTGCTTAGGGTATTTCAGTTCATGCCTTTGAAATGTTGATATTCTGCTTTTTGCTGTTACCAAAGGTGATTTATACCAGCATAAGCTTTGTGCAAGCAAATTAAATGTGTGAAGTGAGAACATCGTCTAGTTTAAAAAATGCTGAGGTTGATTGGAAATGTAAAGGGCCCGCATATAAAGTTTGTTTGAATTAACTGGAAGTACAAGCTAGTTAATTCCTGCTTACTCCGAGTCATAAAAACAGAAAATAATTCTGAGATAGGTGAAGTTTCGTGAAACCAAAGTAAGAAAAATTTTGTGTACTGATTATGGGCACTCCAGAATTATGAGCCCTCTGTCTAGCTTCATTTAAAACACAAACTGTGCTATTCAAGCAAAGCAGTTAAGTAGAATAAAAGTGGTGCGACAATGCAACAGTGCGACAATGCAAGAAATATCCCGGTTAAGAGCGCAATTGTCTTGACGTCATAGTGGTGGCAGAGGCCGCTGCAGGCTTGCTGCAGCTTAGCTGACGTTGCCACTCCTGGTGGAGAGGGTTGAAGGAGGGTGCTGCTATTCCTCTCTCTTGTTCTGTCCAGCCATTTTAGTCTGTGAACTCTCCTCACCTAGTGTCTCCCCATAAATTCTCCAAGCCTTGCACCCTGTGGGGAAGGAGGCTGCATGTGTTGGGACTGGAATCGCGCATAGAATAGAGTGGCAACGATGGGTTCATATTGTCGCACGCAGGTGTAGACTTGTCTATGGATTGCTGAGTCACCTGCGGGCTGCTGAGACTGCTGACTGTTTTTCGATAATTCTCAGGGTACACCTCGAGATGTGCATCTCAATTTCATTGTTAAAGTCTCAAGATAAGCGGTGACAAACATTTATTGCACACAATGAAGACTTTCACTTAATTGATAATTCAAGATTCGTAAGGCCAAGCTAATGAGGGCTTATTGTATTATGCTTTCCGAGCCTGCTGAAGGGCTTTTGATGACCACGGGGATATGTTGCAAACAGAGGGGAGTATGGATCGGAGGTCAGGTTGCTTTATCTGCCTTTTGCACTCTTAAAAGAGGTGGAATTATGGCACAGCCTCTGGTTTATGACTATAACTAGGTGGCTTTCTGCCCGGGATAAGTCAGTTGTACTTCTCTCCCCTTTTACGTACAAGCAGCGGGTTGAGTTTTGACTGATGAAGCTTTGACCTTATTCCATATTCCTCATTCTTTTTCTTTCTTGCCTTTCAACAGAGTTCTGTGGAAGATGAGCTGGAAAGAGAAAGCCGGTCTGACGTGTTTACAGTCCTGCTGAGCTACTTTGTCATGTTTGTGTATGTGTCTCTTGCCCTGGGCCAATACCGTTCCTGCAGAACTGCATTGGTGAGTTAAGAAGTCAATTTGAAGTTTGCTGCATAAAAAAGCTTTGCAGTGTACGCTTTTGTGCAGTTTTCTAAGGTCTGCGCAGTTGGCTTCACAGCTATCCTATGAAGTTTGTAGGTGTCTTTTTGCGATGTTGTTGGTTTTGAAAGGACGCAGGTTGCATAAATGCCTACTCTTGGAGTCCACCTTGAGATCTTAGCGTCAAATTCAAGCAATGCCTTTTGCGCTCTACAAAACACAGCTGAGCAGTTGTGGCATGGATACGTGCTAACTAGAAACAAGTGCCTCACTCCAAGGAAGGGAAATGTGCCTAATAGGGCTTAAGGATTTTGCATTACTGTTGAGCGAGATATTTGTTGAAATCATTGACATTTTTTTAGCTGGTTATTTGCTAAGGAGCCATAGCTGATCATAGAGCACTTGGTTTGTCTGAGCCATCAGTTTTTTTTTTTTTTAGCGTATGAAATTCTTCACCTGTTGTTGCTTGCTTAAAATGAGTGAACTGAATTGAAAGCTGGGGCACTGGGAATGCTTCTGCAGTGGCTGGAATCGTCTACAGAATGTCTGCGCTTGTCTTTGAGAGAGAGTGTTTCGTGCTTTAGGTGTCTGCCTTATGACAGGATAGACTGGTATTGGCTCAACCATAATGGTGTAATTGGCGCATATTGTCCTGTGACCACAGGTGGACTCCCAAGTGACTTTAGGCCTGGCCGGTGTGGTGATCGTTCTGGCGTCTGTGGCATCCTCTCTGGGCCTCTTCAGCTACTTTGGTACCCCAGCCACCCTCATCATCATCGAAGTCATCCCGTTCCTCGTGCTCGCTGTTGGTGTTGACAACATCTTCATTCTAGTCCAGGGATTTCAGGTGAGAGGAGCGCTGCACAGGTTTGACGACTTTTTAAGATCTTTCAGAGAGTCGAAGCCAAGCAATTTCTGTTATGCTTTGGCTCAGTGCCTTCCAATGCCTTGATTGTTCGATATTCGGATCTCGTTACGCTAGAATTGTTGTGAGGCAGCCCTGAACACCTAGTGACTTGCAAACGTCCACTTTAGAAACACTAACTGGGAGCTACAGTAATTCTTTGCTCTTTTAACTCTTCAAGGGGGGAAATAGTAGTACAGTAGAACCCCACTATAGTAAACTCAGTTATAGTAAAAACTCGGATATAGTAAATTGAAGCTGCAGTCCCATTTTGTCTTCTATAGACGATTGTACATTTTTTTTTTTGGTTATAGTAAAGAATTTTTTTCGAAGAAACGGCAATAGTATAGAGCGTCGGGCCCTGGCTATTTACTTCCCACTGAATGGTGACATCGCGGCATGTGCGAAGTCTAGGATCGCGAGGCAGATACCGAATGCGCTCTTTGAAGTAGTTCGCCGTCAGGCTGAGAGCCACGAGGAGAAGAGAACTTTTTGAAGACCTTCAGGCGGTGAGGCAAAGCATGTGGCGCGCATGGAAAAAGTAAGGCTGGCTATGAACGTATAAAGACGCGTACGTTCGTAGCATGGCAGCGCCAAGCACGGGGATGCAGCGGCAAGAAGCAGAGGCACAGCGGAACTGCGTAGGCGGTTTGCCGCGCTTGACTTTGACGCGTGCGTTCCTAACTGCTGCCTCTTAAATGACACTTGAGTCACGGAAGACGATGCCGTGATCATGGAAAGCTTTGGTTTTCACAAAGGATCAAACTCTCTATATCTTTGTAGCCATGTTGTATTCGTGTAAATGCAGTACTTCCACAAGGCATAAATGTTGTCGAAAACGTGATAACATGTGATCACTGATAATAAATAATTATCAGATGAAGGGACGATAAGAGCAGGATGTAAGATATTTCTGATTGCTTGTTTCATAAACCAACACTTTGCGCTTAGTAAGCAGCTAGAGAGCATAGTCAAAGCCATGGCATTGCCAACAACTGATACAGTAAAGATTTTTTCTGGTCCGAGCTACTTTACTATAGAGGTGTTCTACTGTATTGAGTTTTAGCTGATGGAGCCTTGTCAGGGAGAAGTTGTTAACACTTTTGAAAAGGCAAAGGGAGAGCCTTGCCAGTGTACTTGAGAGATAAAGAGGAGGCAGGAAGCCAAAAGACAAAACAAAGCAGGGAGCTCAGCCAGAGCTGTTTCTGCTTGGCCAGCTGGCATGGCACAATGGGATATTGGGATCAGAACACAAAGAAAAAAAATTGCTCACATTGAGGTGCATGCACCACCTTTTCAAGGCCTGCAACACGGTCGTGATTTCTCAGAGTAATGATCCAGGGCCTCTGATTGCACTTTAGTTCTGTTAGTGTCAGCTGGCTGTCTAAACTGTTCATGGGCCGGTAGGTCTTTTTTTTTTTTTTTTTCATGCCTACTAAGATCAAGCCAAAGGGGGCACATATTGTGCCGTAGCGGACATTCATTCACTGCACCTGCTTCATGAAAAGTCAACTTTTCTTTGAAAACTAACATTCTTTTAGAAGTACAATAAAATATCACTTGAATGGATTTGTGCATGCTTGTTTTGATGAACCAAAGTATATGTTGGGCATTTAAATTGTCTCCGATGGAATTTATTTCACATTACGGAGCACTCCTTGCACTTATTGTGTACTTAGCTTTTAAAGGGACACTGAGGACGACACCTCCCAAAATTTTTTCTTCAAGTAAAGATCAATTCTGTGGCTCTTTCTTGCTATCTTGATGTTTGTCCAGCAGCAAAAGACTCATTTGTCGCTGAGAAAATTGGATTAACAAATTTCCAACAACTCGAATCAAACTTGTGACGTCCAGACTGAAAAGGAGTACTTGATCACCAAGAACTGCCCCAATGCACCATAGTTTGCTTGTGAGAATGGCTAGTGGTGGCAACACCTGCATTTCATTTTTTTTACTTTTCTAGCCAATGAAAGCTGCTTCTTTGTCATTAAAGTGTGGCAATCTATTGATACAGTTCAACTTCAGTTTTGACCTCATTGTCCATTTAATAAAATGCTGTAATTTTTTGCTGAGCTTTGGCATTCACTGTTGTCACTGTTGTAAAGTGAACAAGTTCTCCCATGCTTTTATGCACCTTTTTGAGGTCTTCCCGGGCAGCCAAAGCCTTCGTTGTCCTCACACTTTAGTGCCTCTTTTGCTGCAACCTGTCTGGCTGCAGCTGTGATTACTAAAGCAAGTGCATGAGCCAGTATGTAACTGCTGAAGCTACAAGCGAGCTATGTAGCTGTGCCAGCATTCTGAACTGGAAGTAGTAGTTCAGTGCTTTCCATAATGTTCGCTGCACTAAAAGCTAAGGTTTGCTGAAATTTGTTCAACTGGAACCCATTTGTATTGGATGCTATGGCCCTTCAGTGGGGGATTTTGGAAAATTTTTTCTTTTTCTTTTTTTGGAAAGTGGACTCAAGTGGTATTTCATTGTACCCTGCTGGTAGTTTGCGGACCACCGCTTGTGCTGTCAAAGTTTGTGTATTGCAGCAAAGAGCTTGAGTGTAAGGTGGGCTGCTGAAGAACTCTAGTAGGACTTTTCTGGGAATGCTGAACAGTCACTGTTGATGTTTGCACAAGCAAGCTGTTGGATGAATGGTTTAAGGGGGGAGGCTGCTCTTAAAGAAAAAAATTTTGTTTCTGCACCAAATTTAATCAAATTGCACACCCATGACTAGTTTTTCATGCTGATTCCAAAAATGTCATTGGTTTCATGATAGGATCAGTAGTTATTGAGATACACTTAATTACACCCTTCTCACTAATAAGAACAATTAAGAGAAAAAACACATTAGAAAGTTTATAAATTGCACTTGGTTGGGTTCTAGAAACAGAAATGAATACAATGTTGGAAACAGTTTTTTAATTTTACTATCATAAGTAGTTTTTAAAGACATTGAAACTCAAGGTACAAATAGTGCCTAACTTGCAATCAGAAACTAGAGCAAATTAAAAAATTTCTGAACCTTAATTACAAATTCTACTCCCAACATTGTGTAGACTACACATATGGCTACTTGCTAAAAAAAGAATTATGGTTCTATCTGCCATAGCTGCTGAGATATGCTAGTTTGGGACATGCTAGAGTCCAAAATTTCCATTTTGAGAAAAACAGCAAAAACAAACGAAGTGGTGTTTATGGCAAAGTACTTCAAATTTATTTATATACTGGCATCAGCAGACACTTAATAACCTCCTGGAAGGTAGTCTGTCTGACCAGAGTTATTAAAATGGCGCTTTTTGAGTGAGCGCTGAAGATTTTCTGCAGATTTGCGCTTCTGCACAGATGCTGTTTTTCTTTGATGATCTTTTTCCCGCATACGCTTGGTTGTCTGGGGGCTAGGCGTTAGGCTGAGCTCTTGCAGTATACGTGCAGCAGTTCTTTCACTCCCTGCATTGAATTTCATCACTGCTTCAGCCACAGCAGCCTGCACTGTGAAGAGAGAGGCATGTCTTTCCTTTCTAGCAAGGGACCATATCATCGAATGCAAGCTCTCATTGTTGTTTTGCGTTTTGCCTCGTTGGCATCGTTCTAGCAGCCTCCTGTCTGAAAGCCTTTGATATACAGGCAGTAAGGCATTGCAGACATGAGGAGGTAGACTGTACCGGTGAGGTGGCATTGCTTCGCCTCTGGCCTCTGCTGCATTCTGCCGGCACCAAGAATCGGGGCCTGTCGGACAGAGGCTGTGGTTTGAAGTGGAGTCGTTAGACGTCACATGATGGTAGGTGGCCATCACAGCTTTATGCGTGGCCTCCACATCACCTGTATGGGATTTGAGTGCCCACGAATAATATGAGCTCAATTTTGCGATTAAATCTTGCGTGAGCTTGCCTCTCCCACCAAGTGATTCTCCAGCAGCACCTTTCTGTTTGGTAACCATGTTGCGCAAAGCAGTGCCCATGCGTTTCTGCACATGGTTTACACAATCCTCCTTATGGATTTCAATATACCCATAGACTTCAGCTTCTTGCAAAGCAGGGAACGTGCGACTGTCCCCGTCAGACAGCACTGTAGTATAACGGAGCTTGTGTTGCTGCAGGGAACGCTGAAATAAAATGAGGGCAGCCTCAACCTCCATTTCACCAGCCTTCTTGCTTGTGTTTTTTTGGCAGATGTGGCTCTGCTTCCACGATGGGTACGTTGGGTCGTCTTCTTTGGGGCCCTGCTCACAGCCGGCGCAAAAATTGCTGAGAACAACAAAGTCAAGAACAAGCCCAGTGAACAGTTCAATCACAGTTCCGACGCCGATGTGCGACGAATGCCCGCGTGTCATCCATGAGCCGTCGAATGACACCGCGATGTTGCCCGGATTCCCGAAATTCAACTCTGTATAAACTTCCCGAACTGCTCGCGCACAGTCGGAAGTCAACTTCTGAGCCGCACGGTCCACCGCGGGCGTCAACTTTGTCTTGACGTATTTCTGCCAAGTTTTCGAATGGAGACCGCGGTGCGATATATTCATCACCGAAAATATATCATTCAACGCGGCACGCTGGTTACTTGTTGACTGCATTGCGCGCGCGGCGAGAATGTTCACCACGAACGGGCTCACTGTCTGGGCGGTCTCCACACGCGGCGAACTCCATCGAGATGACACGTCGCCACAGTTCTCGCATGTCAGGGTCAACTTAACGGCGAGGCCATACTCTCTGTCAGATTTTTCAATCAACACGTCGCCGTTGCATACTTTGCACTTCACTGACGACAGCATCTCGTTCACCAAGCGCAAGCTGACGATGGAGAAGGTGTCGCCGGGTGGGGCAGTTGCGGCGTCTCCCATTGCACCGAAGAATGCTGCCTTTCGCTCTGTTGCTGCCGCTGATGCCATCTCATGAAGTTTCTCCTGGGCTTTTTTGTCCCTTTCTTCTATCTCGGAAGGTTGCAGCATTCGGGTATCGCGACGAACACGGCCGCTGCCCGATGAGGCTTCCGCGACCGGCGGCAACGTTAGGCCTAGCTCGGTCGGCACCTCCCGATCCGCTGGCGGAGGCGTACCCACGGTGCCTGTGGTGTCCGCGGTGCTCGAGGTGACCGTGGCGCTCTTCTTGAGGTTGTTAATGAGCGATTTTTTCCTCTTTTTTCCATATCTGTGCGTCGTGCTGAACTTTGGCGCCGGCGTTGACATCGTCGCGAGAAGCACCAGCGAACACACCTTGACAAAATGGCTACCGCTTGGGCTCAACAGACGCTTCCAGCAGACGACACGAGGCCCTTCAGCCAATCAGATAGCAGCTTTCAGTCACGTGCACCGACTAGCGAATAGCATCGCACGTTGCGACTGCTTTTTGGCGGCATTTTCTCCCTCATCCAATAAGCATAAAGAAGCAGGAACTGCGCGAAATTTAAAACGAAAAGCAGCTCTTCCAAACGAGACCAAGATGGCCGCGATCGCTGCAGTGAAACAATAATAGCATGTCTCGGAAAAAGCCCCGTTATTGCGCGAAAATTTGCCAAGAGCGAGCTCGGATCGAAGTTTTATACTCCTTTTACAGCCCAAATATTGGCTCTAGAGATTAGAAAATTCACAGGGTGGTAGAGAAACAGCTGCAGATTTCGAAAATTACATTTTTGAAAAATCAATTTTTTCGCGATTTTTCCGCTTCTAAGAGCCGTCTCCCCCCTTAAGCCTAATTGAGCCCCAGATGCTTCTATACTATTGCTTAACAGAGTAAAGTTGTAGGCCAGTTGGTGTGACATTGACTAAAAAACTGCAACAGACGCAGGACAGAGGGTTGTCTTACTGCCCTGTGTTGTCTTCTCCCTCTGTCCTGCGTCTGTTGTGGTTTTTTAGTCATAATGTACTATTGCACTTTTTGACCTTAAGGGTCTGGAGTTTGGTCGTTTTCCTGCCATCTGAAGTTTCTTTAGGGTCCGTGTTGAACAAACTTTTAGGCTACGGAAAGATGTTGCCCTTCAGGGAAACCCCCATTTCTTGGCTGGATGGGGAGACCCGATGGAGCCATGCATAATTGAGATTATATATAAATTAATTTACAAATATAACCACCTGCATTCGGAGGCATAAGTGGAATATTTTTTTTTTTTTCAGATTGCTTGTTCATAGCAATAAAATAAGCCCAGTTTATGTTTCCGTTCAGTAGCATGTTCTCTGTGTCGAGGAACTGCTTCTAGCTGCATTTCATTGAACTCCTCGATCTTCCTTGGCTCTCAGCTGAGGATATGTTGCTGATCCCTCATTGTTCTAGGGCCCTGTCTTGCGAGGGCCAAATGTAGTGGTTCTGTCATCACAGCTAGCAGCAACGTAAATTATGTCACATTTGTGTTTTTTTTTGTTGCAGAGAGACGATGGCTCAGAAGATGAACCTGTTGAGGACAAGGTGGCTCGGGTGGTGGGCAATCTGGGGCCGTCTTTGCTTCTGGCTAGCTTCTCCGAGGCTACCTGCTTTTTCTTGGGTAGGGGCTTGTTACATTTACACCTCATCTTTTTTTTTTTCCCGGAAGGCTATACTAATAACGGTGATTTGAAGGTGTGACCAGGTCCGCCTGTGTGCTGTTTCTGCCGCTTCATCAGTATGTAGCTGTGTACACCTCTGTCAAGCCAGTCATAGGCTTTTTGAGTGCACTCCTAACATCCTCGAAGTTGAAATAAAGGTATTTGTATATGAGGTCTTTTTACGAAGTCATTGGTACAAATGTGTATTCCTTTATTCTACAAAGCCAGGGGTCGCAACAGCTGCGATTAAATTTCTAGAATCATTCAGAGCGCAATTTTACCAGTTTTATGCATGTGAGACTCGCATACAGCTTGCGCCTTATAAAGGGTTAACAATATTCTGATCATCATCTAATCTGGTAGTCTCCGCTAATCTTCTAATCCTGTAATTTCTGATCTCTGGACATTTCAGGTGGCCTGAGCACCATGCCAGCTGTGAGGACGTTTGCCCTGTACGCTGGGCTTGCACTTCTTCTCGACTTCGCACTCCAGATGACCTGCTTCGTTGCGCTGCTCACACTAGATGCCCGCAGGCAAAGAGTGAGTCGTTTCCCCCGATTTCACCTTGGCTAAACGGGCAGAGAGATCAGCGGGCAGAAGTTGCCCTAATGAGCTCTTGCCAGCGAAATCCAGCAGTAGTCTCCTCTGTGCAGAGAAAACTAACTGCTTGGTGCTGAAATAAAAAAATCGTGAGGTATACTATGGGCTGCTGTGCTATTACTATGTTGTCTCTCCAGTAAGCATTGGTTGTTCAAAAGCTTAAAAGGTTCGAAGGTATTACAAAGATTTGTTGTTCATAAAATTTGTGCTTTTGCTGGAACAAATTTTACTCCAACCGTTTTGGTAAACATTCTGTTCTGATTTCTTCCTTTCAGTTACAGTGCAGTGGCGTGATGCCTGTGTTTCTTTTTTTTTTTTGCAGAGCCAGCGTCTGGATGTATGCTGCTGCATTTCAGGGTCAAATTCTATTATGATTGAAGATGAATCGTCTGAAGGGTTTTTGTACAGGGGTTTTGCTCACCACTATGCTCCCTTCTTGATGAAGGGTCCTGTACGTCTTATTGTGGTTAGTATTGGGCAGATCTTTTTGTAGTGGTTGTTGCGTGTTTTTTCTTTTTTCTTTCCTTCCTTGTTTCCCATGATGTCAGTGCGCATTAAAGAACCCCCAGGTGGTCGAAATTTCTGGAGCTCTTCATTACAGAGTCCCTCATAGCCTGAGTCTCTTTGGGTTGTTAAACTCCCATAAACCATTATGTGAAGTTAAAATTGTGTTGCACTATAGACCTCAGTCCTGTAGGATTCTTCATCCTGCATAAGCTCTGAAGCGCCTCATATAAAATGTTGGCCTTTGTATTGGATTCTCCATGAAGTTTTCCTCTCATAACAGGAATGGTTTTCCAACAGTTTTGTTGAAACATGGCTTTAATTCGCTCACATTGAAGAGGCGTTAGGCTTGATGTCAGAGGAATTTTTTGGTGTAGTTGCACTAGTGTCAGAAAAGTTCAGCACTTCATGTGTGCACAGACATCAGTAGAAGTTATCTGCCATGTGCATTCAGTCACCAGATATGAAGAAGATTTGTACTTTTCTGCGAGTAATGAGGCATTGAGCACATGAATGTCTGATCCCTATCTGTATGCATGTGTTTATAGCACAAACAGCATCTCACATCTTCTGTATTTTGGCCAGAAAGTAGAAGTGCTTGTCTAGTGGCCTTCTTGTAGAACTAGCTATGGTAAACTCGGATCTAGTACAGTGAAACTGAGGTCCCATTTCGCCTTTCAAGGAGACTGTACATTTTTTTTTCCCTTTAAAATTAAGACTTTTTTCAAGTCAAGGATCGTGAGGCCAGCGTTTGGAGAAAAATGGATACCGAAAACAATAAAACGTTTTTTTTTTTTTAGATAGCTTCACTGCCGAGCTCAAGAGCGCAAGGAAAAGCCAATTTTTTCAATGCCTTGGAGCCGTGAGGCAAAACGTGCAGCGCGCACGGAAGAAAAAGAAAGTAAAGCTGGCTGTGAACGTAGAAAGAAGTCGACGCGCTTTGCTGAGGAAGGAAAGCTAGTGAAAGTGCAGTGATGAGTAGAGAAGGGAATATAAGTGTGAACATTGGAGCACGGCAGTGGCGGCATTGCTTGGGCGGTTTTGCCATGCGTGACTGTGTCGTGTGCGTTTCTCAATTGTTGCCTCATAAATGACTCTGAAGTTGTCGAAGACGATGCCGTGTTCACACAAAGCTCTTGGTTTTTATACGGATTGAAACTGATGTTATATTCATAGCCGCGTTGTATGCGTGCAAATGCAGTACTTCCACAAGACTTAAACGAAATTGAAAACATAACATAAACTGAGAACTGAAAATAAATATTTATCACATAAAGGTTCGATGAGACCAGGATGGAAGGTACTTCTGAGTGTTTCTTTAATAAGCCAACACTTTGTATTTAGTAACTAGCCAGCGAGCATCCTCGGAGTCATGCCATCACCAACTGATGTAGAGTGACTTTACTATAGAGGGGTTCAAGTGTGTGCTTATTTGTTTACGCTGTTTAGTCATCGCGAATTATGAGCCATCTCGGTCAGCTCTTAGTACTTTTTCTGACTGAAATTAAATTGAGCTGCACTCAATTTGTTTGAAAGGATTGTTAGCAGCTTTAGTTAGAAGTTAGTGCTACTTTACAGCTTTGTACAACACATTTTGGGCCTGAATACAGGCACAAAAAACTGGCGCTCGCTGGAAATGTCATTGTTTACCTATGTTTTTCCTTTTGTTTGTTTACTTTTCGTTACAGCTATTGGTGTTTGTCGGATGGACATGCTTGTCATGTGGGGCTCTAACAAACACTAGGATAGGCTTGGATCAAGAGATCTCCATGCCTTTGGTAAGCATTGTTTTGTTCACAGCCTGTAAGCAAGATTATCAGTTCACACATTTGGCAGTGCCTCTCTGCTAATAAGCATTTTGACATGCAATGACTAAGGTAATCAGCTACCTGTCAGGTTAACAGTACTCTGCCATTCATACAAGCCAGTAACAAGACAAGCAGTGTTGGCTAATCAGTGCTGTAGAGAGGATTTTTATCACTTCACTATATAGAGTGGTAGCTAGCAACATTAGTTCGATGTCCTTGCTGTCAGAGTCTAACCATTGTTCAGTAGCAAGGCAGCGGTTGTAGCAAATTATAGAGCACCAGTTTTGTGCCTCGAGCCTTCAAACGAGACTTGCATATATGCTTTTCTGACTAATAATCATCACACACTAGTTGTTTTCAGCATGCAACAATGGACAAATTCACCGTTATCAGTTAACTTATACTAATACTTAGTGCATACTTCTTGCATGTTTCTGTGAACCACATAGTGGCGAGGTACTGCTTTTGAGCTTCGGTTCTTGACTCCAGGCCTGGATTCTGAGAAAACCAAGTTTTTTCACGCACTCTGAGCAGAATAGAGTTGAGCCTTTGCATCTGCTTCATTCATTTGACAGGCATATGTATGCATTCTTTTAGGGGAGCAGCTTTCAAACAGCACTAAAATGGGCATTTTTACCACCGAGATGGAAGTCTAACTGCTGTACCACTCAACTGCCTTCTTTCGCACAGGACTCGTACCTGCAAGACTACTTCCACATGCAGAAAACAGCGCTGGCTGTGGGGCCACCGCTGTACTTTGTGGTGCAGCCGGGCTACAATTACACGCGCTTTGAGGACCAGAGCCTCATCTGCGGCTCACCCGGCTGCAGCTCCCAGTCACTGCAGTCACAGATCAGCCTGGCTGCCATGTACTCCAATGTGTGAGCATGCGTACTACCTTTCTCGTCATCTTGTGGTTACGTGGTACGGCTGTTAGGGCAGAAAACACGCATCTTATACGACCTGCTTGCCATACGTACCAAATTCATTGGCTTTGCAGCATCGACACGAAGTGCCAAATGCACATGTCTGTTGTATTAGTTTCTCGCTTTCGCTTGATTCGCTTGATATTTTACGAAGGTGAGCTTTGGCTTATACACGTTCATTTTCATAGCAGATGTTGGTTTCGTGTTCAGGTGTTTCAACATTGCTAGTCACCATGGCCCCTCCCCCCCCCTTTTAAAAAATTTTTTTTGTGGGCCTGAAATTTGGGCAGGTTGGTCAGTTCACGTGTGCAGTGCAAGCAAACATTGTGAACAGGAGGTTAAAGATTCGGTGGCAATATTTGTACGTTCTTTGTTCTCATAGCTACAAATTTGCTCGGCCTCAATCGTACCGCCTGTGGCAAAAGTTTACAGTCCACCGCGCCATTCACCTAAATGGACTGTTGGACTATAAACTTTTGAAACAAATGGTACATAACTGTTTGTATTCAGAAATAATATATTTGTCTTATTCTTATCTATTTATTTATTAATACTGCAATTTTGGTTTCAGGTTTTTGAAAACGGAAAAAATTGTTTGTGGATGGCCACAATCTTTACTAGTAAAATGTTGCTGTTCATAGGCCAGCGTTTCTGAGAGTGAGCCCGAGCTTTGTCTTCGTACTGATGATCCTCTTCCATTGGCTGTGGCTGCTGATGCATCAAGCTCCAACTTTATTTCTTGGAGCAGGAATGCTATATCAAAAGTCCAAAACAAACATAGTATAATTTGAAGCGAGGCTAAGAAAGCATCGGATATAAGTCTATAAGTTCCATTCGATAACATGTGAAACAGGATGTGATCAGATTAGTCAAGTTTGCGCATAGTATAACGCTATTCTTTGATAGTATTGCTGATACGGAGGCTTTGAAGTGAATAATTTGCTTGTAGATAGTTTCAAATTATAGAAACTGAATTTCACTGTCGTCATTATAATGAATAAAAAAACACTCGAACATAGGACACCATCAGGCTGTGCACAAAATGAGTTTGGTTGGGAATCTACTTGTAGTAGAGCCCGCGAGAGCGTGCGTAATAGAATACGTAATGAAATGAAATCATGACCTGCAACCACATGAAAAATTAATGCTAGTCTTTTGCTTCTTTAGGGACTTGGTGACATCAGCGCCATATGCATTTAGAATAGGATAAGTATATTGCGTTTTGACCAGAAGCATCGCATTTATTTTTTTATTCACAATTGGTCGATTTACCATTATCGGCATGCTTGTTGTTCACTCCCTCTCTGTGTGTGTATGTGTGTCATGGAAGCCTTCTCTTATTCTTCTACCTCCATCTTATAGAAAGGAATGAGAAGGGAAGGGGACATTAATTTTGTCCTTTGTGTAATACACTGTGCAGAGTACAGGTTATCTTCATTTCTTTACAAACGAAGGCTTCTTTCTGACCAAATAAAGGTGCCTTTGAAAATACTATCAAGGTTGCTGAATGGGGTCATCAGCTTGAAGGCCTATTGTTGAGTAAATGCTTTTTTCAAATCTACATTCAAAAGGTTGGAACATCTGCAGACCTTTGGTGATTCTTAGCCAAAGTATTCTTCTCAAAAACAGATTGGACTGCACTGGACTCTCTGCCGCTGTTGTGCATCGCACTTTATCTCTGCCTTGTTCTGGTGGCTTCCTTTAAAATCTCATACATTGCACAGAGTGCCTGTTGTTCCTTCCTTTATGGTGTTCTTGTTTCTTGCTAGAAGTGGACTTCCACGGGGCCCGGCAGTGGGTCACTTTCTTTTGAGCTGCTTCCGAGAATGTGGAGCAAGCCCCAGTGGGTCCCCCTTGAACAAAGGGCATTCATTCCTTTGAAAAGTTGACAGGTTCCTTCAGCTTTTCTTTCTTCCTTCTGCCATTCTTCTCTCCAATTGTGTGCACACCTGTTGCTGTCAGTACTTGCTCTCCATCCAGCTGTGCTTGCAGAGTGACTGACATTTTCACACGTTGCTGAAGGGCTGGGGTGGCATTTCTTCGTGTGGTTGCTAGTATATTTGTACATGTCTCACGTGGTTTTTTTTCTTTATGCATCATAAATGTGTGTGGAAAGCACATATAATTGAGCTAGAGAGTAATTGTAGCCGTAAGTTTGTAGTGCAGTGTGCTGTTCTGAGATTTTTTTTACGGGTGTGCGAATATTCGAAATTTTGAATACGAATCGAATATGTTTGATATTCGTATTTGAAAATTGATATTCGTGAATTTCCAAATATTCGAAAATTCCCGAGTACTCGCCAGCGATCGTATACTGCGCATAGTTTCATAAATTCGACTGTGGCAAAACCACAATATCTAGGCAAATTAGCCGATAATAGAGTTAAAAATTCCAGGAAAACAATACAGAGGTCCTATCCGCTTCCTTCTCCGCCGTTTATCACGCGGACCGACCGCATCCCGACGCCGCAAGGCTTCACCCCGTGAGAAGTTCCCCAAGTGGGCTTTTTCACATGTCACCCGTGCTGCGAACAAGATGGCCGACGGCCCGCTTCGAGCAATCGCAACGGGAAATCGCGTTTTTTTTTTTAATCCTTCTGTAATATGTTACATATTTAATTCCCACATCCGAAGAATGTGTCCCGTCGACTTCATAACTCTCCGAGCGTGACTTCCGCCATACCGTTTTGTAAACTAGCTATGAAACAAAGCCTACTTGCGGAATGCCGCGGGAGCCTCCTAAAGGGGCGCTTCGAGTAGTCACAATAGGGCAAGCGTTCCTGTTAAAATCCCGCCTATTGCATGGTGCATTGTAACCTGCACACCTCTTTAGCGGACGTAACGGCAGGCGTGGCAACAATTGTAAGGCCTCTGTCGCTAGGGTAAAAAAAATAGCCTGGCTGCGTAGTTTCGGTTTCTGAGCTTCACCGCTGCCCCGCGGCAACTTCAAATGTCGGCCCGCGCATTCGCAGATAGTCCGCTCCCAGCTCCGCGCGGCTTATTTCTTTTCCCTTTTTAGAAACCGCTTCGACGCCAGTGTGTGTTCCCCGGCCCCTTGCTTGCATTTGTGTTGTTCTTTCAGCACTCCAAAACGGGTGGCTTGTCACATGCTTACAGGTGTTATCGCGATGGAGCTGCCTTATAAGGCCTTACTGCATCTTCAGCATTCTCGGCAGCATTTTTTTTTATTGTGGGGCGGGGCAATTTTATTAACAGAGGCCTTCGGATGAACCGGGAATTTCTTCCGGTCCCTTGAACTCCGAATGAATGAGGTTTAATAGTCATCATGTTATTTTTTTGTGGCCAGTCTGTCATTTTACAGATTTTGTTTTGCATGACCTCATTATAGTTTGGATACTGTTATGCTGTCTAATCAAGTAGCATACATTTCTGTGCACATCATGTTTTTCTGTATGGTACTGAGGCAGTCTAGTTTTGTTTATTTTAGTTGCAAAGACCGTACACTATTTTGAAAAAAATAAGGGCAACAATGTTTGCTTGCCCAACATTTTCTGAAATTTTTTTTTGTACTGAACAAATATTCGATATTCGAAGCCATTTTTTCTTCATATTCGTATTCGATTCGTATTCAAAAATTTCAATATTCGCACACCCCTACTTTTTTGTTTCTTGTTCATTTTATTCGTTGGCTTTCTTGATAGCATTCCCACTTTCAACCAGTTTTTAGAAACTAGACCTTGCAGGTAAAAACTGGTCCCTAGTGGTGCAGTGATTGCTTGGATAGATGATGGAGCATCTGAACGCAGACCACTGTGGAGCAGATGCAAGAATGAAGTGATGCTGCTTCTTACTTTTCTTTGCCAGCAGAACCTATCTGTTCAGATTAGCCGCCGTGGTGGCTGAGTGGTTATGGCGCTCAGCTGCTGGCCCGAAAGACGCGGGATCAATCCCGGCCGCGGCGGTCGAATTTTGATGGAGGCGAAATTCTGGAGGCCCATGTACTGTGCGATGTCAGTGCACGTTAAAGAACCCCAGGTGGTCGAAATATCCGGAGCCCTTCACTACGGCGTCCCTCATAGCCTGAGTCGCTTTGGGACGTTAAACCCTCATAAAACATAAACCATATCAGTTCAGATTATTGCTAGGAAGTAGTTAGAGGCCTCTGGCATGCCAATACTGAATGCAGCAAGTAGTTTGACCACCTTCTTAAGGTTTCGGTAACACACTCCCTAAAAGATTGTGCAGCATCTTCACAGGTTTTTCACAGGTGCCTTATAGATTATTTCTTTGTCTGTGAGAAAAGTCGCACATGGCTTGGAGGCTGGGCTACCCCAGTGTCCAGTAGCATCAGTGGAGCCTAGGAAAGAATCGTGATGCAGCGTTAGTAGTTTTCAGCATGTTTATATACATATATACAAGGGAAGGAGAAAAGAGATGCTTGTTGTGGCATACATGGCGTATGCCAACAGCCACCGAAACAAAGGTGCATAGGGAATGTTTTTTTTTTTAATTTGTGGTGCTGATCAATGGAAGAATAATACCTTGATTTCTCTGTCGCTTAAAGACAATTATAAAGCAGAAGGAAAAAAAAATCATGCCCCCGGTGGTATCGGAACACCCGATTTCGCGTCCGGTGCTGTCTACGCATGCACCACGCATGTATGTATGCACGCACGCACACACACACACAAACACACACACGCACACACACACGCGCGCGCGCACACACGCACGCGCGCGCGCACACGCACACGCGCGCACACACGCGCGCGCACACACAGACAGACAGACACAGACAGACAGAGAGAGAGACACAGACAAAGACAGACAGAGAGAGAAAGAGACACACAGACAAAGACAGACAGAGAGAGGGAGAGAGAGGATTTTCATGCTGTTAGAGTCGTCCTTTTGCGGTAACTTAGCACTGCTTTGAATGGCCTATTTTCTTTGACAGGACTAAAATTAGCGAGCCTCCATTTTCCTGGATAGATGACTACTTCACATGGACCAAGACTCCTGCATGTTGTGAAATGGACAATGCCACGATGGCCTTTTGCCCACGCAACCACACCAGTAAGCCCCTTTTGCTACGTGAGACTCCTTCAAGCAACGGTTTTGATTGCATTCTTGAATTTCGTAGAAACTGTGGGCCTTGTGGCAGCACTTGAGGTTACAGGTGTTGTGTGTTACAGCAAAGGCGTTGGTATGAACTGTCTGTCATTGTTAGTAAGTTCTGGCTAATGGCTGAGGCATAGGTGTTAAGCATTGCCTTCTTTTCAACTTGCCACATAAGCAAGCGATGCTAATCAAGCATTGCTTTTCACAGTTGCTTGAAAAGACACTATAGTTGGCAGTTGAGGTGTGCGTGACTCACCATTGTGGAAGTTGGTCGTATTAATGCTTATGCATTTTAGGATGCAAAAGATGGGTTAATGTTTGTTTTTCAACTGTCTCTCCGATGTGCTTTGGTGAGTGCAGATAAAGATGGGCCACTACGCCGACGTGTGAGATGCTTTGAGTGAACTATGTCAAATATTAATGAAGTGCTTCTTTTGGTGTATTACATGCTTCATTTTTCTACATCTTCTACAGTTCATTCAAAAGGAAAATGCTCGCTGCAAGGGCTCAGTGATCAGTGTGTTTGGCGGTTGAGCCCGGGAACGTGGGATCAGTCTTAGCTGGCGTGGCTGTGTTTCGATGAAGGTGAAACATAAGACACCCTTTTGTTGTGCAATGTTGGTGCGCGTTAATTAAAGAACCTCAGGTGTCCAAAAGATATCCAGAGCCCTCCACTATGGCACCTCTTTCTTGCTTTCTCTTTTCATTCCCTCCTTCATACCTTTTCTCACAGTTGGGTTCAGGTTTCCAATGAGAAGTGAGACAGCTACTGCGCTTTTCATTTCCTCAAAACCAGTTTTGATTTTTTCATTGTGCAGTGAAAAAACAAAATAAGATCATTTGGAGTTGATCCGATTCTCTAGGATAGTTGCTGCCTCATCACCACCTGTTGTGTAATATGCGTGGTATTAATTTTCTGTGGTGCTGATATATGTAAAACACTGGCACGTGGTTGTTTGCATGTGCATTGTATGCCAAGTTTGTTACTGCATTAATTTTGTTACAAGTTTTATCATTAATTGCTCAGATTTGGAGGTGTGCATTGTATTTTCAATCCCTCCTGCAATAGTGCTTGTTGGGTCTTGGTTTGCTGTGCACTCGAAAATGGTTGTTGTGCTCTTTCCATAACCACTTTCCAATTTGAAGGTTTCTTTTTTTTTTTTTTCCCCCAAATATCGGAATAATTTTCTATTAATTATTTTTCTAGGGCCCAAGTCATGTGTGCCCTGCTTGTCAAAGCAGCCGCATCAGGAGCGCCCAGTGGGAGGTACATTCTCAAGGTTCCTTCTGGATTTCTTGGATGACAACCCCGATGCCAACTGTCCCAAGGGGTACGTTTTGTAGACTCCCCCACACAGAGAACCCATCCAAAGGTGTCTTTTAATTGTGGTTGATTAATTGATGCATTTTTAATTGTGATCTGCTGCTGCGGTTCATTTGCTGTGGTGCCTGGCTTCTGGGCTCAAGCTTGAGAGTTCGATCTTGCCCACAGTGGTTGCATTCTGACAGAGGCAAACTTCAGAACATTTTGTTTTCCCTCACCACTTGATTCAAACATGTGATGTAGTAATGAAAAATTACACAGAGCTCTTAAGATAACTTACATGCTTTTAATGCAAAAGCATTGTTTTCTATTTTTATTTCCTTTTATTTATTTTAAAATTGTTTCTCCCCCTTTCTAATGACACCTGCCCGTTAGCATACAGTTGTAAGTCAAAGGATATCCTATGGTTCACCTTAGTTCGCCAAGAAGCAACGCAGTTTTGGGACCTCTTGGTCGCATGCTCGCCTCGCAGTGCGAAAGTCCTGTGTTCAGTTCCCCCGACGTTCGGAAGAAATTTATCTTTCTTTGATACCAAGGTGATGTCATCTGGGATTTTTGGGCCAGTGCCGCTGGTCAACTCTGATGCTGGGTTTCATTGCCGATGAGCCATATACTTATTCCTTTCGCATTAAAAAAAAATGCAGTGATTGCATTTTGGAAGTGTGTAGTATTGCAACCTAGACTTGGAGGCTTTAGAGAGGGAAAATGATTGATGTCATGATTGCAGTTTGCTTGTGAGAATGACCGGTGGTAGCAGTACCTAGGTACATCCAGTTTTTTTGCCTTTTGTAGATTATGAAAGCTCCATTTTCAATGGAACTAGCCTCTTTGTCATGAGAAGACAGATATAGGCCAACTGTAATCTGTCCTCAATGTCTCTTTAAACAGTCGTTTTTCTCTCGGGTTGCAGATTTAACAAAATGGGGCAAAAATTTGGATGTGCATTCAGAATATACCCTACCTTACAACCATCACAGTTGAGGCAAAGAAGGTTTTCTGTGATGTTTTGAACATATGGCATCAAGCAAAGGAATAGCTAACATTGATGCTCACATGAGTGTAGCTGTATGCCTACACGGGTAACTAGTTGTAGCTATTCCTTTTGTCGACATCTTCATCTATCTTGCTGATTTCCCCTAAAACACTCTGGAATGATGTGTGGCTTGTGTGGTAGGAGCTAAGAGCATTAGACAGTTGAACTGGAGAAGTGCTCATTAGAGTAGAGGTGGCATGATGTCCATTTTTTTTTTTTGTGTTGCTAGGTGTCAATGACCTGCCTGTAGTAAGTTGTCAATGACCTGTCAACGACCTGTCAATGTAGCTGTCAATGACCTACTTGTGATGGCAGCTTTTCTCAGCAGTGATTTTAATATGGCAAAACGTTGGCCTGCAAAAGCAGCTGTTTGAAATCGTACTCAGTAGAAAAAGGAGAAAGGCCTAGATTTAGTTGAAACAACTTCATTTCAAGGTATTTTTCATTTCATTATTCCTTATACTCCACAGCTGTGCAGGTAACCCCTCCACATACAGTAGTCTTTATCATTTGTCTGCTGGTATGGTGTGGGTTGTTGTAAATACTCTAGGCTATGTAAACTATGAGTTACAATATATTTCTCTTACCTTTCTTTTTTTCCACAACTAGGGGTCACGCAGCCTATGCAAATGCTGTGCAAATCTACAACAAGAACAGCTCACAGGTTGGAGGTGAGGAACCTTGCCTTTTGGTATCCACGTTGTCTATGATTTATCATTCTTTTTCTTGTGTTCAGAAAACTGATTCATGGCCTTTTAAGTGGCATAATCTAGAGGCGCCAGCTGAACCTGCTTAGCCCTAAAACAAGAAATGACATGAGTGATGTAACTGTGATAAATGCAGCAGGGCAGGGCACCCTTCCACTTCATTTTAAATTTGAAACCACTTACATAAGCATTGCTGGTCAAAGAAGTGGATGAGATGTTATAGTGCACTAACTTAGTCAGGGTCCATTCGAGGGATAAAACAATAAATTCTTCCCTGGATAAAGCAATCTTTTATACTTTTGTTATTTGGGTGCAGTCAGTTGCCAAATTCAGTGATTTTGTTTACTGAAATACGGCCGGGTGAACCTTTAGTTTGCATCGGTTTTAGCATCTGATGTCTGGAGGGCAGCCCTGGCACACCTCATCATTTGTAGTGAACTATTGCATGCTCCGGAAAATGGGTCCTGTGTGCAGGAGAATATACTCTGGCTGCAGTTACAGCTGAGAAAAACTTGTTCTGTGCACCCAGTTCATGCCACCATTGTGTGCGTACGTTGTGACTGTCCTCAGCCTCCCTGCCTTTCTTTTGAAATCTTCTGCAGCTACGCAGTTCATGACCTACCACACAGCCCTGGCAAACTCTGAGGACTTCACCCTTGCACTCAAAATGGCACGGTTTGTGGCTGACAATGTCACGGATGAACTGCAGGCTTTCTCTTCGGCGCATAATGCGACAGTGTTTCCCTACAGGTTTGTGCTTATTTTTGCTTGTCGCATGCTTTTCTTGCTGAACTTATGTTATACTACTTGTCTGCAGCTTTTTACATCTTTGTGTGCAATATTCATAAATATATATAAGTGTACGTAAATGCATGCAAATGTGGTGTGCAGCAGTTGTGATGGTTGGCGCACAGCATTTATATCTCCATTTTGACAGCCTGTGGAGGTGTTAATGATGACATCTCCATAGTGCCTTCCTGATACACTGAACACAATTAGGCAAGGTCCCGTTTGCATTTTAATTTTTGTCAGCTTTATCCTGAAGGCTACAGTGAATTTTGCCTGATCAGTGCAAACATCAGCTGATTGTTCGATTACATGAATCTTCTGCAGAAAGTCAGAGCCATATGCTCTCTTAGTTAACGCAACTTGTGGCTCGAATTAATTTTTCTGCGCCAGGATCTTACTGCCAGATTTCTTTTCAAAAGCAGGACCTTTTGAGCACTGGGCCATATCGGGCATAATTCCAGATGGTGCTTAGGTAGTTGAATTTTGACAGCACTGAAATGCAAGAGCTCGGAGAAGTTGCTGAACGGTGCATAGTTCAACTGATTCGTGTTCGTTCCAGCTGATGTACTCTCTCTGTCTGTGTGCCGAGATTCACTTGTGTTTCTGTCGTCATTCTTGTGCGCTTGCAGCATATTCCACGTGTTCTACGAGCAGTACCTGACCATAGAGGCAGAGTCGGCGGTGCACCTGAGCATCTCGCTGGTGGGCATCTTCGGCATCACTTTCCTGCTGCTGGACCTGAACCTGAAAGCGGCCGCCATCGTCTGCCTCACCATAATCATGATTCTTGTGGACCTGCTGGGCATCATGTACTTCTGGGACATTGCGCTCAATGCTGTCTCGCTTGTCAACCTGGTCATGGTGAGTGCTTGGAATGCTGATTGACGGGGCGGCCACCTGCCTGGGTTGCTGCACTAGTTGAGATGCTTCAAAAACATGAAAACTAAAATAAGGCATTCAAAATATAGCCTTATAAATAAGGCATAATACATATTTTTATAAAAATTAAGACATTTATTGGCTAACATCAAGGATCGTGTGCCTGAAAAGCTGCGTGTAAGGAAAATGCCATATTTGTATACCAATCCACTCGCGTAAGAACCCACTGGCACTTTTATTTTTTTATTTTTATAAGCCCTTTCTAACATATGTCATTATGAGGGGGGTGACAAACCTGATGAAGTTGGCAGAGCGCCAAGATGTTGTGTGCCCTTGACAGAAGCGCCGCTGGTGTGCAGTGGTGGCTTGCTCAGCGTGCGCTGCTGTTGGCCCGGTTGCGCCACTGTATGCATAGAAAGCCGACCATTGCTTTGAGCATCGTCTCGAGAGGAGAGTAGCATTTTAAACCAGGACGCTATAAAGCATAAACACTGAAATGCTATGAAGGAAGCAGGACCTTCAGACCACCAATTGATTTGGCGAGCTTGAGATCGGGAGTCAAAATGCCTTGCCCCTCACCACACCAGAGGCTTGAACATTTGCATTACACACTCGTAACCATCCTGCGAGTTTTTTTTAACCTCGCATAAAAAATGCGCATCTGACCTTCAGAGTTCAGCACGTATGCTTAATCTTGCCGCGATTGGCCGGTGATTCCGGGTATCACAAAATTGTCTGATCACTCCGAGATACAGCAAACGCCTTTCAGAGTGAATGATGCTAAACACTGGTGTCACGAATGGATCTGACCACATGCTTTTGTTTATGATGGATCGATGGACGGACTGGTAAGCACGTGGGCGGGCGGGTAGGCAGGCAGACATATGTTATGAAATTTTGACTCTTCCAAAAAATGTCTTTAAATTCTTTTTTCCCGTGTAATGAACCCTCCCCCCAAATTGATGTCAACTTTTGTGAAAAAATAAAGGTGGGGGGGGGTCATTATGCAAGTACTATCGGCAAGAAATGAAGCGGGAACAAGACAATTGAGACCCAAGCAGCAAAATAAGAACCTCTTAGCCAGGGGAAGCTCCATACTAGCTCAGATTATTTTAACTTCGACGGTGCGAAGACTCCTCTTCAGAAGTGTTAATCAACCTCACTTGTATTTTCACTCCAGGAGGTAATAGTATGTTGGTGTTTTTTTTTGTTGCTACCTCAATTTTCTTGTTCGCGTTTCATTCCTTGCTGATAGTACATACATCGTATTGCTTGAATAATTGTCGTACTTAGTGGCAAATGTGGTCATAGCTCGCTTTTACAAGGCTATCACAATAACAAAGAACTGGAACGGACAGTAGTGATGAAAATGCCTTGCAATTAAAGAGCACCTGTGCATCAAATGTTATTTTGAACGAAACGAAACGGAACTTTCATTTACGAGAGAAGAAAGGGTGTGTGGTTGCCATTTTTTTTATTTGCTTGATATTCTTGTGTGCCATTGCCTCTTGCTAGGACAGTTAAATCTGCAATTACTTTTGCTGACAAAAAACAAAACAAAACGTGTACTAATATCTAGCGTCACAAGGAAGCAAACTGTCTTGATAACCGTATTCATAATTTTCTTGGCTTTCTTTGATAACATACAATCCTCTTCTGGTGTACATCTTAGAATCTTTGGAGCCACTCGTGGGCATACTGGAGTGGGCAAGTTAAGATACTTTTGTGAACTTTTAATAAGTCAGCATATTTGTAGTAAGTTTGTATATATAATTAGTTGGTATATTTGTAATTAGTTCACATATTTGCATAAAGGAAATTTTAATGCTGGATTCTACAAGAGCATGTGCATTGTCATAGTATATACATGATGCAAAAGCCTCCTTTCTGCATTTTAACTTTGAATGTTAAAGCATGCATAGTGTGGGAAAAAAATATCAACCTCCTAACGGACACATTTTTTTCCGAAAATGGTACCAAAATGGTCAATTAGTGTACCCATGCTGCCAAAAAAATGCTTTGGACAAGCCCTACTCTTACACTGGACATAGCGTGCTGGAAAACTCATGACAAGCTAGGCTTGTCATAAGCTTGAAATGAGTCTGCTTATGGCGAGCCTTGGTTGTCCTTGAGCCGCCGCGGTGGCTGAGTGGTTATGGCGCTCGGCTGCTGGCCCGAAAGACGCGGGTTTGATCTCGGCCGCGGCGGTCGAATTTCGATGGAGGCGAAATTCTAGAGGCCCGTGTGCTGTGCGATGTCAGTGCACGTCAAAGAACCCCAGGTGGTCGAAATTTCCGGAGCCCTTCACTACGGCGTCCCTCATAGCCTGAGTCGCTTTGGGACGTTAAACCCCCCTAAAACCCTAAACCCTTGGTTGTCCAGGTCTGCTAGGGGGTAAACTAGGTAGTTCTATTAAACCTAATTGACATCTTTCCAGGTTGAACATGCATGAAACAATAGGGGTTTGAAGTTCTTCCTTTTTAGATCTGGGCCAGTATGTTTATCCACATTGTTGGGGCACTGTCGCACTTAAGTTTCGATTTTGTCTCAATGCAGGCGGTCGGCATATCCGTGGAGTTCTGCTCCCACATTGTCCGGGCATTCCTTGTGAGTGGGCAGACCTGCCGTGTGATGCGGTCGCAAGAATCTCTCGCCACTATGGGCAGCTCTGTGAGTAGTTCGCTCGCAGACAGCACTTCGGTTTTTCTCGATGTGGTGTGGAGGCTTCGCTTTTATATGTGGCTGATGTAGCCCATGCTCTGTGTTGCATGCTGCTTTCTTCGGCTTCTTTTTTTTTTTTTTGCTATCACCAGTTAGGGGATAAATGTGATTGCACGGTGGTAAAATGTTGCCGTATATGTGTTTAAATGTTTCAGTATTGGTGAGAAGTAGCTTCCATGGCAATTTATTCTTCCCATTTAATGCCTGGGCTGTTTAACTTCAAAAGTGCATGTCAGTTTTTTTTAGTCATCGGTTTGTTTGGCATGAATAAGTCAGATTTTCATTCCTTTACCCAGTCTGTAGGAAGTTGAAACACGTACCGCAGAGCTGGCCCTGGTGTATTGATTGGTAACATTATTCGCTAGCTTCGCAAGCACATAAGATTTGGAAGCATCAGTGGTGATGTAAAGTCTATGCTGGTTGCTGCCATACTTTTGGGCATGCTGGTGATAGCTGTGTGACTTTTTTTTCTGGAAAGCATAGTACCAAAGGAATGTGGTGTATCTCTCATTTGAACTGCTGAACAAGCCAACTATTTTCAGTGTGCAGTAGGCATGTGCATCAGGCATGCAACTGATGTCAGATCCCCTCATGCTTAAGTTGTGCTATTTGAACATTCAAGCTGTGAAACTTATCCAGGCTTGTAAGCAGTGACAGTGCCATTGGGGGGCGAGGGGTGGCGACCGCCACCCCAAAGTTTGCTGGGCCACCCCAAAAATTTGCTGGGCCACCCCAAAGTTGTGGCCACACCAAATCCACAAAGGCATCATGCCTGCCAAAAATTTAATCCCCCTCCTTTGCACCACCCTGCTACAAATTTTCCGATGCTGTTCCTGCTTGCAAGGTTGTGGAACGACTAATTTACTGAACCTTTTCTTGTGCCTGCATTATCGGCTGCTGAGCAATGCTCCTATTGCTCCCCACTGGTTGTAAATGACAATACCAACCACTTATGATTGTATATTCGTAGGTGCTGTCGGGCATTACGCTGACCAAGTTTGGTGGCGTCCTGGTCCTAGCCTTTTCCAAGTCTCAGCTGTTCCGGGTGTTCTACTTCCGCATGTACCTGTCCATCGTGCTGGTGGGCGCTGCACACGGGCTAGTCTTCCTGCCCGTCCTACTGAGTTACATAGGTGCGTAGGGGGCAAGTTGAGTAGTTTGTGTATGCATGCATGTGTACATGGTGGTGAATTAGGCACAACCGTCCAGAGTCTGCAGCGCTTGAATCAATGCCACATTGTGCGCAATCCCTTGTCATCCCTCCTTGCAATGTGTCGTAGGGCTGGCTTGTGTTGTATCATCTAAGATCGTTGGCCGATTCACTCGTTTGGAAGCAGAGGAGAAAATGTCCTGAAATGCATTTTCGTTAAAATATGCACTGGGTCTAGCTAAGTTTTTCAGCATAACTACTAACAGTGCTAAGAGGAGGGGGAACTTGTGATACATCAAAACTGCGGCCGCGGTGAAGTGCGTTTTAGAATTTTCCTTCTTAGAACTCTGTGGCTAAAATTAACTGACTTATTAGCTGCCTGGTAGGATTGTCCAGAGAGCACAGGAAGTCTGATGCAGACTTGCAGGTTGTGTACACTTCTTTGACGAAGGCATTTCAGTCCTAAGGAAGTTATAAACTTCAAGACCATTGGTTAAGTTCACGGAGATGAGGAGACGTTTAACTCCTTAGTTGCTTTAAACCTTGAGAAATGAATAAGATGTGGAGGGCGCCTGTATCCTTGAGTGTGTGCGTTAAATTTTTAAACTTCTGTTGAAATGCCATTGCAGCTTTTGCACTAGTGCTGCAGCTATTGCCGCTTGTTCACCTTATGATTCACCTTATGAAGGGGTGTGATGAGAAGTGAAGGAGCTTTGTTTAGTGCATATTTAAGTTTGTTCACCACAGTGCTTTGCAGGTTTGCAGTTACAGGTACTGACAGATTTTCTAGGCTCGGTGGGACCCGATTCACTGAGATAAAATCGGCTTGAAGAATATCGCCACTTTTGCACTCTGCCACATTTTGTTTCGCTCACAAATGATATTAGCTTATATTTAAGCCTTGCTGGTGCTCCCGTCATGTTAGGATCGCATACGTTTGTGGTACTTCACACGCTATTTCGTTCGCATGCCCCAGAGGTCATATTACAAACCATGCCACCGCTCTGTACAAACATGCTGTGCTCAAGACAAGGACAGAGTCCTTTTCCAGGGCAACGATGGCGTGGTGGGCTGAGAGAGATGCATGGGGAGAGGGAACATGTGGGAAGCGACAGTTTTGGCGATGCTTCCCTTATTTCCATTGCATTCAGTCGACGAGCGGTGATGGTGGTGTCTGAGCCGCGACACACTGTGGTGGTTTGGTGTGGTGTTATCAGCGCATTCGCATGCTGGTCTTTGTAGGCTGTGTTTCTTGCACTGCCATTGCTACATCGGACCACGGTGTTCGGGGTGTCATAAAGAAGAGCACTATGTGCTGTTGGCTTGAATTGCAAAAATGAATTACGTAAATTTTCATGCTTATCAGTACCCAACCACGTGCATATTGAATCCAGGATGATGCATTCCTTGATGGCAATGAGTTTGCCTGTTCACGACTTACATAGTCTGAAAAATTGAACTTGCGGTCTTGGCAGAGTTGTGGATATGTACTATCGCGCTCAATATGACTTGCAACGTCAAGCAGCGTGGCCGGAGCGCTCCCCGGAAGCATGGTGGAGCCGACAAGCGATGCGCTTGAAACGAAAGGGAAAGAATTTTGCTGTTCCACCGCTCAGTCTTCTCCCCTGTGCCATCTGGGCTTGGCAGTACCACAGCGGTATCGCATCACCGGCACTTGCGTGACGAATGCAAGGCGTATGTCACGGTTGATTTTATTTCATTCCTTTGCATTTTCATTCCTTTTCATTCCTTTGCAATTCCGTTGCATTTTGTGAGTGGGTTCATTACGTAAGTATATACAGTAATTGCAAGCGGGAACTATATTCCACTGCATAGAAAGAGCGTGTATTTCTGCTCCATAGCTCCTGCCTCATTGCCAGAAAAAGTTGGCGCAGATCGTTGTACAAGCATTGTGTTTTTTGCAGTGTTTTTATTAACTTTGGACTGTCAGCTTCACAATTCATTTTTTTTTTGTTTCAGGGCCATTCAAATCGAAGCCTGCTTCATCAGCACCTCACTGAATGTCCAGTGCCTTGATGATCTGTGTAGCCTCATCTTGCCACCTGCACGGAGAATAGGTTTTTATTGTACAGAAGATGTGTGTAGATTAGGTTCTTGTTGCCTCAGAGAGGATTCTGCTGTTGCAACTATTTTGCCATTGTTTGCCTGAATACTTGTTCCTTTTATTTCCTGACGTAACATTTTTATTACGTGGATCTCATCCACTAATGACACTTTTTAAAGTTAGTTTATATAAGAAGATGCCTGTGTGACACTTTTGCCTGACCAGGGAAATTAAAATGCAGTGGTATGTTTTGTGTACAGATACTTAAGAGTGTACAGATAGTGTTTGCACTTTTTCACTATGGAAAATGAAACTAGCATGTGTGCCTAAGACACTGAGTCCAAACCCAGATGTTAGGTTGAGCATTGCTAAATTATGTGCTGAGGAGAGAATCTGATTCTTTTTTTACACAGTTAAGTCTGTACTCAATTAAATCTACTTGGTTATGTAATCTCAGGTCTTCTGAATAGCATACCTGCTCGCATTGTGTTTTATGCAATAAAATTGTTGAACTGTTATTCTTGGGCTTGTACCTCTGCCAAAGGCCAATTTCTCCTTGCAATTGGAGCTGGTAAGTGCGGTGCTGCTAGTGCCATGCACACTCACAGTTTGCCATCGCCTGTTACCTTGCATCTGCATGCTGTCACGATACACATGTTGCCCTGTCACCATTATGGGTAGGTTGGATGTTGCTCTGCTGGCTCCTCGGTCTGTTCTCTTACTGCGTAGCTGACGTGACGGCGAGAGTTGGAGGCATCTATGCAGATCCATCGGTTTGCCTCACTCGAGCAGCCGCATAAGCGCACAGAGTACGAAAGTGGCGCATTTTGAACAACTTTTTGGTACCCTCTGAATCTAAATTAGCGAGGTTCGACTGTATGTATTTGATTAACAGAAAACGCTTCAGCATAAAAAAATAAAAAAATCGCAATCCTTATTACTAGCAGTGAAGGCATATATGGAAAAAACCCTACTTATATAACTGTTTTTCGACCTGTATCCTGTCCATTACGGGACTAATTGTGTGCTTCTGTGAAAATATAACTCATTTATTTATTTTTTTATTTGGTGTTGGCGAGATACTTTTCTTTTCACCTGTGAATGATGCAATGTGGGCTGGGCAATTTAATTTTTTTTCTGCCCACACTAATGTATGTAAAGCCTCAAGTTATCCGCTGTTCAGATGTCCACCGAGATGAGACAAATACTGTGCCATTTCCTTTCCACAAAACCAACTCGATTCATAGAATACATTTTCGCTGATAAAGCGGTAAAGTGAACTATGTGTTTGCATGCAGGTTTGGGGCAAGGTGCTCCAAATCGATCACAGAAAGATGCGATATGTTGCAGCTCACAGACTATACGCTTTCATAAGATAGCTGCACGGCTGACCTTCACAACCTATACAGTGTCCACCTGACTCACTGCAACTTTGGCTTTGGCCAAGCTGTGCAGCTCTTGCCTGTCCCCACTATTAATCGCCACAGAAACTACTACCTCTGTCTTTTCCCCCCTGGACACTCCCGCCTCTAAAGGTGAAGTTTATTTCAGGTGTGAATGCAAAGAGCCACATGCCACAGGCAGCACTTCTGCAAGCTACTCTAGCCTACTTAGCTTCACAGACGGTTTAACTACTCAAGAAACCTCTTTTTATGGCGTTTATGTGCCCACAACAAGCCATGTACTTTCGTACCGGTTGTAGCGGAAGACATCCTTTATGACAGCTGAGCTTCACGGCATTAAAGAAGCCGTTTCCTATATCCTGCGCCGAACCTCCCAGCCTATGGGTTATATTGGCCGACTCCAAAGCATCTCTGCAGATTCTGTCCAACCTGCTGAAGAACGCCAATCATCAGCTCATTTTCCTTGACACCGGGTAACTACATCATTTAGCTATTGTTGCAGGCTGCTGCATAACATTTCAGTGGATACCAGCACACTGTGGCATTGTGGCCAATAAAAAACCAGATGAAGGGGCCCATAAAGGCCACCAACCCCGAAAATACATTCGGGCCTTCTTCACGAGATCTGATGCGTCCGAAATGGCTAAAAGGTTTGCTTGCAAAGAAACGTATCTGCTCTGGAGCTTGCCAACACATCACTACCAATTTCTGTACTCATTTGACACGCACCTCGGATCAATGCTTTCACCTAGAATTCCCCGCTATCTAGAAACACTTTATCGCCGACTTCGCTTGAACGCTGCATTTACAAACGGCTTGCGATGCCGTTTCGGTCAAATGAACAGTCCGCTTTGTGACTACTGCGGCTTGATCGAGACTCTGGAACATATCCTGCTTGAGAGCCCTGCGTATGCTGACGAGCGTGCATACTATGAACATTGCATGGAGAAGCTCTCCCCAGTGCCTCTAACAATGTACAGTGTTTTAGGTCCCTTAGCCTGCGCTAGGCAACTGCATGCATGAGACATGCAATGAACTTTTTATTTGCATATTTAATGTACATTGGACATCGTGACAAGCTTTAATTTCACCTTGCATGTTATCCTCATGCATTCTGCACGCAGTGAACTTTGTTAGCCCATTTGTCGGACTGTGCACTTCAGCATTTCATATGTAACATCATTACTTAGTACGCACATTAGTACGCATTTAATAGTTTCATTTTATCTTCTCTGCTTCTCCGCATTGCTCTCCTTCCGCCTTTATATCCCTAATTCCCTTCCCCACGCAGAGTAGCATGCCGGCGATTTTTGAACGGGTAAATTCTCTTTTTTTTTAATTAAATGGCTTCTCTCTCTCTCTGCTTCAAGTTTTACGTCCCTTCATTTTTTTTTTTTTTCATATTTAGCGCCTTTTCTGAATACCTTTCGCGGACATGCGCGTGCGCCAAAAGAGGGCCGAAACCAAAACTTGGGATTTGCGATGGGGAATCATCACTGTTGAAACAATTAGCGTTGGTTGAAACCGGAGCTCTTGGATGATACCTAATATCAAATAGCACTGATTGAAACAAACCAAACTTCAATGATAACAAACCAGGCTTGTTTGCAATAAAAACGAGCAAGCAGTGCTGTGAAAAAATAAACTGGTCAGTACCCTTCCGCTGTCTGTCTTTCTTTCGTAGTCGTATTTACGTTATGCAGGTGGCGACAGAAGTAAATTTTTTAAAAACATTTTCAATTACTATTTTTCGCGTAACGTTGCTCTGCCTAAAGTGGGCAGCACCTTAAACATGAAGAGCGCCGAATTTCGAGCGGGGCGACACCCGGCGGCTACCTTTGCTACCTGTCCGCAATGATCCCAGCGGGTGCCGAAGGACGCTGGCTAGTTCCACGTCGCGTATGAGGCGTGCGGCTCTGATACCTGTGTCTGCCGGCTGCTTGAACAGCACGCTGTTCCCGCTCTTCCGTAAAGTTCATCAAAACCGTGAGTCCTTTCTGCTGCCAGTCAGCTCGCTTTGTCTGCGCGACATTCGGATCGTGGCTTGACGGATCGCGCATTCACACTTGCGAGCTCCAGCTGAGCGTGGTTGATCTAGCATCTGTTAGACTATTCCACTCTGAATGTCGTCAGCCGTCACTCTTTGGAGCGGCTTGGGGGTTCCCGGGGTTGAAGGGAACCGGTTTATGACTGCCGTTTGATAAGCGATAGGTGCGCATGTTTACGTTGCCTTGGGTTATTGCTCAGTCGGACTAGCTGAGCCGGCGTTTTATCAGCCTGCGACATCGCTTTCAGTCGAGTTTTAGAAAGCGGAAAATCTCCGTCCGAAGGTCGTTTAAATTCGAAGGTCGACTGCTTTATAGTCGATCTCTTTACGAAGCGAACAAACACGTCAGCTGATCGAGCGTCTACAGTTTGATCACTGTCTACCGGGCCTTTTAGTTCCTGTTGTGGCATGACACTATCGCCGGCTAGCGGTTGCACGTAAGGTACGAAACCTTTCGCCAGCGATATATTTAAATCGCTCCTTCGTGTGACTCGTGTGAACTTCTCGAATCCGGCTGTTACACGTGTAGCTTGTCAAGGGGGAACCCGTGTGACAGTTTGTACACGCGTTTGTTGACCCTGTGACCTATATATGCCGCGCGTTCAACGCAGTTGGGAGCCGCCAATATTGTTTTTTTTTTACTTGTTCTTTCAGAATGGCTGTGAAAGCATACCAGGCAGTTTGTCTTCTGCTCCTTATCTTACAAGGAGTTGTCGGTCCACCTGTGGACAAAAGGAAAAAAGAACTACATGGGGCAAAAGAGGCGAATACTGTGGAAGAACCTCCGGATTTTGTATGTTGGTTTTAATTTGGTTTTCACCCTTGCAAACCTGTTATTGACATAGCATGTTTATGAACCATACGGCCATGGTGACGATATTGCCAATTTTACCGTCTTGATTTTGCAGGGCTTAGAATACAGCCGCTACCTTGGACAAGTTGTAGAGGCACTTGAGCAGGACCCCGAATTTTCTGCCAAGTTAAAGAGCATCAACTTGGATGACATAAAGGTATGCGATGTTGTATTATGCATTAGGTCATTATTCTCCTACCACACCAGTTGCTTAGATTGCATGCTGTTTTCTATTTTTCTCTATGGTACTCTTTTTCTCTTGTGGTTGCATGATGCAATTGCATTATTTGTTTAATTCTGTAGTGAGCCTGACTTATTATCTTGCCTGAAGAGATGGAAAGGCCTTTGGCCTTCTCAGCATAGGAGCCATTATTCCATTGGATCATGAATGCTCAGTGCTCGAAATTGCTTGCCAGTGTAGCTTGATGTAAGTGGTGACAAGTGTGATTTGTTCTGACTGGAAACAAGTTTATAACTGCGAAGATTTGCCCGTGTTTACACTGTTCGAGTCTCATTATTAAATTAATCTCATTTCATTCCCTTCACTTTCATCATGGCACTGCGAGCGACTCTTCATTGTTCCTTTGTTATGAGGCGTCAAGTTACTATAGCTGCAAAAGGTGCTGCTGCAGAGGAGACACGTTAGTCACGATACAGCTTGTCATCACTTTTCTATTGCTTTATGCTTGTTTTCCAACTTCTGTCGGCTTTGAAAAATGCTTCTCTAGGTACTCTAGTATTGACACGCATTTTCTGTGGGTTTGACGTATAGTTTTGAAGAAAACTGGATGTGTATGCGGGCTTCAGTGCAAACTGCATCACCGAAAGTATGAAAGCAGTTCTGTTTAATATTTTGCATTTGCATTTAGTTACTGAGGGCTAACCACGAGCAGTTGGATTTTACTATGCAAGGTTTAACTGCCTAGCACAGTGTCTTGCTGCACTCGACGTAGAATGTAAAGTGACTGCTATGAAAAGTGCCGTCGCATGATAAATGTGATGATATGCCACTCGTATGGAAACCATGCCTAGGCAAGCAATGGAATACCTAATTGATAATGAAGGTGTTTATGCGTGTCTTGTCTACTTCACCCTTTCCCACCTTCCTAGCTTCTGGTTCTGGTAACGTATTTTATGAAGCAGATTGTTTTCTGGGACTCTTTTGAAAAAGATGCTGTTGTATTAAATGGTTGCTCATTTGCTTAAAGGGAAAAGATTGCTGAGAACTTTTATTTTTTTGGCTTCTGGAAAAAGTAGTCGTGTAGTGCAGCATGTCAGATTATCCCCCCTCCCCCTCTTTTTTTCAGGCTTACATTGGAAATTTTATTTCTTGAAGAATAAGTAGCCTGAACATGCTTCGATTTTAAGCACTGTCCCTTAGTCGTTGCGTCTCCATCTGAAAAAAAGGGGGGGGGGGGGGGGCTTATGTTCACACTTATATGGCGTCCCTTTCTGGAGTGAGGTGTCAGTCTAATTGGTAATGCATGCTGAAAGAAACAGTGCAAGGGACTTGGACAGACAGAAGGAAAAAGATACACTTGAATGCAGCACTCATGTGCATCCCTTTCTTCCTGTCTGACCATTTTCCTCATGCTCTTTCTTTCGGTGTCCCTTCCTACCCTATATACATCATTGCCAACATGTGTAAACTTAATGCAAATGATAAAACGTTGATTGCAGACATGTTGCTGATATGTTCCGCATAGCCACAAGAAAAGAAAGAGACCTTTTTAGAAACAATAGTTTACTTAAAATACTGAGAAGTCTATTGGCACTATGGACAAACTTTCTGAGGCCCTTTGTCTGAAACAAAGGCATAATTAGTTTTTCAGTGTTTTGAGTGCACGTGTTTGTCTTATCTGCAAAGTGGCCACGACTTTGGCAAGTTGTGGCAAGTCAGTTGTTATTGATAAATCTTAAATCTTGGCTACTGAGCTGGAGAATTTAAATACAGCTACTGACTCAGGTTATATGTTTATACGAGACATATTAAGTACGATCAGGCTTGACATGTTTTGTTGTCTGAGTAGTTTATTTTGAAAATCTGTCTCATGAATGTGAAAGAAGGACGTCTTTGCATCAGCCACCAAACGTTGCAAAATCTATACATCCAAAAAACGCTGCAGTTGCATCGAAGTCAAGTGGCACAGAGCATCTGGAAGCAAATGCACTTAGTTGTTCTAAGTTATTTTACATAAAAACTGCTTTTCTTTTTCTCACTCTGGGACTTACCATTTTCAAAAATTATTATACAACTAGGCTGATGATGATGGAGCAGCCAGATTAAGGCGTAGCAAATTTTTTAGAAATCGGGTTGTGGAGACAGCACACTCTCGGAGGTCACTGTGTGTGTGATCATTACAGCATCATAAGCATCAGCCATCATGCTTCTGCGTAGCACACAGCTGTGTAGTTTTCATGCTGTTTATAGTAACTCAAAGTTTAATTGCAGAAATAGTTCCAGGCTTTTCCCAAGATAGCAGTCAGGTTCTTTGAAGTACTGTACTAGGATTAAACTTGCGAAACGAATAGCAGTTAGCAGCAACAGTCCATAGTCCACAGGCTGTTGAAATATTATGGCAGTAAATGAAATCAGCATTTTAATGGCTTACTGTACCAAACGAACCAGAGGTATCAAAATTCTTGACCTTATATTTCTATCTCGTGGCTAGCTCTTTGCATACATAGCAAGAAAAGCTGTAACGGTGGACTACTTCTTTTCTCTTGTGGAGGATCTCAGTGCGGTGGTCATGAACGTGGGTGGAGCTGCAATGCAAGCTGAAGGCGTGTCAACTATCAGCCTCTTTGCCCTTCGCCTTTCGTCGCAAAATCGATGGTGGGCTGCAGTCAGAATGTCCTGATTCTGCAGAGAGTCCACTTTTTGACTTTTCTCAGTTTGTTGTGTGCAGTGCACTGTGAATAGAGTTTAAGTTCAGTACACTCAGCTTTCAATGTTGGATTTTTACTTTCTCTACCAAAAGAGTGGCAAAGTGGCGGAGGAACTCGAGTTTGTGAGGCATGATGTTCGGAGCCGGCTGGACGAGCTCAAGAGAGTGGAGCTCGACCGGTTGCGAAAACTCACCGTGCAGGCTATGGAAAAGAAGGAACTTGGTGAGTACCTCTTCTTGCACGCTTCTGATTTCAGGTTTCCTATTTATTGTTTGGTATTCCTTAGCCCTGCTGTCTTCATAAGGGTTCCTGTTGCAACCCTGCCCCATCCAGACAGGCCTCATGTTACTTTTTATGAAAGCTCAGCTTCATAGAAGCCCACACTGTAAGGGACCACGTTAGTGTTGTGAAGAGTGCTCTGCACTTTACAAGGGCTGCACAAACATTGCAAGTTTCTAATAAAAAGAATTGCCGAAAGGCTTGGGATAGTATTGTTAACTATTATTGTTCGGTGTTATGTGTAGTGCTAAACCCTGAGGCACCCTCTTGATGACTTTCTAGGTCTACTGTTAATCACAATTTATGCAAACTCACTATGTGGGAAATTGTCAACTTTTGTTTTAGTAATCAGTAAATTTACACTGTTGCTGCTTGTGAACTATTTTTTACATTATGGAGTATTTTATCAAGCAGCAAATTTCTGATGGGACATGTACGAATTGAATTACATAATCATGTTTGAGAGCCTCTGATGTCAGCTTTCCATTTCTGCCTGCTTTAACTTTTGTGTGTTTCGAATTACATGCCTTCATTTTACCTAGCAGGCCTGGATCGTGGCAGTGTCAGGATGCCTCACCATCTAGACCACCAGAATCCACACTCCTTTGAAATTGAAGATCTGAAAAAGCTCATTGTCAGTGTAAGTGCCTGTATTGTATCATTATTTGCATATATCAACATGTTCTTGACTCTGATGTTCATGATCTCAGTTTCTTTTTTTTCTCATGATGGTTTGCAATTTTTCTTTGAAATGTAAGCTGAATAACAGCATTGTCTACGCTTATGTTTCTCTGTGCTTCCCAACTGTTGTCCTTGCATTTCATATGGGCTGAATGTGCTTTGTTGTTATTCATTTTTTATTTCCATTTTTTTATTATGTAAAATGATCGTTAAGTTATTAAATAAACATTAGAGATGTTCGAATATTTGGAAATTTCGAGTAGCGGATCAAGTATCCTTCTATTCGATTATGCATAAGAATCAAATAATGTATTTGCAAAATTATTTGAAACGAATCGAATATGTGCTCAGCTTTTCTAATGGTTTTTTAACGATGGCAGGAGGTTCGAATAAGGCCCGCCGTATTTTTATGCGAAGAATGTTCCAAAAGCGGCCCATACCTTTGCCTCACACCATCCTTTCGTGAAAAGCATGACGGAGATTAGAGGTTCGGCATCATGACGCGGTCCATTTGTGTGATAGCATTCATAGTGCTTGTACATGGCCTCCAAGGCTGAATGACGTGGCAGGGCTCGTGTAAATTCAGGAAAACCCTGCCTTGATGCTCGATCTCGGAGTCCATGTACGTAAGTGCTACCAGTCTCATTTCCTGCGGTGTTGTTCTAGCGCATACCAGTTTTCTAATAGGTGCAAGGCTTCCTCCGGCCTGGTGATTGGCTTTTCTGGAGAGATATGCTTGGCAAAAGGGTCTTTGACCAAACTAAGCAAGCGGTTATTTCCCTATAGCTATAACTTGACGGTCTTAAGGGTTAATATAGTGACTTCCTGTTGGGACCCATTAGTGGATATTAGTGTTGCGCCTTTTAGCAGCTATAGCTCTAACTTAATAAGTTTTAAACTTATAGCACCATACAGCAGTGCCACCACTGGAGCGTCAGTGGTTTGCATGATTGCTCATTTTGTAAAAATATTGCCACGAATCTTTGTAGTACTATGTGTCTATTCGTGCTCGAATTCACCGGTACCCGGCTTTATCTTGTTTTTTTTGTCCTGAGATGTGACCAGACTTATCTCGAATGATCGCAGCCATGAGCGACTGCTTTTACATTGTTCTAGGCTGTTGTAGTTGCTTTGGCGGCTTATCTCGATGATTCCTTGCCAGCTTTAAATTGAGCAGGACCGAGCGCGCTTGTAGCTATCACCGCTTGCTGAGTCATTCAGTTCTTTGTGGGCGCGAGTCAACCCAATAAAGGGTTTCTTTTGGAAACCTTTTCGCTTTATTTCTATCGGACTGGCGTCACCCCTACATGACAATATTAGCACAAGCAGCAAATATCAGTACTAATATCAGATTCGTATTCGGTTCAGTCCTATCACTATTTGATTCGGTTTTTAGCTACACTATTCATATTCGATTTAGTTTTTAAAAAGTACTATTCGTGCACCCCTAATTAACATCTGTGTTGTGTTACAAAATTTCTGAACAAAATGCATTGTATTCAAGGCAGGGACTGAAAAGCTCTCTGTTTAGTTTCTTGTGCAGTTTGACAAGTGCTTATTTCTATGTAATGTGTAGTTGCAGGAATGAAATGATAGGAACCATAACCAAACGCTGTACATGCAAGGCTTTTGTCAGGCACTGTCGGCTTTCATTTTTTGGCAATGTCATTTTTGCACATATGGCTGTACCAAGGTAGGTTCGCACATAAGGATGGAACAAGGGGCCACACTCTACCCCTGCCATTCTTTCTAGAACTTGGCATAGAGTTTTGGTGGTAATCGTGCAAAAATGTGCGTCATGATGTGGTTATTAAGATGTGGGTCTAGAACTAACTGCCGTCTAGGGAGTGGTGGTTGGACATCCATCCGCATTATCGCCTGGCTCACTGCTGAGATTAAAACTGTACGAAAGTTCACATGGCTTGATCCAAGTGAAAGCCGGAGCTGCTAATGTGAGAGGAAATGCTTCGGTGATATTTTCATGGCTTCCTTTGACGTCAAATTTCAGGACTGCACTTAATTTTTTATGCATCTGCACGGAAGTGCTGTTTGGTGCTGATCAGTCTTTGTTAAATTTTCTGTGTGGAGCCACTCGTGTTAAGTTCCTGTGCAACTTTGCACTCCAAGGCCCCTTCTTTATATATTGATTTATGTCACTGTCTTATTCCTGTGCCTCATGTTATAAGTCAACATTATCTTTGCAATTATCTTTGCACTGATAAAGTAGTTGCAATTGAAATTTTAAGATGATAGGATGGGCAATGTGCAAAAGCACTCATTTACTCGGACTATGGAGCATCTTCAAGAACCTTGAACGATTGAAGCTGGTTCAGGGCCCTTAACTGCAGCATCATAGCCTCTATGCAACCTTACATTCCAGAATTTTGGTAACTTCTTTTAGCTCACCTTACTCGCTGTGAATTGCTAAATAGGCAGTGCTAAACTTGCTAACTATTTCATGCGCAGGCGACGAGGGATCTGGAACTACTGGACGAACAGCGCAAAGCTGAATTCAAGGAGTACGAGATTCGCAAGGAGCTCGAGTACCGTAACAGCCTGGCGAACATGACCGAGCAGGAGCGGCTAAAGATCGAGCAGCACCACAATGAGACCATCAAGAAACACAAGGAACACCCCGCTGTCCATGAGCCGGTGTGTGCTTGTTCGCTGTGTTGCGAGAGCCACATTCAGTGTGGCATGCAGACACGTTATGATGTTTGGTGTCTGTTTATGATGGTGATGTTTGGTGTCTGTACATTTTTATTTCCGTCATATGGTTGAGTGGCCTCAAGTAAAGAAAAGGCTTCGGGGAACAGCTGGGTCCATATTCAGAGTTTGTGTCATAACAAAAAGCATCATAATCTGCTGCAGTGGCTGCACCTGATTGGTCGGAATGCCGGAAGTTGATGTGGTAGTTTCGAATGCAGCGAAAAGAGTTGAAGAAGCTGGACCGGTGACGTCAAACACATAGCGGACCATGCGGTGCGGCAACCGCAACAGAGGGACATCCTGCCGCTGCTCACATTCGTAACCAAACCGACATCCGCTTCCGGCGTTTCGACCAATCGGGTGTGGACGCTGCGGCAGATTATGGCGCTTTTTATTTTAACACAAACTCTGATTACGGCCCTTGGTGTATGCCTAGTGCCTGTACAGCAGTGTACAGAGTGCCACTCTGAATTCACAAGTCATAAAAATTGTCATGCTAAGCAACATGGAGTGCAAGATTGGAAACAATAAGCAAGAATTAACAAATAGCACTAAGAATAGTGTTAGCAGTCGAATTTTCATTGGTGAGTGTCGTCGTCTTTGTAACAAACTTTCTGCTTACAAGGTTCTATATTACAAAGACTGAAAGGATCTATCTGCTGGCAGATTGGGAAACCGCTTTGTGCAAAAAGAGCTTGCGTTGCATCGTCCCCTTTTTTGTATTCTCGTGTTTCTCGCTTCTTCGAATATGAATCGCGTGTACAGCTTGTGGTTTCCTGTCCGCTGTAGTTATAGTCCTCTGTGTGGGCTGCACACAGAACTGAATGGAAAATTGTTTTGGAAAAAGAATGCGTTGTAAAAGACTGGTAGCTTGATATAGTGCCACAGTTGTAGAAAAAGAAATGGCTGTTCATATCATTCCTTTGCTGGAATTTTCATTTTGTTTCGGGAGTACATAAAATGTTGCACATGATAAAGATTCTACAGTGCTCATCTGTGCAGAATATGCTGGGAAGAAAAGTAGGTTGAGAGAAGGTACAGATTAAGGAGGTGAGCAGTGTGAGGGGAGAGCAGTTCAGTGTATGCGGAAGGGTGAACAGCATTGAGAGTGGTATGCAGAAGCATGTCTAGTAGCTCAGATAGAAACAGAAGACTGAGTCCAGAAACAGACACTAAGAATCTTCTTTCTTGTTAAGCCTGTTTTCAGGTCAGGCAGGCCATATCGAATAAGGGGTGCTAGTCTCTGTAACGATGATCATAGCTGATTAATTGGCCATGCTCAGTTCATCTCAACAGGGCTACATGTGAAGTGCAGCCTTGTTACATATGCATTTAATTGTGGCTGATCTCCTGCTCATGCTTGGTTCCGCGCAGGGCAGCAAGCCTCAACTGGAAGAAGTGTGGCAGGAGCAGGATCACATGGATCCTCAAGACTTCAACCCTGAGACCTTCTTTGCCATGCATGGTGGGTTGTACAACTTTGGATGTTGAGCGACTTTGGGCGTGTCACCCATGTCTTGGGTTGTTGGGGGTGCATAAATAATAAGTGGGCACAAATTATGCGAGTAAATACAATGTATGCAATTGGCATACTCTTGTTCCACAGATGCATTTCTCACTCCTCAGCCTTTGAGCATGTCGTTTTCTCGACACAGCAGGGAAGCACTTGAATGCTACTATGCGGAACGGTCTTAGCACAATGTTTATAGTTGCAGGATTGAAGAAAACCTTAGTTTTGATATATAGTTTGTTCCTATTTCTTTAATTTGTTCCTCAGAGCCTGTGCAGTGCTGTGTAAAAGCATATTGTGGTTTGAAACAGACTATGTACCGTTTTTTGTTTTTCTTTTGGGAGGAGGAGTACATCTGATTTTTTTTAATGCTTTAAAAAAATGCAAATGGGAAAGCTGCAATTGTGCATGCTGGTGTACATAAACAAATGCATATGTGGACTAATGGTAGCAGTTAGGGACTTGTTTATTGACTCGACATGATAGAACCAAGATACGGGACAAGCTATGGGACAGCTTTGTGGTTGTGTTGGTACATTTCTGTACTCTCCACTGCTGTTTGTTCAATGTTCTCAATCTTGTGTTCATTTATTCCTTTGTCTTACCTGTAGCATATGCTGTATTAACTCGGATGTAACGAGAGTTTATTTTTTTGCCGAAAATAGAATTGAAAGGTCGCTCCTCATGCTGTAATTAAATATTACACAGAGCCAAAAGCTTACTGTATTGTATTTACTCTTGTAATGGTTGATGCATCATGCAGATCCGCCCCCAACTTCAGGAAATGCGAAGAGAACAAAAGAAATTTAGGCTGTTGCATTGGTCGACCCATGGAAGCTCCGAGCCGCAAATATTACACTAGGCTACGGTTGCAGCATATCACGATTGGAGCAGCGGCAGAGTGGTCAGAAACTCATAATCGGAGAAGGCACACTTGCGTACTGTGTGCGAATTCTACGCATTATCTTGAGAAAATTCTGTGGGATACATGAGATTGAATGGCTTTTTTCCGTTCCATTAAAGTTTGGCAGGCTCCCTCAGTGCCCGCAGTGCTGCCAATGTCATACGCTAACAGCAGTGATCTGCTACGGATGTCCGAAAGGCTTGCCATATGCAAAAAGGTGCTCTCCCATGCTGTCGCGCAATTTTCTGATGGCTCCGTTTGTAATACGGTGACTTTTTTAAATGTGTTGAAAATGGCCATCGACGTTTGGGAGGCATGGCTCACTGCACGGTTGAGCAACAGGGAGAAGTTTTGTTTTTACGACAAGGCCTTTAAAGCACATGACAGACATGGTGACAGCACAGCGGGATCCCATAATTCTACCCATCTCTTTGTTTACTGTCGCCTCTTTCCTTGCGTTACATTTGCGTTGTGTTTTTCCTTTAAGCGCCCTCAATGTCGACCCTCGCATTACTGTCGTGGTCGCATTACATTCAGATGAATATGGTATGTGTTGATAAAAGCTGTGATGTGTGTGTGGCAGTTTGGCTTCAGTTTAGAGAAAGGTCCTTTAGTTATTAAGCATGCAGGCTTTTTCCCTTAGTGTGAGAAACACTGAAGGCAGTGCTGTCGGTCAACATTGGTGCTCAGTCTTGTATCCTTTGAGTGTCTGAATATCCTTTTTTTTTCCCTTGCAGACCTCAACGGGGATGGTTACCTGGACCCAGATGAAATTGCTGCGGTCTTGAACTTGGAGGTGCGGACTTTTCTTCTACTTGAAACATGACTTTGCGCCCTAAAGGTGCAGTGGGAATGTTGTAAAACATGTGGCTTGGGGCTTTCAGGTGAAAAAACTCTACAAGCCTGGTGACAATGAAACTGATCTGAAGGAAAGAAACGAAGAAGTGGAGCGGATGCGTGAGCACGTCCTGAAGGAGGTAAGCCATGGGAGCCAAATTTTTCAAGGTTCTTTCTCTAAGCATGTTACTGGCTACTGGCTCTTGCTGAAGGCCCGGTGCCGCTTCGTTTGTTTTGTCCCCTCTGTTTGTTTTGAATGGACTGTTGTAGCCGTTCCAAAGCTTTGCAGTATGCAGCAGCATTAATTGTAGTGCCTGGAGGCGTGAAGTTGACAAGTAGCATGCCGTTATGTCCCAAAAAGAGGTGGCCATCAGGTTGCTGCCCTGAAATGGAAGTTGAATTTGTGTTGTTGCAGGGAATGCATATGACGCCATTGCAGTGATTGTTTCTTGATTTCTGACGTGTGATGAAAAACCCATGTTTCATCACCGCTGACTACTGAGTCCAGAAGTTGGTCTCCTTCCTGTACATTGCACCTGAGAAAGTTCAGCGTGTAAGCCATCCTTGTTGATTTGTGGTTGTCGGTCAGCATCTTGGACACCACTTTGGGCACAACTTCTTGGGCTTTAGTTCTTCTGTTGCTGCTTCATGGACCGCGGTCTTCGGCACATCAAGAATGAGTTCATGCAGTCGCCTTATCGTCGCACGCCTACTTGAATGAATTTTGTGTTCAGTTTTGCGAAGATCATCATTGACAGTGGACAGTCTCCCGCTCGTCATGAACATCCATGCTACCTTCCGAAGTCCGTGGCACCACTTCGTCTCATTCCGTCAGTTCATAATATCACTACAGTAGAATGTTGATGATATGATCACGGTTGATATGAATTTCATAACGATACAAATTTGTGAAATTTCCTGGCCAGAGTGCATTGTGTACAAGGGACGGAGTTTGGGACGTGCCGCTACGGATGATACAAACACGCGAGCCACAGCTGCACCCTCCAGCACTACAGTGCTGCTTGCATCGCAAGCAGTGAGTGGTGGCGCATGGCTCGCACATTACAGATGTTACGATAGCCAGTCATTGTAATCGTGCCAGTTGTCGCGGTACGTACAGGAACCGATGAGCGATAGCCCAATGTCATGATGGCATGTGGCCCGTACATCGCCGACATCATGATCACTATTTGCGCAGCACACTTCGCGAGCGGTGAGCAGTGGCGCGAGGCCATAAGTAAATCCTGTCAGCTGTAAGCAGATCTGTATTTCCAGTGCTTCTGCATACGGCGTTTGTTAGCTTTGGATGATACGAATTTCAAATAATACGAATATTTCTCACGACCCCATGAGATTCATATCATTGAGATTCTACTGTACCATATACCTACACATCAAGAACCTGTTTGTGAATGTACGCTGGTAGTGGTGCTGGTGGAACACTTTGAACTGGAGGGAAGAGGGAAGCATATGGCTCAAGGTTGAGGGCATTGTTGCCACCCTTCGACTGGCATTGTAACTTAGCATGCTGTGTGCATAACATATATCTATGTTGATGCAAGATACCTTTAATTCAGCTAACTTTTTTTTTTGGATACTACCTGTCTGCATGTTCCAACTTACGGTTTCAGTGAACACCACTCTAAGGCATTTTTACTAGGATAAATTTGTTCTTTGGACAGAAAATTATAGCATTTGTTTTCTTGGCACTTACTTTTAAACAATTCTTTTCAGCCCCTTCTCGTAAGTAATCAAGAAATTTATTTTAGTGCATCAATGTATCATCTGCAGTATTATCGGGCAGTAGCATTGTGAGATTGTCAGCATAAGTTATTAGAGTGACAGGCAAGGGTGTGGAAAATGTCATTAATAGTATAAACATTGAGAAGTATGAGGCCTAAAATGCTTCCTTGTGGCTGTCCATACAAATGAATTTATAAGCTAGATGATTTGTGATTATTGGCTGCCATTTATGAATGGTGTTTCTCCTCTCTCAGATAGGCATCTATTAAAGAGGCTTATTTCCATAATGACTTAGTTCATGTAGGAAACAGGGATTAGTTTGTTACATCAAATGCCTTTTCAATAAACGGCAGTCTTAAACTCGCAGCCCTCGCTGACCAAAAACAAATTGACACTAAATATATCAGTTTTTGCACTTATTTATTGCCATGGAGGTAAGAAGGTGGTGGCAAGCCATAAGGGAGTGAAAAGACAAGTCACTGGTTACTCATTTTCGCAATGTCTTCCGTATTGTTCATTCTGAGAGCACGCAGTTTTCATGCACACGCACACACACATGTGCATAGATTCGATCGCCACGTTCACAGACAAACTTCGTTTTTTGCTGATGCATTTGTCAAGTAGTTGCTTGCATTCTCGCTTATTTGCATATTCTTTTTTTCTTGCTGCACTTAGGGTGACTCAAACAAAGATGGCCTTCTTAGCCACCAGGAGTTCTTGGACATGACGCACCGACGGGACTTTGAGAGAGATGAGGGTTGGAAGGTAGGAAAAGTTGCTCATGCAATTCCTGTGGCTTTTTTATGAATTATAATTAGTAATGTCTCCGAGGACCAATTGAAAAAGTTGTCCTGTGTCAGTGGATTACCGCCATTCTAATGACAAAGGTGCTGCTTTCGCTGGAAATGGAGCTCGGATCAGTTAGAAAAGACCGAGAGATGAAATGCGGATGTTACCACCACTGACTAACTTTGCAAGTAAACTGCATGTGTCGACACAGTTTCTTTGGGCCATTCTCTTCAAAAGGGTGATTGTGGATTCCTTTGTGATGTAGACATCACAAATTTGAATTGAATGGTGGAAAATTTTTTAAAATGCGTCTTTTGCAGCTGTACAAACATCGGAATACCCAGAAGGAGCCACAGAATCAAATTTTACTAATGTAAAAAATTGGATGGCGTTGTCCTCAGTGTTTTTTAAAGGCGGGAAGAGTGTTTTAGACCAGAAATTTTTATTAATGAGGTCACAGTTATGAAATCTTCAAGGAACATGCATTTTTTTGTTCTGATTTCAAATAATCAATTTAATTTAATGTTAGGCAATTCCTTGTGCACTTAGGTAATATGTAATGTATTTTGTTGAGAGCTTTGAAGAAATTTTGCTCCAGGGATGTTGCTAAAATACATGCTATTGGATTTCCTTGTCCCAAAGAAGGCAATAAGGCTAACGTTATATACTGCCTATTGTAGAACTTGGGTCATAGAGCTTTGAAGTTAGAATATCCGAGACAGGAAGGAAAGTTTTATTTTGTTTCGGAAGTGGCAACTTCAAAAATTGGGCTGAGGATTAGCGTATCAAGGGGCTGGGAGCCACCTGGCCCCATACATGCTAATCCTCATCCGGCGTCCAACGGGAACACGCTGGTGCCTTGGACTCGACATTGTGGACATCTGTTGTGAATGGGTTCTAAGGTATAACCTACTCGTGCTGAAGAGGCGGCGTAGCGGGACAAAAGAAAGCACAGCACCTCTGCGGCTAGTTACACTCCGGTGAAGTGGGGAGCACCCAGTCCTGTGATGTCGTCTCCATACCACAAGAAGTGAGTGAACGTGCGAATACTCGAACTAGCCCTTACAGGCCACTTCGATGAAAAGAGAGAAAGGTGATGATAAATGATGATAGTGCCATGCAGGGGATGATAACAAGTAGAGTATGGATGATGCTTAAGAAATGAGTAAACCATGAGGCCATTTGTAATTGAGATATTCTGCACTCTGCCTTGGCATTGAAATACTCCACTGTGGAAAAACTGCTGCAGCACTGTGCTTGCTGATGTCTAATTGAGTTCTGGGCTACTGCATTACATGTTGGATGGCTGTTGGAAGTGTGGATGAACTGCTACATTGTGCGCTAACCTTAGCTTTAACATATTCCAAGGCAAAGCCTAGACAGCTCACTGTTTCCACAAAGGTAGTGCTGCTGCAGGGTATCAGTGAGCTAGCCTTGGTTTTGGTGCATGGTCTACGCACCATACACTGTGCTACAGCAACGCGCGCACTAATTGTGGATGTCCTCCGCACTTGTTCTACCTTCCTCTCTTTCAGAGCCTGGAGGAGCAGCCAGTGTACTCGGAGGATGACCTGCGCCAGTACCAGCAGCAACATATGGATCAATACCCATACCAGCAATACCCTCCGTACCAGCAGTACCATGGTGGCCCCATGCCTCCTCCTCCACACATGCAGCAGGGGCAGCCGCAGCAGCAGTACCAGCACATGCCGCCACAGGGAGCTCAATACCAAGGTCAGCAGGGAGTCGGGCAGCCAGCAGTGAGGTCTACTCACTCAGCTTATATTAACGAATCAGCTCTGCTGGCGTATGGGGCTTTGACAGAGGCTTCCGTCTCTCCAAATGCCTGTGTAGGCAAGGTGCAACATGTGTGTAGTAAGGTTCAGAAGGAGAGTGCGTCTATGAGTGGAGCGCCGAGTTGAATTGCTTTAAGCAGATGTAAGTTGATTGTCAACTTCAGCCTAGTACACGGGAAAAAAAAAAACTTTGCAGTAGAATGCTTCTTGCACAATGCTTTAGAAGCTCCATTCATTGAGGAGAATTCATCTTGGCTCCAAGCTCGAGCCTGGGACTTCTTTTTTAGCACAATAGGGTATTAAGGGGATAAGTTTCCGATTGGTCCATATGCTGCTTGCGTTTGTATTACTGGCAGTTACTAGTATATAATATTTTTGTTCTAGTGTGTATCAACCACTGCCCTGTTCCGGTCGGAAGTTATCTAAACTTCACCTGTACTGACATCCATGACTAGTTCAGTCTGTGCCTCTTGCAGTGCAATTACTGCACGCAAGACCTGGTATATTTCAGAGGTTATTTTGATACCTGGTTATGCATACTAGTTGCTTGCGTTGCTTTTTATGTGGTCTTCCAGAGCAGACGTTTTGATAATGTGGAGACATTCACATTTCTGCACATCTACACACATCACATTCTCCACTGAACTGTCTGGAATCGGTTTGGCTAGACAGTGCTTTGTTTGGTGCTACCAAGATTACCTACCTATCAGTAATTTGCTAGGGCTTTGAAGGAAATGAGACATTTTGAACCACCAGAACTAATACCACTGTGGCACAGGCAGTTTCAATGCTCATTGAATCAATGGACATTGAACTCAATGGGTTCGGGCAGCACCACACGGCAGTTTTCAATGGCCATTGATCTTGATGGACATCTGCTCAGTGGAGGTTCACGAATGGCCATTGGAATCTGAAGGGCCATTGGGAACAACCTTGTACTCACAGTACGTTGAAAAAGCAACACATAGAAATTCTAAATAAACAAAAATATCTTTTGATTTAAAGGCAAAATTTTAGACCACATTAGCCAGTTCATAAACTCATTTTTATTTGGTGGTCTTTTAAAATGACAGCTCCGCAGAACGTCCTGCGATCAGATGTAAACAAACCGACGCAGTTCTTATTGTGCAGTGTCACGGCGTTCCCTTCTGCTTCGTTTCCCCCTTTTTCTTTCACCTCTTAGTACACTTTGTGACAACTGAAACCAAGAAGGGTCCCACAAACAATGCAGTGAAAGTAGCTATGAACGTGACAAAGACAGTTGCTGATCTGTGGCAGCTTCGCCGGCGAAAAGTGAATGCTTCTGGAACGAAGTGCTGCCCATCATTCTGAAATGAAGTGCTGCCCATCACCTCCCTGGTTCGAACCCGACCGCGGCGGCCCCTGTGCTATGGGATGTCAGTGCATGTTAAAGATCCCGAGGTGGTGTAAATTATTCCAGAGCCCTCCACTACGGCACCTCTTTCTTCCTTTACTCCCTCCTTTATCCCTTCCCTTAGGGCCCAGTTCAGGTGTCAGACAGTGGAGATGCAGTTCAGGTGTTAGCCTAGATGCGAGACAGATACTGTGCCTTTCCCCAAAAAACCAATTTTCAATTTCCATCATCTCTCTGCTATCGCTGTTTCTAGATTGCAGGGAACTAGGAAGTATTTGAATAGCTTTTTCCAAAAAAAGTTTCAATTAAAATAGCACTTACTCCAAGATTCTGCTTTTTTTACTTAGCTTCACTTTAAAAATGTTGCTTGCTGCCACTAGCTCCATCTGTCACACTGCATGCCTACTACTCGCTCAGTGAGCACTGAAATTTGCCATGTGGCAGTGGTGAATTTGCCATGTGGCAGTGGTGAATCTGGATGGCACTCGAAAATTTCAATCGCCATTGACTCAACGGGCATTGAGATTGCCCGTGCGCCGGGGTATGAGTCACTTGGTGGTGTTACAGCATTTCCCATTCACACAGTATACATACATGAAGTTTGGGCTTTCACAGAAACTGGGTGCACATGCCATGAAATGTGTTGATAATACGCTGCTCTTGCAAAACCATTGTGTACTGCACTAAATATGTGTATTGCAGTGCTGCTGTGGCCATGGAGAGTGTAAGTGCAGGTTTTTAGTTACAATGGAGATAAGGTGCCATGAGCAAGCACACTCATTATGACAAATTTCTCACCCCATTTGTGGAATGTGTGGTTTATAAGTGGGTCAAGACAACCCTTATTTTTTAAGGTGTAAGCCTTACTTGCCCTCTTTAGTGAAAACCAGTCTTTTTCCCTCTCTGTGTATGTGTGTGACAGAGAGAGAGCTAGCACTAGATAGTACCCATGAAAGACGGTGTCCTCATGCAGCCTGGCATGTGATGGTTAATTTAAGGTTGCTTGGGACAACCTGGATCGCACGAGCCCCACCGGTGGCATCACCTGCCATCCCAGGGCAGTGGTGCATCGCTTAATCCCTGCACCACTGCGCCAGGAGTGGTATGAGGACTCCCAGCCATCTGCAGATATGAAGTCGAGAATGATCAATTCCACATAAATGGAAATTAACCCATTAATGCTAATCTGTCATACCCTTAAGGGAGATTTTCTGTCCCTTCCAGTTTTAGTGCTCTTGTATTAGGACCGCCACTCACAGGTTTTGCCGGTCTTTGTCTGAAGCCTACTTGACTTCACAATTGCGTTGGCACTGGCACACCACCTAACCGCTGCACCACTGCGCCAGGAGTGGTATGAGGACTGGCAGGGATCTGTGAAGGATAGGGATAGGGGAAGACCAATTCTGCATATATGGGCATTAACCCAGTAGCTATTGCGTCATGCCCTTAAGGTGGAGCGCGGGCGACATGTTACGGCAGCGACTGCCTTCACAAAGTTAGGACGCAGATCAGAAGCGGTGCGGCGGCGGCTACATAGAGCCATGCAGAGGTAGAATTGCCAGCAGTACGGGTTACATCATGCCGCAGCGTGCGGCGACTGCATTCACAAAGTGAGCGGGAGGGCTTACGTCTTCTCACACGTAAGCAGTCATAGGTGTCTCTGCTGAAATTTATTTTGCGATTTTGGCAAAAGTGTAGTCTGAGGAAACCGCTTTATTGTCCCATACACTCGGACACTATACCTAGCACGGCGCCTACAAGAGTGCGGCACTTATTCGTTTATATATACAGTAATCTCTCATTATAACGAAGTCAGCGGGACGGCTAAAAAATTCGTTATAAGCGGCAATTTGATATAAGCGGTAATTCGATATAAGCGACCACCCAAGAAAATCTAAAGCAGTCGAGCTTTAATTGTGCCGCAACAACGAGGTAGTCAAAATACAATGTATTTAGTGAAGCAAAACTTCATTCAGGTGCAAAAAAGGCAGTAAGCTTTGGTTGTTTCAAGTTCAATTACTGGGCACGTGCAACCCTGCTGTAATCTGACCAAGCATTGCATGAGGCCGCGGTTGCCGCCCATGCATTCAACCTTCGGGGTATTTCGAATCGCGAAGGCAGTGGCCGCTTTTATGGTGGTATTTCAGGGTATTTCGAAGGCAGTGGCCGCTTTCATGAGGGTGGGGGCTAGCGGAAATGCCGTGGCTCGAGTCTGAGGTTGTGTTTGTTGTGCTCAAAAAACTATTAGCCGCTCATTGTAGGTACGCAGCACGATCGTGAAAACTGAACAGTTTTCCACTAGGGGCTTTGCATGATTACTGGGCAGTTTTTTTTTTTTTCCCCGAGGTGTGCAGCTGTGAAGTTTGCAATTGAGTTATTGGGCACACCGTTGTCGACGACACTGCTAATTCTATGGTTTGAGTGTCTGTGTTCGTGCAGCGTTGCGTCCGCACCGTTGACAGATCTCTAGGAACAAAATTCAATGACCCTACCATGCATTTAGACTTTTTGTCTGGTCGGATGGTGCGAATCGAGCATAACCGGCTCGAGAAAATCGCCGGGGAAACACCGTGGTGGTTGCGTTGACCCGCCATGTTGACTGCCTGACTCGCTGCTGGCGACGCTTGGATTTTTCGTGTCTTTGGCAAGTTATCGGTCGATTTGCACTGTGGAAAGTGCAACAAAGCTAGGGGTGGTGTTTTATTGCGATACAGGCCGATTATGACAAGCGGCAAGCAAATTTCTAGACCGGCTTCCCCAATGTCGTCTTCCCGATTTGTTAACGTAGCTCCTCGCGTCAAACATGACAAAGGGCGTGCAACCAGGCAGGAGCTCGACAACGCCGTTGTTCACACTTGCAAGTGTGACCTGCGGGTCGGGTCGCCTTCTCGTTTGAAGCGAAAACTCTCGGGAATGACCTTGTTCGCGAGCTTTCGAGAGTTTCGTCTGCTTTGGCCGATGTGAAACGGTTAGGCTTAGTGACGACTAAGGCAGCCAGGGAGCAGCTCAGTTCGTTGCCGAAAGCTCACCTCGCTCGCGACTCGAAAGCGTGAATGGGCTCATAATCGGAGGGACACTTCTTTTGTTCTTTTTGGAACGTTTCAGTGCCAGAAATTTTCTTTAGAGCGGTAAAATTTTGCACACCGAGCGCACCCCATGGAATGCTACGGCGCAAGTCTGCCCGCGGTCTTTTGGCCACTTTTTGGCATCCACGAGAGCGCGGTTTTCTGGCATCGCAAAGCATGACGAAAATTTTATTTTTGTTTGGATTCTATCACGGGGACACCAGCGATGCGGTTGCGACTGATTTGGGCGCGCTTCCGTTCGCATCCGCTGTAAAGAGATGGGGGCACTCGGCACTTGCTTGGTACTCGTTACTAGGCAGGTCATCGATCGTAGGTTTGTTACTTTTGTGGCCTGTTCTGTGCCTGCATAAGACTAGTTCGTCGGCGGTATTAATTTGACACTGCATGCTCAAAAGGGTCGCCGCCGCCGCGGCGGCGATGCCTCCACTCGCCACTTCGCTCTAAATGAGTCAAGCTCTTCATGCGCTTCGAGTAATGCAGCTTAAAATGCATGCGTTTGGGTCGGGACTGGAAGAAATTTCTAATAAAGCGATATTTCGATTAAAGCGATTTCGTTATAACGAGGAATTACTGTATATATACGGTATGTAGAGATTTGCTTAGGTTAAGGTTGCCACAGGGAAATAAGAAATGTACAGTGTAGTTGTATTGAATTTTAAATTTGTCTGCTTTGTAGGCTATTTATGGGTCCATTTTTTCCGTACTATTTACAGTGTCCATTGTGGGCAGGTCTGGTTTAAACCTGGAAGAGCTGCAAATATGCCATGTTGTCAAGCGCCACCCTAGCGAGCAGAGCTGGAATAATATTGGTGTACAAACTTCCAAAGTGCCAGCTATTAGGTGGCAGTGAAACGAGCTTCTGGGAGCAGGTTAATTTCTGGTGGCAGTGCTCTTAAGAAACATTGCAGAATCTAATGGCTGTCTCTGTGCACATTGAGTGAACCCATTTCATTGTGGTGAGGCCTCTGTTGCATTGGCTGTGCTTTGGGGGCTGTCATGTGTAGTTCTTAATCCTTTAAACACCAGTTAAAAAAAGCGCAAAATGGGAACTTTTATACTGTGAGTTTTCTAACTAATGCTTTGCATACTTTTCTGTGATTTTTAATGCCCAACTAATGCTTTCTATACCTTTCCCCATGGTGCTGTCCACTTGAAACAGTGACAGGTTTTGCTGAATAAAGGCTGTCGACAAAGTAGTCTTATTGAAGGCACTTCAGAGGTTGATATTCTTCGACTGTGTTTGCAGTTAGTGCATTGCAGAAGGCACCCATCAGTGCTGCTCAGCCAAACCAGACAAATATCTTGCAGCAGATTTTGTGACAGTACTCATTGTCTGCTCTTTTAAAGAAATTACAAACAACACAGAATGGGGAACCAGTGCTGTCTAAACACGAGCAGATTTATTGTTGCTGTTTTACAAAATTGCGCCTGTACAAGCTGTACATAGTACCTGCATTTTTTCTTATTAACGTAATGCAATAAAATACGCTACAGTCTACAATACAATAAAGCCCAGCCACAATCTTGATTACACAGCAGTTGTCATTGGTGTCTGTGTCTGCTGCAGTGTGTGCTTAAAACTGCTTTGTCCTTCTCTCCTCTTCAGGTGTTCCCAGCAACCACATAGGCCAGCAGGGGGTGCCGGTGCAACAGTACCAGGGTCAGTACCAGCCTCATGCAGCCCAGTACCAGCAGCAGCCAGGTCACATACAGCAGCCACACCCATCCGGTGCTGTTCCCCAGCCTCCTTCGCACGGGGCTGATCCATTGGCCCAGCAGCATGCTGCAGCCCAACAGTACCATGCAGCCCAACAGCAGCACCTCGCTCAGCAACAGCACTTGGCCCAGCAGCAGCACTTGGCTCAGCAACAGCACCTGGCACAACAGCAACAGCACCTGGCACAACAGCAGCAGCTGGCTCAGCAACAGCATTTGGCCCAACAGCAGCAGCAGCAGCAGCATGTGGCACAGCAGGTGGTTGCTCAGCCGCAGCATGTTGTGGCTGATCACCAGGCCCCGGTGGTTCAGCAGCAGGTTGTGCAGCCTCATGTGGCTCAGGCTGCAGCTGGTCAAGGAGTGGCTCATGCAGCACCCGGCATTGCCATTCCTGAGGTCCACCATGTGCCGGTACATTATTTTTTTTTAATAGAAAGAGCTATATCTCTTACGGTTTTGAGGGGTCTTTTCGAACTAACTTCAGTGATGAAACTGAAACTTGCCTGAGTGCGTACGGCAACTTGTAGGACTTCAATATCGGTGCAGCAATCTGATGTAACTGTCTGAAGCAGCAGCTGTGGAGCCCGCGCAGTAGCTGATATGATGTCGCAGTGCGGATGAGTGGAGGTGCAACAGGCGACATTAGCTGCGCGCTTGGCATGACGCCAGCAAGGCTCTTGCAGAGTGCACGTGCTCAAAGCTTCAAACATTGCCATTAGGCCACGGGGCTTTAGTCTTCAAGTTGTTGCATGCCTCTCGTATGGCTTCTCTTGCAGCAGCTGACTAGATGGGCTTTGAGTTTCTTAAGCAGTGTTGAACTTGAAGAGGCAGAACTGCTGTCTTATGGCAAATCTGGTTGCTGTTGTTTGATAATATTGTGTGCAGTATTGTCCCTGCAACTTTGGTACTGCCACATTTTCACCACCAGTTTTGTACCATCTCAGCAGTCATGTCACAAGATGTCGTAAGATTAGCTTTATTTTAACGTCAACGTGACTTTCTTGAGGTTGATACAGCTGCACTCTTGCTGTTCTCAGTGTACATGGGTTGTTTTGGAAAACTTTGCAAACCTCTGAAAAAACAAATAGTGTTGGCTGTTGCGTTTTTGGAATTGCACTGTTTTGTCCTGAAGACAAATAATGCTCTTGTGACACTGATTAAACACTGGTGTATGGCCTTGAACAACCAATTTTTTACAGTTGTAGCATTGCATGAACTGTTACATGTAGTGGCACATTTTGCAAGCATCTTCAAAGGTCACTGCTGTTTTCTTTGCAGGATGCAAGTCAGCAGCAGCATCATCAGCAAGTTCAGGTTCCGTCGGCTGCAGCTCCAGCTGCTGCAGTGCCAGCCGCTCAGGCCGCTGCCGGACATGTTCCAACCGTGGTTCAGCACTGAGCTTCACATCGATAGAAACTCAAGGACTGCCTACTTTTAAAAGTGAATGCATCTCTGGTTGTTGTTGTTGCTGTTGCCCCTACAAGTGCTCTCCGGGTTGAGGTGCAACAGTAGGTGTCTTTCGGCTTCTCTTTTACAACGTTCGTCATCAACAACAACAATTGCTGGCCACTGGGTTGTGAAGGTTTTTGAGCGCGGCACGAACAGCTTGTGGTTTTTTTTGCTCTTTTCAGCTGCATTCAGAGCTGCATGGTGGAATGCAGCATGAACAGGTGCAACGCGCTGCAGCTGGCTGTGTCTTGATCTGAGGTTTGAATGCAGCACAGGTAGTGTTGCTTTTCTGGTGTTCTGCCACACCTCTGACAAAGGTTTGAGGGCAAAATCAACGCAACCTGGTTTGTGCTGCCTTTGCAGCTAAATTGGAGGGGAGGCACTGCTGCACTTCTTATCTTCTGATTTCTTATCTTCTGTTGACAGGGACAACAATGCTTTTATTACACTGGGGCCACATGGGAATAACTAATGCATGGTGATTTCGTGAGGCTTTTGTTATGATGCAAGCACTGCTAATTTTTGTAAGGCTTATAGTTCCTGCAGTAATGTCAGCTCTGCTGCAGCTTCGAATCGTGACAACAGGGAGTGCTGGATGGATTTACTTCTACTTATGTTGATTTTTTTTTTTTTTTGCACAGAGATGGTTGTTCTGATGGTGGAGACTTTGACACCAGCATGAAACATTGCAGGCTCTTTTGCAAGCTTTATTGCTAGTGCAATGTAAATAGCGGCTGGGTTTTTATTTTTTTTAAGTGCATACATAGCTTTCTGGGCCATTTGTACAGACTAAATATTGGGGCTTGTAGATGCGGCACCAAGGTTTATTTGCCTGTGCTTTATTCCAGTGTCCTGCAGATAGTGTCTGGGCACAATCTGATGGCAATGTCCCTCCTCCTCAGGTTTTAGAAGTGCTGTAAGAGACCCCTGATGCTGGCTTGTAAGATTACGACTGTCTCGGACATTCGGGATGATTGATAATGTTTTATTTCATTCTCTCAGTGACTGAGAAAGAATTTTACTCCGATACGTTTTAGTAATTCTAAGCTTTGCTTTGTTCACTATGGTTAACCTTTTGCCATAGTAATGAGTTTGTGTGGCTGTCACAAATTAGCTTAGGGACTGAACACATTTCTAGGCATTTGAGTAGCGACCTTTTCCTTCTGTTGATGGACATGTGTGTGCTAAGGCCACTGAGATCAAAACTGGCACAGTGCTGCTTGGTGTTTCCACTCACCAGTTCAGAGGGATCAAAGCTACTTTTTATCTCGCAAGCCACTCACGCGAATTCTCATAAAAATTTTGCGATCTAAATGTTTTAATAAATGTGTTCTTAAAAGTATAGCCTCATTACTTTGCTTCTGGTATTCACGGGTTATTTAGCTACTGCATGCTGCGCTATCTATAGTGTAAACATGGCTATTCTCAGTTTTTTTTTTTTTTGTCATTCTTCAAAACTTTTGCAGCCTGCAAAACTGAGACTTCAGGTTTCGGTGACCAAATTTCGATCCCCGAAAGCACAGTTTTTTTACATTCCAAGCCCCTGCTGCGGATGCATTGCAGGCTCGAGAAGCCAGGCGTGCCACAGAGCTTAACCGAGCATGCTGAACCACTGCTGCATCGAGGTACCATGTAGACTGCCATTTGTCAGCACACTGATGGTCATTCCAAGTTGAACACCGTGCCCCGTAAACTGACATGTCACCTAAGCTCGTAGAAGCGGCGCGATTGGTCAACTAACATGAACATCGCTTTGCTCTGAGCATCACAGTGTAGCGCTTGGGTGTGACTCGGAGGAGTGTACTGTTTTCTATTAAATTAAGGAATGGATGGGAGTTAGTAATTCTGATTTTGCTGGGTTTCGGAATTGTGTTGAGATCGTGACAGTGGTGCTTGGAACACTGGGAACATACCATATTTACAGGTCGACTCGAATGTAAGTCGATCCCCCCATATCTCATGTCAGGAAAAAGAAAAAACTTGGAGGTCCCTTAAGCTTCCCCATTAATAGTAGAAAGCGATAGCATTGTCAGGCCGCCGCCTACAGCACACCATTTTAACGTCGGCGTCCAGTCAAATCCTGCACTTAGCAAGCAGCCGCACCACCGCGCGTCGCCACGAGGTGCGAAAGCAGAAATTTTTAAAACTGTATTGTAAATTTCCCGCTCGCTTTTGAGGTCTCGTACACGGCATGGATGCTTGGTGGCCTGTACTCTACATAGTGCAAGCATTTTAAAGCCAAGCTCAAACACCCCTTTCTGTGGCTCTTTAACCACTCAGTGCGCAGTTGAAAGTAAAAAAAAAAAAACGAGCATGCTTAAGCTTCGCATTACAATTACTTGCTTTAAATAATGAAAATTACTTTTAAATTAGGTTTTCCTTTATAGGTTATATGGGGGTTTAACGTCCCAAAGTTACTCAGGCAATGAGGGACGCCGTAGTGGAGGGCTCCAGAAATTTCAACCTCCTGGGGTTCTTTAAAGGGGCCCCAAAACACATTTTCAGTGCATTGTTTGGCCTGTTGGTTGCACAGAATGAGTTATAGTGATGCTATTAGCATAGGTCGTACCACGTATACTGTGGTTTTTAATATTTTAATTAGCTCGCAAAAACAAATTCGTGGCGCTGACGGTGTCACCATACAGTGGCGGTTTTTAGCAGCGGATATGACATCACTTTGTGCGAGCTTGATGATTGGACAAAGAGTACATATACTGCAAATTGCGTTAATAACTAGAGATACGTTTTTGTCAAGTTTTTGTGTTTTATATTACATTAACAAAACCAACTTGTTTGCCCTAGATAAAAGCACTCTAAATCAAGTAAAACAAAAACACGCCGCCAAAGGCACTGGCTACTTTTTGCATTGAAGGACTTTGCGCCTCTCTGTAAACATCCTACGACTTAGCACTAAACACTTATGGCTACTCTCTATGTATCTGAGAGCGGCTTTGCAGAATCGATCCGATCGAGCCATTGCACTCTACAAGCATTCGTTTTGGTCCCAAGGAAGAATGCATTCGTTTCACATTGAGCAGGCAGTGCGCATCGTCAGCTTGTGGAGGATTACTGGGCGGTGGCGCCGGATGGCGCCACGTTCCCGTCAACAGCGCGCGCTCCTTGCTCACCGTGGCCAACAAGCGCGCTAGGAGAGACAGGCGATGGTTGGCGGTAAGCAGTAGCAGTACGCGCTATGCTAAATGTGTCTGATATCTTGCGCAGGCTGTCACACTGTCGCAGTATCTTGCGCTCGAGTTCGGACCCATAAGTAAGGGAACGTCGCTGCTCAGTGTTTCCTTCTGCACCGTCGACGTGACGGTGAAGCATCGCTGGGCCAGCTGGGCGTTCACATGGTTGTTGTAACCATGCAAACGGCGCTGCCAGCTTTGGCATGAACGAGTTAGAGAACAGGCAACCATGGAGTGCAAACTTCCGACACGTGCTAAGATAGGCTGTTTTGATTGGTTGCCCTGATTGTCGTCATTGGGAGAGTGTAATGGGAATGGGAAGCTGCACGAAAATCGAATTGAGGGCAGCATTTTGTTTGCTTGTATTTTGAAATTTCTTCATTGAATAACTCCCGTTCCTATGCATCGATTCACGTAATTCTTTTTGAGTCAGCATCTGTGCGACATAAAGAATCCATCTGAAGCATAACCGGCATCCGTTCAAGCAGTGTTTCGCAGCCCCTTTAACGTGCACTGACATCGCTCAGTGCACGGGCATTTAGAATTTCGTTTTAGTTTAGATGCTAAAAAAGTTGCGCATTGGTCATAGTAGGTAGCCCTATAGTAGGTTAAACAGCCACTATGCTGACGTAGATGAGGTCTTTCTCGCATCACTTTTGAGTCGGAAGTGCGCCGTTCTTTGTGTAACATGGTCCCAGCCTGATTTTGAAGAATTTGCCGTCCGCGTAAACAGCGGGATTACATTGCCTGCTTGTTCATGCATATCGTCCTGGAAGTGCACCAGGGTGCAGAAAAGCTGCCAATTCTGCTTTTCAATTGATTCGTTATGGAGGAGGAATGGTGGAAATAAGTTATTCACGGTGATGCTTTTGGCGGTATATGTGTCCCTTGAGTTAAATATAGGGCCTCAAATCCGGCCACAAAAGCAAGTTTTCCCGAAAAGTCGCAATCAACTTTCTTAGACGACGTCAGTTGAGTCTTGTCAGTGCAGCGACGCGGCAGCATATTATGGGACAGTCTAGAGGGAAGTACTTGCTCAAGCAGTTGCAATGTGTCTGCGCGAAGGTTCCGTACGACAAGCTATGGTCATGGAGCTCTCCTGGTGGCCCTGTGGCACTTATGCGTGTGAGACTATATGCAGTGCAGGAAGATGTGTAGTGGTCCTATGACTGCTACGCAGACTCTTCACCAAGGCAGTGCTGACGTCCGCACGCACATCACCTTTCGTCCGTGTGCGCCACTTCCCTGGAGTGCTGGGTATTGCAGGTTGCGCATCTTAAGGCGAAAGCCTCATATCGCCCATTAGCAATGATGCCCGGCGTTGTTGTCGGCATCCAGGAAAAGTGGTCCACAACCAACAATGACGTCATCAGCAAAGAGAAAAGTTTCTTCCGAAGGTGCAGAGAATTAAACCAAGGGCCTTCAGATTGCGAGGCGAGCACACATTAGCGCTAGAAAACCGCGCTGCTTCTTGGCGAATATGGACCCGAATCTGCACGCAGCCAGAAGACAAGTGCGAGCAGAATACGTAGAAAAACACCTGGCCACTAAAAACAATGTGGTATACATGTATGCAGCCCTATACCCGTGGGACCACAACAACAAATAACATAAAGTTGCGGCAGTGACCGTGGATCGCATGGGAGAGCTGATAAGCAGCGCAACCCTAACGAGTTGCACGGTAACAGAGGGGGAAGAAGCAGCTGTAGCTCTAGCAGTGGCGGAGGGCTATCGTAGAAACAGATCCTTGATAATACTCACAGACTCCAAAGAAGCATGCAGACACTACACGGCAGGTAGAATCAACAAAGGGGCGCTGCGAATCCTCCTCGAGGCAGGGCCTCCGAACGAAAGGTACATCATATGATTTTCTGGGTGCCGGGTCACACCGGAATAGAGGGTAACCATAGGGCCGACAGTCTAGCTCGCGAGCTTACATATCGAGCGGGACAGTCAATGGACCCGCATACCACTATGACAGTGGAACCAATGTATGCGGAAATACTAAATTATCACAGAGGCAAAAGGATAATATATCCACCACCCCACCCATCTTTGACACAACATGAAGCAGCCAGCTGGCGAAGGCTGCAGACAGGAACATTCTCAAATCTACACATCCTACATAAAATGTTTCCCAGTCAATACAGGGACACATGCCCATGGTGTGGGGCCATCCCAACACTATATCACATCACACGGGAGTGCAGAAATAACTTCTCTTTGCACAAAGAAGAAAAACCCAGTGCGGAACAGTGGGAGGGCCTGCTCACCAAGCGGCGTGCTCACAGTCCAAAAAGGATTGGTGCAGCACGCTCTCAAAGTGGCCAGGCTCAGCGGTGCTCTGGAATAGGGGCGCCGACCACTCAAGATGACGGAGACCTCAGTAAAACATGGACCTCTGTTAGCCGCTGAAAGCTGTAAATAGAGCAATAAAGTTTTTTCCATTCCATTCCATTCTTGGCGAATAATGCTTAATTTAATAATGTGTTGCCTTACGACTGTATGCTAGCTAACTAGGTGTGTGATTAGAGGGAGGGAAAAATATAAATTTAAAATGAATGTTTTTGCCTTGAAAGCATGGAAGTATATAGTCTCAAGTGCCCTGCGTAATTTATTCTTGCTTTGTAGACGCTCAACCCCACACACGCGACGCCAAAGCATGTCAGATACAAGGAGGAGCACAGACTCATTACTCGGCAAAAGTAATTTCACTAGTAATTAATTATTTTTGCCTTAAAAATTACTGCTCCAAATTATTTCATTACATTACAAAATTAGCAGCCCAGGAGAGTAACGAATTACATTACAAATTACTGTGAAAAGTAATGTAGTTACTGTAATTACATTACAGTAATTTAATTGCCATATCTGCTGCTCAGGGCCAGCACCAAGAGAGATGTGATGGAGCCCCGCAGTGAAAATGCAACCACGCTGTAGCAATCCTGATATCACGTTTGTCTCGTCTTTATTTATGCTGGCATGCTTTGGTTTCTATTGTAAGTCGGCCCCCCCACCCCCCCTTTCAGATTTTAAAATTTAAAAATAGGTAGACCTACAATCGTGTAAATACAGTAGGGAAATTCAACTCGCAAAAGTGGTCCTGTACGGCCGGCACCTCCGCAATTGTACGAGTTTTTCAATTGTACGTTTTTCAGGCCGGAAGGACATTAACCACAACGAAGTGCGTAAGACACTCGCGGCTCACAGATCACAAGAAGTTAAATGCTGCGGCTGACTGCAGGGTCCGCGCACGCAATCATGGATATGGCGAATGCCGCGCCGCCCGCTAGCGCCCCTTGCGGATGACGTCAAATGAATATCCCGTACGGAACGCTGGCGATTTTCGCGACCTTGAGGGCACATTTCAATTGATTCGATAAGGCGGCGTTACGGAGGACTGCTGCGGCCGGGTCAGCTTTAGTAAAATCGCGCGCTTGTTTGTCGAAGGTGGCCGACTCGTGCGAGCCACTCTCTTTTCTTAAGGATGTAGAGTAATAAGCTTGAGAGAAGGAAGAAAGCGCGGTCTGGCTTTCCAGAACTGACATTGTGAAATCGGTGACATCGAGATGAAGACTCTTGTTCAATGGGTGAATGACAAAAACCAGAAGATCAGGTAAGGATAGACTTAGCAATTGTCAATTTGCTGTACTGCCTCGCAGAAAACTAGCTATAGAAAAGTTTTGCTGTCGCTTTCGCTCAAGTTTAATCTGATAACGCTACGCTTATGCGTTTTTTTCGTGGTCACCTTTTCCCGCCCTTTTTTGGAGCAATTAAAGGATTGTTCTTTCAAACGATGCTTTAGACGTTGGTATAAATGGAGCACCCCGTGGTATTCGCCTACGACCTCTAAGGAATTTACAATTGTATTTCTTCATGGCATTGTTTCGGTTTCACCAGCCGAGCGATTGCTGTGACGTGTAGTTGAACTGTAGATCACGTGAGGAACGAAAAATGCGGCAATATAACTGCTTATATGTCGTTTGCTGCAATTCCAGCTCTTGAAGCAGGCTGGTTTAAGTGATGTGAACTTAACTACGTATCAACGTTTATGTTGCTGTTTTTCCGCGCTTCACGTGACAAAGTTAAACTACACGTCACAGTGATCGTATGGTTCATGACACCGAAACAGCACGAGAGAAGAATTTCAGTTATGAATTAACAACCGTTGGCGAATACCATTCGGTGATCCATGTGTTCTATATTGACTAACGCAACATTTGCAAAAAAGAAAACGCAATGAAATTAGATGTCAGTAATCCTTTACCCGAGCCTCGTGTTCGATCGAGTTAGTATGCAGCAAGTCGAAAGAATGCTGTGAATGTAAGATCGCTGTAATACATCTTTTTTCGTCCGATTCTCCGTCCTGTGCATCAACAGCGCTTTGTATTTACAAAGGTCTCGTAATCCAGGCAAATCTTCTTTTTTCAGAAATGAAGGTTCGATGCCAGATAAGAACTGCGCTCCACTGAACTGATTCCACCCAGGGCATGGGGCAACCGAAGTGTAGAAAAGAACCAGATCACCATGCACGCATGCAGTAAGGCCTGCAATTACACAATCATACACAAGGTGGTATGAGGTGCGCTCCTGGCGTGTCAACGGAGAAAGGCCGCGCGCATGCGTAATCCGCTAACCGCCAGCACCAAATCTCTGCTACACCTCGGACCTTGTGTAGGGAGCAGTAAGAGGTTTAGGCATATATGTGGTCATTCTCCAAACACAGTGGGCCAGGCCTGGTCCACGGCCAATAATCCGCCGTGTGTATCCACCCTCAGGTCTGTGCATTAACAGCGCTTAGTATTTAAAAAGGTCTTGTAATCCAGGCAAATCGTCTATTTAGAAATGAAGGTTTGCTGCCCGATAAGAACTGCACTGTCATGTCGAAACAAGCGTGAAAACCTAGCTCCTATGTGTTTTGTGCTCTGCATTGCTGGCAGCAAAAAATTACGCTTATACTCAGCAGATGTACTTGTTAGCGCACAAACAACCGTGTAACGCAGCCCCCATATGCGCGCACACGCGCGCGCGCGCGCGCGCGCGCACGCACGCACGCACACACACACACACACACACACACACACACACACACACACACACACACACACACACACACACACACACACACACACACACACACACACACACACACACACACACACACACACACACACACACACACACACACACACACACACACACACACACACACACACACACACACACACACACACACACACACACACACACACACACACACACACACACACACACACACACACACACACACACACACACACACACACACACACACACACACACACACACACACACACACACACACACACACACACACACACACACACACACACACACACACACACACACACACACACACACACACACACACACACACACACACACACACACACACACACACACACACACACACACACACACACACACACACACACACACACACACACACACACACACACACACACACACACACACACACACACACACACACACACACACACACACACACACACACACACACACACACACACACACACACACACACACACACACACACACACACACACACACACACACACACACACACACACACACACACACACACACACACACACACACACACACACACACACACACACACACACACACACACACACACACACACACACACACACACACACACACACACACACACACACACACACACACACACACACACACACACACACACACACACACACACACACACACACACACACACACACACACACACACACACACACACACACACACACACACACACACACACACACACACACACACACACACACACACACACACACACACACACACACACACACACACACACACACACACACACACACACACACACACACACACACACACACACACACACACACACACACACACACACACACACACACACACACACACACACACACACACACACACACACACACACACACACACACACATTAGGTCAACCTATTTATTTTTAAATCTTAAAATCTGAAAGGGGGGGGGGGTCGACTTACAATAGAAACCAAAGCATGCCAGCATAAATAAAGACGAGACAAACGTGATATCAGGATTGCTACAGCGTGGTTGCATTTTCACTGCGGGGCTCCATCACATCTCTCTTGGTGCTGGCCCTGAGCAGCCGATATGGCAGCTATTAAATTACTGTAATGTAATTACAGTAATTATATTACTGTTCACAGTAATTTGTAATGTGATTCATTACACTCCTGGGCTTCTAATTTTGTAGTGTAATGAACTAATTTTGAGCAGTAATTTTTAAGGCGAAATAATTACTATTGAAATTACTTTTGCTGAGTAATGAGTGAGTCTGTGCTCCTCCTTGTATCTGCCATGAACACACACGTATATTGCAGCGAATATATATATATATATATATATATATATATATATATATATATATATATATATATATATATATATATATATTGCAGCGAAACTTCGAGAGCAATGTCTGAAAGTGCTGGCGAGCCACTTAGTCAACAGAGCAAACGACGCGGTTCCGCGCGCGCCGATTCTTCCTAGACTAGTTCGCGGCACCGCCACAGCGTGGCGTCGATTTTGTGAAAATCGCCAAGAGAAATAAACCTCGTTGGCCGATCACTGCCACAGCAACAAAGCGACCAGATGGCAGAGGACAATCAATTAAAAAAAATAAATTGGTGACCTTTCTGGACAAGCTCACGAAACCCGGGCGTCATCGACCTTTTATGGTTGTCGGCTCTACTGGAAGCAGATTATGTATGAGGCGGATTTAAATTGGGCAAATAGATAGGAGGGTGGGGATCGCACACTACGCAGTCGGTCTTATGTTTTCGAACATCGCTGCACACTTAACACACGATGACGCCGAAGCGCCAGTGTGCGGTTAACAAGTTTCACAACGGCGTCCAAGCGCGCGCAAATCAAGGCCCTTTCACGTACAGGCTGCATCACACTGGCTGTTCACTGGCGTCCGCTAAAGAGAGAGAGAGAGAGAGAGCAAACCTTTATTAAGGAAATATAGATAATGAGCCGACGCAGTTGGTGAATGCCGACATCTTCTTGGTCCGCGTCCCTAGTCCGAGATGCCGCAAGATCCCGCCGCCTCGCGAGCCGGCATGCGAGGGCAGCTTGTGCCATCGCACTCGAGGAGGAAGGTCTTCCAATCCTCTTTAGTGGGGGTGGGATGAGGAGGGAAGTGGGGACTGTGTTTACAGGCCCAGACCATGTGGGATAGAGAACAGAGCTCGTCACAGTGTGGGCACAAAGGTTTCACTTTCTGGTCATAGCGAGCAGCCATGGCGGGACACCAGTAGGTGTTCGTCTGTAGCTGTCGCAGAATGCGTTCGTCTGCCTTCGACAGCCCCTTTGCCGGTGGAGGGAACTGGCGACGCCTGGTCTTTGTAATGGTCGATGATTTCTCGAAACCGCAGAAGCGGTAGGCTAGGCTCATCGGTTGGGGAGGACGCCGAAGTAAGTGCCCGGAGGATAAGTGCTCGGGCAGCCGCATTCGCAGCTTCGTTACCACAGAGTCCCTGGTGGGCCGGCGCCCATACGATGCGTCTAGGCGTGGCTTCGGAGTCTTAAACGGCGGTGCAGAGTATGTCATAGGCTAGAGGACATACCTCGGCCTTGACATAACTCTTGCAAGCGAAACGCAAATCTGAGATGACAACCTTGCATTGGGGGTCTGCGACCGGGAGGGCGATAGCGACTTCTTCAGCCCGGTGGGCATTCTCGGCGCGAAAGGAGAGCCCATTGGTTTGCATGTTCTTGTGGACTACGGCTGCCGTGCAGTGGCCCGATGGAGTCGGACCTGCGACGTCAACGTAGAACACGCCGGGTTTGGAACCATGTTGTGCATCCAGCGCCCGAGCACATGCTGTTCTCCGGCCTTCGTGTGTGTGTGTGTGTGGAGTCATTGTGTGACACGGGTTCGACCCATAGCCTGTGCCGCCACAACTCCGGGATACGGAGTGGTTCCTCCGGGGCACAGGGTATGCTTATTCTGAGGCGAGTGAGTATACGGCGTCCTGGCCCCGTCTGCTGCAGTGTCGTGTATTGACTCATGAGATGAGCCTCTCGCAACTCCCAGTAGGTGTTGAGCACCCTCAGGGCCGTGAAGCTGACTGTGGAGGTGGTAATCGGGAGGTCCAGACGTCCAACTGCCTTATGTTAGCTGCATTCAGGCGGAGGTACGGCGCCCAGTACACGATACGACTAGTGCGTTCGCTCAAGCCACCGCGCCGGTTAGACACGCGTCGTAAAAGGCTCGTCCGCTATCCTCCGCAGTGTCATGCCCGCCTCGCGCTCTAACTCGCAGAGGGACAGCCACTCCGGTGTTAAAGCTCAACTAACAGCGTGTCGCCGATGAGGCGTCACTCTGTAGCGCACGGGGCACGTGACTTTCTCTGTCCCACCCCCGCAGAGAAGCTCGCTGCTGCTCGCTGCTCCAGCTCACATTAGGGAGACCTCATGCTCCTTAATCTGCTTAGCGTGCGCCGACGACAGACGGGTTTTGAAAGCTGTTCTAGGTGGCCAGAATCGCTTTCAAAATTCTAAAAGCCTGATATGGCTGTATTAACGTCCAGCAAGTAATTTATAATTAAAGCCAGGTTCCAAACTGTAATAGTTAAAAAGTGAACTACCGCAGAGGTTGCCTAGTGTAATATAAGCTGACAATAAAAAAAAGGTGGCCTATAGTGTTTTGAGTATCCGGCTCGTATGGGGGAGGGGGGGGGGGTGCAAGGTTCGATCACCAGTGCCCCCTGCTACACACCGTTTTCGAATGGGTTCGAGCTTTCCCTTATCCTGGTGCTAGGTCACAGTTCTTCAGATTGACCTTGAGAAGGCGTTTGACTGTTTGGAACATGAATTACTGCTTGGCATTCTAGGATACATTAACGTTGGTTCTCTTATCAGAGAGGGTGTGGCTTTGGCTTACCGTAACTGCACTAATAGTAAACAAGACCTTGGGGGCCCCCATTAGTGTGCAGAGATAGGTACGCCAGGGCTGTCCTCTCAGTCCCTTGTTGTTTTGTATTTATATAGAAACCCTCTGCCTAAACATTATGGGAAATGAGTCTATTCATGGTTTTCGTGTACAGGCATTGGAAGTGAAGCTTTTAGCATACGTAGATGACGTTGCTGTTTTCTGTGTTGATAATCAAGATAGCATAAGGAGGACAATCGAAGCAGTAAAGGGTTTCAATGAGGTCACCGAAAGTTTGGTGAACTGGGGCAAGTGCCTGGGATTCTGGCACGGAGAATGGCCGTCAACTCCAGCTGTTTTCGCCAGCGTTTCTTGGGTGACAAAACCCGTGAAATACCTGGGTGTTCCACTCGAATTTTAACGGGACACTGGGCCCTTTTGGCAAACACATGTTGAAGAAAGGCGTGAGAAAGCCAACAAATGGAGAAGCGCTCATTTGTCTGCATTTACAAGGGCAACTGTGCGTAATTTGTTTTTGATAAGCAAGCTCTGGTACGTGATGCAAGTACTCCACTGTTCACGGTTAAATGTGCAAAAGCTGCACCGTATTTTCGCTGTCTTTATATGGGCCTCAAAATGGGAGAGGTGCAGCCGGACAAATTTGTTCAGGAGCGTCGAGGTAGGGGGACTTGGTCTGGGGCACTTGTTCGTACGGCAGATAGTAAACAGATTTTTGTTTCTCCGAGACGTTAAATATCCCCTTTTATGCACCGTATGCCAAGTCAGGCTCGGGCGTGCTGTGCCAGATTTCATTGTTGGAATGGAGCTTATGACTGCAGGTAATTTTTGTTTTCTTAAAGAGGTTGTGTTTAGCGTCAGATTTTTTACGGCGAGATTTTCAAGAAATTATTTAAGTGGTGTTCAGCGGAAAACACTGTACAAAGGTGTATGTTACGGTATATTTCCAGAACCCATGTACGGGACAATATGCTCCTGAGGCCCAGGCAGAGACGTCCTGAAACGGGTTAAAAAATGCAGGTGCCACCGGGAACCAAAAATTTCTTCTTCAAGCTTCACACCGGCACTCTGTCTGTAAAATCTTTCCAAGAAAAAAAGGGGTTTTACCTACCGTGGGGATCCCACTGCCTTATCTGTAAACAACCAGAAACAATTGATCACGTTTTCTTGCACTGTTGGGAAGGGGTATATTTTTGGGACGTCCTTCAAAGGAATATCAAAAAAGAATTACCATTGCATCCGTATGGAATCCGATTCCTGCCTACAGCAAAAGAAGATGGCATACCGTTTGATTTAGTAATGCTCGCGGGCCTCCATAACATATGGCGCTCCTGAATGGCAGGCATTCATTGTGACCCGGATGTGCGCGGCCTGCCCGATTGTATTTTCGTGAGACCCATGCAAAAGTTTATCGAGGTGCTGAAAACACAAGCATCTCCCCCTGAGTGGCTGCCAAAGTTCGAATCATTGACGGAACTCAGGAAATTTTAAATTGACAAGGCCTCCCCTCCGGAGGTTCTAGGCAACCTTTTTGTAGTTTCTGTTTCTACCCTTGTATGCTTTTGTTGTACTCAGTCAAAACTCGGCAATAAAGAAAAAAAAAGTTACCGTGGTGTAGCGGTTATCACGTGTGCCTCACACGCGCAAGGTCCCCGGTTCAATCCCGGGCGGAAACATTGGTTTTAGTTTTTCTTTTTTAGGTCGCATTCCCTACACATTAAATTTTGGCAGTCGCAGTCGCAACCTCCAGAACAGACAAGAAATCCATGTTCTCATTCCCGTTTCCGTGGTGTAGCGGTTATCACGTGCGCCTCACACGCGCAAGGTCCCCGGTTCGACCCCGCGCGGAAACATTGGTTTTATTTTTGTTTTAGCTATGTGCTCCCTGCGCATCAATTTTGGTCAGTCGCGGTCACAACCTCCAGAACAGGCAAGAAATCCCCGCTTTCATTCCCGTTTCCGTGGTGTAGCGGTTATCACGTGCGCCTCACACGCGCAAGGTCCCCGGTTCGACCCCGCGCGGAAACATTGGTTTTATTTTTGTTTTAGCTATGTGCTCCCTGCGCATCAATTTTGGGCAGTCGCGGTCACAACCTCCAGAACAGGCAAGAAATCCCCGCTTTCATTCCCGTTTCCGTGGTGTAGCGGTTATCACGTGCGCCTCACACGCGCAAGGTCCCCGGTTCGACCCCGGGCGGAAACATTGGTTTTATTTTTGTTTTAGCTATGTGCTCCCTGCGCATCAATTTTGGTCAGTCGCGGTCACAACCTCCAGAACAGGCAAGAAATCCCCGCTTTCATTTCCGTTTCCGTGGTGTAGCGGTTATCACGTGCGCCTCACACGCGCAAGGTCCCCGGTTCGACCCCGGGCGGAAACATTGGTTTTAGTTTTTTTTAGCTATGTGCTCCCTGCGCATCAATTTTGGTCAGTCGCGGTCACAACCTCCAGAACAGGCAAGAAATCCCTGCTTTCATTCCCGTTTCCGTGGTGTAGCGGTTATCACGTGCGCCTCACACGCGCAAGGTCCCCGGTTGGACCCCGGGCGGAAACATTGGTTTTAGTTTTTTTTAGCTATGTGCTCCCTGCGCATCAATTTTGGTCAGTCGCGGTCACAACCTCTAGAACAGGCAAGAAATCCCTGCTTTCATTCCCGTTTCCGTGGTGTAGCGGTTATCACGTGCGCCTCACACGCGCAAGGTCCCCGGTTGGACCCCGAACGGAAACATAGGTTTTAGTTTTTTTTAGCTATGTGCTCCCTGCGCATCAATTTTGGTCAGTCGCGGTCACAACCTCTAGAACAGGCAAGAAATCCCTGCTTTCATTCCCGTTTCCGTGGTGTAGCGGTTATCACGTGCGCCTCACACGCGCAAGGTCCCCGGTTGGACCCCGGGCGGAAACATTGGTTTTAGTTTTTTTTAGCTATGTGCTCCCTGCGCATCAATTTTGGTCAGTCGCGGTCACAACCTCTAGAACAGGCAAGAAATCCCTGCTTTCATTCCCGTTTCCGTGGTGTAGCGGTTATCACGTGCGCCTCACACGCGCAAGGTCCCCGGTTGGACCCCGAACGGAAACATAGGTTTTAGTTTTTTTTAGCTATGTGCTCCCTGCGCATCAATTTTGGTCAGTCGCGGTCACAACCTCTAGAACAGGCAAGAAATCCCTGCTTTCATTCCCGTTTCCGTGGTGTAGCGGTTATCACGTGCGCCTCACACGCGCAAGGTCCCCGGTTGGACCCCGGGCGGAAACATTGGTTTTAGTTTTTTTTAGCTATGTGCTCCCTGCGCATCAATTTTGGTCAGTCGCGGTCACAACCTCTAGAACAGGCAAGAAATCCCTGCTTTCATTCCCGTTTCCGTGGTGTAGCGGTTATCACGTGCGCCTCACACGCGCAAGGTCCCCGGTTGGACCCCGAACGGAAACATAGGTTTTAGTTTTTTTTTAGCTATGTGCTCCCTGCGCATCAATTTTGGTCAGTCGCGGTCACAACCTCTAGAACAGGCAAGAAATCCCTGCTTTCATTCCCGTTTCCGTGGTGTAGCGGTTATCACGTGCGCCTCACACGCGCAAGGTCCCCGGTTGGACCCCGGGCGGAAACATTGGTTTTATTTTTTTTTAGCTATGTGCTCCCTGCGCATCAATTTTGGTCAGTCGCGGTCACAACCTCCAGAACAAACAAGAAATCCCTGCTTTCATTCCCGTTTCCGTGGTGTAGCGGTTATCACGTGCGCCTCACACGCGCAAGGTCCCCGGTTGGACCCCGGGCGGAAACATTGGTTTTAGTTTTTTTTAGCTATGTGCTCCCTGCGCATCAATTTTGGTCAGTCGCGGTCACAACCTCTAGAACAGGCAAGAAATCCCTGCTTTCATTCCCGTTTCCGTGGTGTAGCGGTTATCACGTGCGCCTCACACGCGCAAGGTCCCCGGTTGGACCCCGAACGGAAACATAGGTTTTAGTTTTTTTTAGCTATGTGCTCCCTGCGCATCAATTTTGGTCAGTCGCGGTCACAACCTCTAGAACAGGCAAGAAATCCCTGCTTTCATTCCCGTTTCCGTGGTGTAGCGGTTATCACGTGCGCCTCACACGCGCAAGGTCCCCGGTTGGACCCCGGGCGGAAACATTGGTTTTAGTTTTTTTTAGCTATGTGCTCCCTGCGCATCAATTTTGGTCAGTCGCAGTCACAACCTCTAGAACAGGCAAGAAATCCCTGCTTTCATTCCCGTTTCCGTGGTGTAGCGGTTATCACGTGCGCCTCACACGCGCAAGGTCCCCGGTTGGACCCCGGGCGGAAACATTGGTTTTAGTTTTTTTAGCTATGTGCTCCCTGCGCATCAATTTTGGTCAGTCGCGGTCACAACCTCTAGAACAGGCAAGAAATCCCTGCTTTCATTCCCGTTTCCGTGGTGTAGCGGTTATCACGTGCGCCTCACACGCGCAAGGTCCCCGGTTGGACCCCGGGCGGAAATATTGGTTTTAGTTTTTTTTAGCTATGTGCTCCCTGCGCATCAATTTTGGTCAGTCGCGGTCACAACCACTAGAACAGGCAAGAAATCCCTGCTTTCATTCCCGTTTCCGTGGTGTAGCGGTTATCACGTGCGCCTCACACGCGCAAGGTCCCCGGTTCGACCCCGGGCGGAAACATTGGTTTTAGTTTTTTTTAGCTATGTGCTCCCTGCGCATCAATTTTGGTCAGTCGCGGTCACAACCTCTAGAACAGGCAAGAAATCCCTGCTTTCATTCCCGTTTCCGTGGTGTAGCGGTTATCACGTGCGCCTCACACGCGCAAGGTCCCCGGTTCGACCCCGGGCGGAAACATTGGTTTTAGTTTTTTTTAGCTATGTGCTCCCTGCGCATCAATTTTGGTCAGTCGCGGTCACAACCTCTAGAACAGGCAAGAAATCCCTGCTTTTATTCCCGTTTCCGTGGTGTAGCGGTTATCACGTGCGCCTCACACGCGCAAGGTCCCCGGTTGGACCCCGGGCGGAAACATTGGTTTTAGTTTTTTTTAGCTATGTGCTCCCTGCGCATCAATTTTGGTCAGTCGCGGTCACAACCTCTAGAACAGGCAAGAAATCCCTGCTTTCATTCCCGTTTCCGTGGTGTAGCGGTTATCACGTGCGCCTCACACGCGCAAGGTCCCCGGTTGGACCCCGGGCGGAAACATTGGTTTTAGTTTTTTTTAGCTATGTGCTCCCTGCGCATCAATTTTGGTCAGTCGCGGTCACAACCTCTAGAACAGGCAAGAAATCCCTGCTTTCATTCCCGTTTCCGTGGTGTAGCGGTTATCACGTGCGCCTCACACGCGCAAGGTCCCCGGTTGGACCCCGGGCGGAAACATTGGTTTTAGTTTTTTTTAGCTATGTGCTCCCTGCGCATCAATTTTGGTCAGTCGCGGTCACAACCTCTAGAACAGGCAAGAAATCCCTGCTTTCATTCCCGTTTCCGTGGTGTAGCGGTTATCACGTGCGCCTCACACGCGCAAGGTCCCCGGTTGGACCCCGGGCGGAAACATTGGTTTTAGTTGTTTTTAGCTATGTGCTCCCTGCGCATCAATTTTGGTCAGTCGCGGTCACAACCTCTAGAACAGGCAAGAAATCCATGCTTTCATTCCCGTTTCCGTGGTGTAGCGGTTATCACGTGCGCCTCACACGCGCAAGGTCCCCGGTTGGACCCCGGGCGGAAACATTGGTTTTAGTTTTTTTTAGCTATGTGCTCCCTGCGCATCAATTTTGGTCTGTCGCGGTCACAACCTCGAGAACAGGCAAGAATTCCCCGCTTTCATTCCCGTTTCCGTGGTGTAGCGGTTATCACGTGCGCCTCACACGCGCAAGGTCCCCGGTTGGACCCCGGGCGGAAACATTGGTTTTAGTTGTTTTTAGCTATGTGCTCCCTGCGCATCAATTTTGGTCAGTCGCGGTCACAACCTCTAGAACAGGCAAGAAATCCCTGCTTTCATTCCCGTTTCCGTGGTGTAGCGGTTATCACGTGCGCCTCACACGCGCAAGGTCCCCGGTTGGACCCCGGGCGGAAACATTGGTTTTAGTTTTTTTTAGCTATGTGCTCCCTGCGCATCAATTTTGGTCAGTCGCGGTCACAACCTCTAGGACAGGCAAGAAATCCCTGCTTTCATTCCCGTTTCCGTGGTGTAGCGGTTATCACATGCGCCTCACACGCGCAAGGTCCCCGGTTGGACCCCGGGCGGAAACATTGGTTTTAGTTGTTTTTAGCTATGTGCTCCCTGCGCATCGATTTTGGGCAGTCGTGGTCTCAACCATCAGAACAAACAAGAAATCCCTGCTTTCATTCCCGTTTCCGTGGTGTAGCGGTTATCACGTGCGCCTCACACGCGCAAGGTCCCCGGTTGGACCCCGGGCGGAAACATTGGTTTTAGTTGTTTTTAGCTATGTGCTCCCTGCGCATCAATTTTGGTCAGTCGCGGTCACAACCTCTAGAACAGGCAAGAAATCCTTGCTTTCATTCCCGTTTCCGTGGTGTAGCGGTTATCACGTGCGCCTCACACGCGCAAGGTCCCCGGTTGGACCCCGGCCGGAAACATTGGTTTTAGTTTTTTTTAGCTATGTGCTCCCTGCGCATCAATTTTGGTCTGTCGCGGTCACAACCTCCAGAACAGGCAAGAATTCCCCGCTTTCATTCCCGTTTCCGTGGTGTAGCGGTTATCACGTGCGCCTCACACGCGCAAGGTCCCCGGTTGGACCCCGGGCGGAAACATTGGTTTTAGTTGTTTTTAGCTATGTGCTCCCTGCGCATCAATTTTGGTCAGTCGCGGTCACAACCTCTAGAACAGGCAAGAAATCCCTGCTTTCATTCCCGTTTCCGTGGTGTAGCGGTTATCACGTGCGCCTCACACGCGCAAGGTCCCCGGTTGGACCCCGGGCGGAAACATTCGTTTTAGTTTTTTTTTAGCTATGTGCTCCCTGCGCATCGATTTTGGGCAGTCGTGGTCTCAACCATCAGAACAAACAAGAAATCCCTGCTTTCATTCCCGTTTCCGTGGTGTAGCGGTTATCACGTGCGCCTCACACGCGCAAGGTCCCCGGTTGGACCCCGGGCGGAAACATTGGTTTTAGTTGTTTTTAGCTATGTGCTCCCTGCGCATCAATTTTGGTCAGTCGCGGTCACAACCTCTAGAACAGGCAAGAAATCCCTGCTTTCATTCCCGTTTCCGTGGTGTAGCGGTTATCACGTGCGCCTCACACGCGCAAGGTCCCCGGTTGGACCCCGGGCGGAAACATTCGTTTTAGTTTTTTTTTAGCTATGTGCTCCCTGCGCATCGATTTTGGGCAGTCGTGGTCTCAACCATCAGAACAAACAAGAAATCCCTGCTTTCATTCCCGTTTCCGTGGTGTAGCGGTTATCACGTGCGCCTCACACGCGCAAGGTCCCCGGTTGGACCCCGGGCGGAAACATTGGTTTTAGTTGTTTTTAGCTATGTGCTCCCTGCGCATCAATTTTGGTCAGTCGCGGTCACAACCTCTAGAACAGGCAAGAAATCCCTGCTTTCATTCCCGTTTCCGTGGTGTAGCGGTTATCACGTGCGCCTCACACGCGCAAGGTCCCCGGTTGGACCCCGGGCGGAAACATTGGTTTTAGTTTTTTTTTTAGCTATGTGCTCCCTGCGCATCGATTTTGGGCAGTCGTGGTCTCAACCATCAGAACAAACAAGAAATCCCTGCTTTCATTCCCGTTTCCGTGGTGTAGCGGTTATCACGTGCGCCTCACACGCGCAAGGTCCCCGGTTGGACCCCGGGCGGAAACATTCGTTTTAGTTTTTTTTTTAGCTATGTGCTCCCTGCGCATCGATTTTGGGCAGTCGTGGTCTCAACCATCAGAACAAACAAGAAATCCCTGCTTTCATTCCCGTTTCCGTGGTGTAGCGGTTATCACGTGCGCCTCACACGCGCAAGGTCCCCGGTTGGACCCCGGGCGGAAACATTGGTTTTAGTTGTTTTTAGCTATGTGCTCCCTGCGCATCAATTTTGGTCTGTCGCGGTCACAACCTCTAGAACAGGCAAGAAATCCCTGCTTTCATTCCCGTTTCCGTGGTGTAGCGGTTATCACGTGCGCCTCACACGCGCAAGGTCCCCGGTTGGACCCCGGGCGGAAACATTGGTTTTAGTTTTTTTTAGCTATGTGCTCCCTGCGCATCAATTTTGGTCTGTCGCGGTCACAACCTCCAGAACAGGCAAGAATTCCCCGCTTTCATTCCCGTTTCCGTGGTGTAGCGGTTATCACGTGCGCCTCACACGCGCAAGGTCCCCGGTTGGACCCCGGGCGGAAACATTGGTTTTAGTTTTTTTTAGCTATGTGCTCCCTGCGCATCAATTTTGGTCTGTCGCGGTCACAACCTCTAGAACAGGCAAGAAATCCCTGCTTTCATTCCCGTTTCCGTGGTGTAGCGGTTATCACGTGCGCCTCACACGCGCAAGGTCCCCGGTTGGACCCCGGGCGGAAACATTGGTTTTAGTTTTTTTTAGCTATGTGCTCCCTGCGCATCAATTTTGGTCTGTCGCGGTCACAACCTCCAGAACAGGCAAGAATTCCCCGCTTTCATTCCCGTTTCCGTGGTGTAGCGGTTATCACGTGCGCCTCACACGCGCAAGGTCCCCGGTTGGACCCCGGGCGGAAACATTGGTTTTAGTTTTTTTTAGCTATGTGCTCCCTGCGCATCAATTTTGGTCAGTCGCGGTCACAACCTCTAGGACAGGCAAGAAATCCCTGCTTTCATTCCCGTTTCCGTGGTGTAGCGGTTATCACATGCGCCTCACACGCGCAAGGTCCCCGGTTGGACCCCGGGCGGAAACATTGGTTTTAGTTGTTTTTAGCTATGTGCTCCCTGCGCATCAATTTTGGTCAGTCGCGGTCACAACCTCTAGAACAGGCAAGAAATCCCTGCTTTCATTCCCGTTTCCGTGGTGTAGCGGTTATCACGTGCGCCTCGCACGCGCAAGGTCCCCGGTTGGACCCCGGGCGGAAACATTGGTTTTAGTTTTTTTTAGGTATGTGCTCCCTGCGCATCAATTTTGGTCAGTCGCGGTCACAACCTCTAGAACAGGCAAGAAATCCCTGCTTTCATTCCCGTTTCCGTGGTGTAGCGGTTATCACGTGCGCCTCACACGCGCAAGGTCCCCGGTTGGACCCCGGGCGGAAACATTGGTTTTAGTTTTTTTTAGCTATGTGCTCCCTGCGCATCAATTTTGGTCAGTCGCGGTCACAACCTCTAGAACAGGCAAGAAATCCCTGCTTTCATTCCCGTTTCCGTGGTGTAGCGGTTATCACGTGCGCCTCACACGCGCAAGGTCCCCGGTTGGACCCCGGGCGGAAACATTGGTTTTAGTTTTTTTTTAGCTATGTGCTCCCTCCGCATCAATTTGGTCAGTCGCGGTCACAACCTCTAGAACAGGCAAGAAATCCCTGCTTTCATTCCCGTTTCCGTGGTGTAGCGGTTATCACGTGCGCCTCACACGCGCAAGGTCCCCGGTTCGACCCCGGACGGAAACATTCGTTTTAGTTTTTTTTTAGCTATGTGCTCCCTGCGCATCGATTTTGGGCAGTCGTGGTCACAACCATCAGAACAAACAAGAAATCCCTGCTTTCATTCCCGTTTCCGTGGTGTAGCGGTTATCACGTGCGCCTCACACGCGCAAGGTCCCCGGTTGGACCCCGGGCGGAAACATTGGTTTTAGTTTTTTTTAGCTATGTGCTCCCTGCGCATCAATTTTGGTCAGTCGCGGTCACAACCTCTAGGACAGGCAAGAAATCCCTGCTTTCATTCCCGTTTCCGTGGTGTAGCGGTTATAACATGCGCCTCACACGCGCAAGGTCCCCGGTTGGACCCCGGGCGGAAACATTGGTTTTAGTTGTTTTTAGCTATGTGCTCCCTGCGCATCGATTTTGGGCAGTCGTGGTCTCAACCATCAGAACAAACAAGAAATCCCTGCTTTCATTCCCGTTTCCGTGGTGTAGCGGTTATCACGTGCGCCTCACACGCGCAAGGTCCCCGGTTGGACCCCGGGCGGAAACATTGGTTTTAGTTGTTTTTAGCTATGTGCTCCCTGCGCATCAATTTTGGTCAGTCGCGGTCACAACCTCTAGAACAGGCAAGAAATCCCTGCTTTCATTCCCGTTTCCGTGGTGTAGCGGTTATCACGTGCGCCTCGCACGCGCAAGGTCCCCGGTTGGACCCCGGGCGGAAACATTGGTTTTAGTTTTTTTTAGGTATGTGCTCCCTGCGCATCAATTTTGGTCAGTCGCGGTCACAACCTCTAGAACAGGCAAGAAATCCCTGCTTTCATTCCCGTTTCCGTGGTGTAGCGGTTATCACGTGCGCCTCACACGCGCAAGGTCCCCGGTTGGACCCCGGGCGGAAACATTGGTTTTAGTTTTTTTTAGCTATGTGCTCCCTGCGCATCAATTTTGGTCAGTCGCGGTCACAACCTCTAGAACAGGCAAGAAATCCCTGCTTTCATTCCCGTTTCCGTGGTGTAGCGGTTATCACGTGCGCCTCACACGCGCAAGGTCCCCGGTTGGACCCCGGGCGGAAACATTGGTTTTAGTTGTTTTTAGCTATGTGCTCCCTGCGCATCGATTTTGGGCAGTCGTGGTCACAACCATCAGAACAAACAAGAAATCCCTGCTTTCATTCCCGTTTCCGTGGTGTAGCGGTTATCACGTGCGCCTCACACGCGCAAGGTCCCCGGTTGGACCCCGGGCGGAAACATTGGTTTTAGTTTTTTTTTAGCTATGTGCTCCCTCCGCATCAATTTGGTCAGTCGCGGTCACAACCTCTAGAACAGGCAAGAAATCCCTGCTTTCATTCCCGTTTCCGTGGTGTAGCGGTTATCACGTGCGCCTCACACGCGCAAGGTCCCCGGTTCGACCCCGGGCGGAAACATTCGTTTTAGTTTTTTTTAGCTATGTGCTCCCTGCGCATCAATTTTGGTCAGTCGCGGTCACAACCTCTAGAACAGGCAAGAAATCCCTGCTTTCATTCCCGTTTCCGTGGTGTAGCGGTTATCACGTGCGCCTCACACGCGCAAGGTCCCCGGTTGGACCCCGGGCGGAAACATTGGTTTTAGTTTTTTTTAGCTATGTGCTCCCTGCGCATCAATTTTGGTCAGTCGCGGTCACAACCTCTAGAACAGGCAAGAAATCCCTGCTTTCATTCCCGTTTCCGTGGTGTAGCGGTTATCACGTGCGCCTCACACGCGCAAGGTCCCCGGTTGGACCCCGGGCGGAAACATTGGTTTTAGTTTTTTTTTAGCTATGTGCTCCCTCCGCATCAATTTGGTCAGTCGCGGTCACAACCTCTAGAACAGGCAAGAAATCCCTGCTTTCATTCCCGTTTCCGTGGTGTAGCGGTTATCACGTGCGCCTCACACGCGCAAGGTCCCCGGTTGGACCCCGGGCGGAAACATTGGTTTTAGTTTTTTTTAGCTATGTGCTCCCTGCGCATCAATTTTGGTCAGTCGCGGTCACAACCTCTAGAACAGGCAAGAAATCCCTGCTTTCATTCCCGTTTCCGTGGTGTAGCGGTTATCACGTGCGCCTCACACGCGCAAGGTCCCCGGTTGGACCCCGGGCGGAAACATTGGTTTTAGTTTTTTTTTAGCTATGTGCTCCCTCCGCATCAATTTGGTCAGTCGCGGTCACAACCTCTAGAACAGGCAAGAAATCCCTGCTTTCATTCCCGTTTCCGTGGTGTAGCGGTTATCACGTGCGCCTCACACGCGCAAGGTCCCCGGTTGGACCCCGGGCGGAAACATTGGTTTTAGTTGTTTTTAGCTATGTGCTCCCTGCGCATCAATTTTGGTCAGTCGCGGTCACAACCTCTAGAACAGGCAAGAAATCCCTGCTTTCATTCCCGTTTCCGTGGTGTAGCGGTTATCACGTGCGCCTCGCACGCGCAAGGTCCCCGGTTGGACCCCGGGCGGAAACATTGGTTTTAGTTTTTTTTAGGTATGTGCTCCCTGCGCATCAATTTTGGTCAGTCGCGGTCACAACCTCTAGAACAGGCAAGAAATCCCTGCTTTCATTCCCGTTTCCGTGGTGTAGCGGTTATCACGTGCGCCTCACACGCGCAAGGTCCCCGGTTGGACCCCGGGCGGAAACATTGGTTTTAGTTTTTTTTAGCTATGTGCTCCCTGCGCATCAATTTTGGTCAGTCGCGGTCACAACCTCTAGAACAGGCAAGAAATCCCTGCTTTCATTCCCGTTTCCGTGGTGTAGCGGTTATCACGTGCGCCTCACACGCGCAAGGTCCCCGGTTGGACCCCGGGCGGAAACATTGGTTTTAGTTGTTTTTAGCTATGTGCTCCCTGCGCATCGATTTTGGGCAGTCGTGGTCACAACCATCAGAACAAACAAGAAATCCCTGCTTTCATTCCCGTTTCCGTGGTGTAGCGGTTATCACGTGCGCCTCACACGCGCAAGGTCCCCGGTTGGACCCCGGGCGGAAACATTGGTTTTAGTTTTTTTTTAGCTATGTGCTCCCTCCGCATCAATTTGGTCAGTCGCGGTCACAACCTCTAGAACAGGCAAGAAATCCCTGCTTTCATTCCCGTTTCCGTGGTGTAGCGGTTATCACGTGCGCCTCACACGCGCAAGGTCCCCGGTTCGACCCCGGGCGGAAACATTCGTTTTAGTTTTTTTTAGCTATGTGCTCCCTGCGCATCAATTTTGGTCAGTCGCGGTCACAACCTCTAGAACAGGCAAGAAATCCCTGCTTTCATTCCCGTTTCCGTGGTGTAGCGGTTATCACGTGCGCCTCACACGCGCAAGGTCCCCGGTTGGACCCCGGGCGGAAACATTGGTTTTAGTTTTTTTTAGCTATGTGCTCCCTGCGCATCAATTTTGGTCAGTCGCGGTCACAACCTCTAGAACAGGCAAGAAATCCCTGCTTTCATTCCCGTTTCCGTGGTGTAGCGGTTATCACGTGCGCCTCACACGCGCAAGGTCCCCGGTTGGACCCCGGGCGGAAACATTGGTTTTAGTTTTTTTTTAGCTATGTGCTCCCTCCGCATCAATTTGGTCAGTCGCGGTCACAACCTCTAGAACAGGCAAGAAATCCCTGCTTTCATTCCCGTTTCCGTGGTGTAGCGGTTATCACGTGCGCCTCACACGCGCAAGGTCCCCGGTTCGACCCCGGGCGGAAACATTGGTTTTAGTTGTTTTTAGCTATGTGCTCCCTGCGCATCAATTTTGGTCAGTCGCGGTCACAACCTCTAGAACAGGCAAGAAATCCCTGCTTTCATTCCCGTTTCCGTGGTGTAGCGGTTATCACGTGCGCCTCACACGCGCAAGGTCCCCGGTTGGACCCCGGGCGGAAACATTCGTTTTAGTTTTTTTTTAGCTATGTGCTCCCTGCGCATCGATTTTGGGCAGTCGTGGTCTCAACCATCAGAACAAACAAGAAATCCCTGCTTTCATTCCCGTTTCCGTGGTGTAGCGGTTATCACGTGCGCCTCACACGCGCAAGGTCCCCGGTTGGACCCCGGGCGGAAACATTGGTTTTAGTTGTTTTTAGCTATGTGCTCCCTGCGCATCAATTTTGGTCAGTCGCGGTCACAACCTCTAGAACAGGCAAGAAATCCCTGCTTTCATTCCCGTTTCCGTGGTGTAGCGGTTATCACGTGCGCCTCACACGCGCAAGGTCCCCGGTTGGACCCCGGGCGGAAACATTCGTTTTAGTTTTTTTTTAGCTATGTGCTCCCTGCGCATCGATTTTGGGCAGTCGTGGTCTCAACCATCAGAACAAACAAGAAATCCCTGCTTTCATTCCCGTTTCCGTGGTGTAGCGGTTATCACGTGCGCCTCACACGCGCAAGGTCCCCGGTTGGACCCCGGGCGGAAACATTGGTTTTAGTTGTTTTTAGCTATGTGCTCCCTGCGCATCAATTTTGGTCAGTCGCGGTCACAACCTCTAGAACAGGCAAGAAATCCCTGCTTTCATTCCCGTTTCCGTGGTGTAGCGGTTATCACGTGCGCCTCACACGCGCAAGGTCCCCGGTTGGACCCCGGGCGGAAACATTGGTTTTAGTTTTTTTTTTAGCTATGTGCTCCCTGCGCATCGATTTTGGGCAGTCGTGGTCTCAACCATCAGAACAAACAAGAAATCCCTGCTTTCATTCCCGTTTCCGTGGTGTAGCGGTTATCACGTGCGCCTCACACGCGCAAGGTCCCCGGTTGGACCCCGGGCGGAAACATTCGTTTTAGTTTTTTTTTTAGCTATGTGCTCCCTGCGCATCGATTTTGGGCAGTCGTGGTCTCAACCATCAGAACAAACAAGAAATCCCTGCTTTCATTCCCGTTTCCGTGGTGTAGCGGTTATCACGTGCGCCTCACACGCGCAAGGTCCCCGGTTGGACCCCGGGCGGAAACATTGGTTTTAGTTGTTTTTAGCTATGTGCTCCCTGCGCATCAATTTTGGTCTGTCGCGGTCACAACCTCTAGAACAGGCAAGAAATCCCTGCTTTCATTCCCGTTTCCGTGGTGTAGCGGTTATCACGTGCGCCTCACACGCGCAAGGTCCCCGGTTGGACCCCGGGCGGAAACATTGGTTTTAGTTTTTTTTAGCTATGTGCTCCCTGCGCATCAATTTTGGTCTGTCGCGGTCACAACCTCCAGAACAGGCAAGAATTCCCCGCTTTCATTCCCGTTTCCGTGGTGTAGCGGTTATCACGTGCGCCTCACACGCGCAAGGTCCCCGGTTGGACCCCGGGCGGAAACATTGGTTTTAGTTTTTTTTAGCTATGTGCTCCCTGCGCATCAATTTTGGTCTGTCGCGGTCACAACCTCTAGAACAGGCAAGAAATCCCTGCTTTCATTCCCGTTTCCGTGGTGTAGCGGTTATCACGTGCGCCTCACACGCGCAAGGTCCCCGGTTGGACCCCGGGCGGAAACATTGGTTTTAGTTTTTTTTAGCTATGTGCTCCCTGCGCATCAATTTTGGTCTGTCGCGGTCACAACCTCCAGAACAGGCAAGAATTCCCCGCTTTCATTCCCGTTTCCGTGGTGTAGCGGTTATCACGTGCGCCTCACACGCGCAAGGTCCCCGGTTGGACCCCGGGCGGAAACATTGGTTTTAGTTTTTTTTAGCTATGTGCTCCCTGCGCATCAATTTTGGTCAGTCGCGGTCACAACCTCTAGGACAGGCAAGAAATCCCTGCTTTCATTCCCGTTTCCGTGGTGTAGCGGTTATCACATGCGCCTCACACGCGCAAGGTCCCCGGTTGGACCCCGGGCGGAAACATTGGTTTTAGTTGTTTTTAGCTATGTGCTCCCTGCGCATCAATTTTGGTCAGTCGCGGTCACAACCTCTAGAACAGGCAAGAAATCCCTGCTTTCATTCCCGTTTCCGTGGTGTAGCGGTTATCACGTGCGCCTCGCACGCGCAAGGTCCCCGGTTGGACCCCGGGCGGAAACATTGGTTTTAGTTTTTTTTAGGTATGTGCTCCCTGCGCATCAATTTTGGTCAGTCGCGGTCACAACCTCTAGAACAGGCAAGAAATCCCTGCTTTCATTCCCGTTTCCGTGGTGTAGCGGTTATCACGTGCGCCTCACACGCGCAAGGTCCCCGGTTGGACCCCGGGCGGAAACATTGGTTTTAGTTTTTTTTAGCTATGTGCTCCCTGCGCATCAATTTTGGTCAGTCGCGGTCACAACCTCTAGAACAGGCAAGAAATCCCTGCTTTCATTCCCGTTTCCGTGGTGTAGCGGTTATCACGTGCGCCTCACACGCGCAAGGTCCCCGGTTGGACCCCGGGCGGAAACATTGGTTTTAGTTGTTTTTAGCTATGTGCTCCCTGCGCATCGATTTTGGGCAGTCGTGGTCACAACCATCAGAACAAACAAGAAATCCCTGCTTTCATTCCCGTTTCCGTGGTGTAGCGGTTATCACGTGCGCCTCACACGCGCAAGGTCCCCGGTTGGACCCCGGGCGGAAACATTCGTTTTAGTTTTTTTTTTAGCTATGTGCTCCCTGCGCATCGATTTTGGGCAGTCGTGGTCTCAACCATCAGAACAAACAAGAAATCCCTGCTTTCATTCCCGTTTCCGTGGTGTAGCGGTTATCACGTGCGCCTCACACGCGCAAGGTCCCCGGTTGGACCCCGGGCGGAAACATTGGTTTTAGTTGTTTTTAGCTATGTGCTCCCTGCGCATCAATTTTGGTCAGTCGCGGTCACAACCTCTAGAACAGGCAAGAAATCCCTGCTTTCATTCCCGTTTCCGTGGTGTAGCGGTTATCACGTGCGCCTCACACGCGCAAGGTCCCCGGTTGGACCCCGGGCGGAAACATTCGTTTTAGTTTTTTTTTAGCTATGTGCTCCCTGCGCATCGATTTTGGGCAGTCGTGGTCTCAACCATCAGAACAAACAAGAAATCCCTGCTTTCATTCCCGTTTCCGTGGTGTAGCGGTTATCACGTGCGCCTCACACGCGCAAGGTCCCCGGTTGGACCCCGGGCGGAAACATTGGTTTTAGTTGTTTTTAGCTATGTGCTCCCTGCGCATCAATTTTGGTCAGTCGCGGTCACAACCTCTAGAACAGGCAAGAAATCCCTGCTTTCATTCCCGTTTCCGTGGTGTAGCGGTTATCACGTGCGCCTCACACGCGCAAGGTCCCCGGTTGGACCCCGGGCGGAAACATTGGTTTTAGTTTTTTTTTTAGCTATGTGCTCCCTGCGCATCGATTTTGGGCAGTCGTGGTCTCAACCATCAGAACAAACAAGAAATCCCTGCTTTCATTCCCGTTTCCGTGGTGTAGCGGTTATCACGTGCGCCTCACACGCGCAAGGTCCCCGGTTGGACCCCGGGCGGAAACATTCGTTTTAGTTTTTTTTTTAGCTATGTGCTCCCTGCGCATCGATTTTGGGCAGTCGTGGTCTCAACCATCAGAACAAACAAGAAATCCCTGCTTTCATTCCCGTTTCCGTGGTGTAGCGGTTATCACGTGCGCCTCACACGCGCAAGGTCCCCGGTTGGACCCCGGGCGGAAACATTGGTTTTAGTTGTTTTTAGCTATGTGCTCCCTGCGCATCAATTTTGGTCTGTCGCGGTCACAACCTCTAGAACAGGCAAGAAATCCCTGCTTTCATTCCCGTTTCCGTGGTGTAGCGGTTATCACGTGCGCCTCACACGCGCAAGGTCCCCGGTTGGACCCCGGGCGGAAACATTGGTTTTAGTTTTTTTTAGCTATGTGCTCCCTGCGCATCAATTTTGGTCTGTCGCGGTCACAACCTCCAGAACAGGCAAGAATTCCCCGCTTTCATTCCCGTTTCCGTGGTGTAGCGGTTATCACGTGCGCCTCACACGCGCAAGGTCCCCGGTTGGACCCCGGGCGGAAACATTGGTTTTAGTTTTTTTTAGCTATGTGCTCCCTGCGCATCAATTTTGGTCTGTCGCGGTCACAACCTCTAGAACAGGCAAGAAATCCCTGCTTTCATTCCCGTTTCCGTGGTGTAGCGGTTATCACGTGCGCCTCACACGCGCAAGGTCCCCGGTTGGACCCCGGGCGGAAACATTGGTTTTAGTTTTTTTTAGCTATGTGCTCCCTGCGCATCAATTTTGGTCTGTCGCGGTCACAACCTCCAGAACAGGCAAGAATTCCCCGCTTTCATTCCCGTTTCCGTGGTGTAGCGGTTATCACGTGCGCCTCACACGCGCAAGGTCCCCGGTTGGACCCCGGGCGGAAACATTGGTTTTAGTTTTTTTTAGCTATGTGCTCCCTGCGCATCAATTTTGGTCAGTCGCGGTCACAACCTCTAGGACAGGCAAGAAATCCCTGCTTTCATTCCCGTTTCCGTGGTGTAGCGGTTATCACATGCGCCTCACACGCGCAAGGTCCCCGGTTGGACCCCGGGCGGAAACATTGGTTTTAGTTGTTTTTAGCTATGTGCTCCCTGCGCATCAATTTTGGTCAGTCGCGGTCACAACCTCTAGAACAGGCAAGAAATCCCTGCTTTCATTCCCGTTTCCGTGGTGTAGCGGTTATCACGTGCGCCTCGCACGCGCAAGGTCCCCGGTTGGACCCCGGGCGGAAACATTGGTTTTAGTTTTTTTTAGGTATGTGCTCCCTGCGCATCAATTTTGGTCAGTCGCGGTCACAACCTCTAGAACAGGCAAGAAATCCCTGCTTTCATTCCCGTTTCCGTGGTGTAGCGGTTATCACGTGCGCCTCACACGCGCAAGGTCCCCGGTTGGACCCCGGGCGGAAACATTGGTTTTAGTTTTTTTTAGCTATGTGCTCCCTGCGCATCAATTTTGGTCAGTCGCGGTCACAACCTCTAGAACAGGCAAGAAATCCCTGCTTTCATTCCCGTTTCCGTGGTGTAGCGGTTATCACGTGCGCCTCACACGCGCAAGGTCCCCGGTTGGACCCCGGGCGGAAACATTGGTTTTAGTTGTTTTTAGCTATGTGCTCCCTGCGCATCGATTTTGGGCAGTCGTGGTCACAACCATCAGAACAAACAAGAAATCCCTGCTTTCATTCCCGTTTCCGTGGTGTAGCGGTTATCACGTGCGCCTCACACGCGCAAGGTCCCCGGTTGGACCCCGGGCGGAAACATTGGTTTTAGTTTTTTTTTAGCTATGTGCTCCCTCCGCATCAATTTGGTCAGTCGCGGTCACAACCTCTAGAACAGGCAAGAAATCCCTGCTTTCATTCCCGTTTCCGTGGTGTAGCGGTTATCACGTGCGCCTCACACGCGCAAGGTCCCCGGTTCGACCCCGGGCGGAAACATTCGTTTTAGTTTTTTTTTAGCTATGTGCTCCCTGCGCATCGATTTTGGGCAGTCGTGGTCACAACCATCAGAACAAACAAGAAATCCCTGCTTTCATTCCCGTTTCCGTGGTGTAGCGGTTATCACGTGCGCCTCACACGCGCAAGGTCCCCGGTTGGACCCCGGGCGGAAACATTGGTTTTAGTTTTTTTTAGCTATGTGCTCCCTGCGCATCAATTTTGGTCAGTCGCGGTCACAACCTCTAGGACAGGCAAGAAATCCCTGCTTTCATTCCCGTTTCCGTGGTGTAGCGGTTATAACATGCGCCTCACACGCGCAAGGTCCCCGGTTGGACCCCGGGCGGAAACATTGGTTTTAGTTGTTTTTAGCTATGTGCTCCCTGCGCATCAATTTTGGTCAGTCGCGGTCACAACCTCTAGAACAGGCAAGAAATCCCTGCTTTCATTCCCGTTTCCGTGGTGTAGCGGTTATCACGTGCGCCTCGCACGCGCAAGGTCCCCGGTTGGACCCCGGGCGGAAACATTGGTTTTAGTTTTTTTTAGGTATGTGCTCCCTGCGCATCAATTTTGGTCAGTCGCGGTCACAACCTCTAGAACAGGCAAGAAATCCCTGCTTTCATTCCCGTTTCCGTGGTGTAGCGGTTATCACGTGCGCCTCACACGCGCAAGGTCCCCGGTTGGACCCCGGGCGGAAACATTGGTTTTAGTTTTTTTTAGCTATGTGCTCCCTGCGCATCAATTTTGGTCAGTCGCGGTCACAACCTCTAGAACAGGCAAGAAATCCCTGCTTTCATTCCCGTTTCCGTGGTGTAGCGGTTATCACGTGCGCCTCACACGCGCAAGGTCCCCGGTTGGACCCCGGGCGGAAACATTGGTTTTAGTTGTTTTTAGCTATGTGCTCCCTGCGCATCGATTTTGGGCAGTCGTGGTCACAACCATCAGAACAAACAAGAAATCCCTGCTTTCATTCCCGTTTCCGTGGTGTAGCGGTTATCACGTGCGCCTCACACGCGCAAGGTCCCCGGTTGGACCCCGGGCGGAAACATTGGTTTTAGTTTTTTTTTAGCTATGTGCTCCCTCCGCATCAATTTGGTCAGTCGCGGTCACAACCTCTAGAACAGGCAAGAAATCCCTGCTTTCATTCCCGTTTCCGTGGTGTAGCGGTTATCACGTGCGCCTCACACGCGCAAGGTCCCCGGTTCGACCCCGGGCGGAAACATTCGTTTTAGTTTTTTTTAGCTATGTGCTCCCTGCGCATCAATTTTGGTCAGTCGCGGTCACAACCTCTAGAACAGGCAAGAAATCCCTGCTTTCATTCCCGTTTCCGTGGTGTAGCGGTTATCACGTGCGCCTCACACGCGCAAGGTCCCCGGTTGGACCCCGGGCGGAAACATTGGTTTTAGTTTTTTTTAGCTATGTGCTCCCTGCGCATCAATTTTGGTCAGTCGCGGTCACAACCTCTAGAACAGGCAAGAAATCCCTGCTTTCATTCCCGTTTCCGTGGTGTAGCGGTTATCACGTGCGCCTCACACGCGCAAGGTCCCCGGTTGGACCCCGGGCGGAAACATTGGTTTTAGTTTTTTTTTAGCTATGTGCTCCCTCCGCATCAATTTGGTCAGTCGCGGTCACAACCTCTAGAACAGGCAAGAAATCCCTGCTTTCATTCCCGTTTCCGTGGTGTAGCGGTTATCACGTGCGCCTCACACGCGCAAGGTCCCCGGTTGGACCCCGGGCGGAAACATTGGTTTTAGTTTTTTTTAGCTATGTGCTCCCTGCGCATCAATTTTGGTCAGTCGCGGTCACAACCTCTAGAACAGGCAAGAAATCCCTGCTTTCATTCCCGTTTCCGTGGTGTAGCGGTTATCACGTGCGCCTCACACGCGCAAGGTCCCCGGTTGGACCCCGGGCGGAAACATTGGTTTTAGTTTTTTTTTAGCTATGTGCTCCCTCCGCATCAATTTGGTCAGTCGCGGTCACAACCTCTAGAACAGGCAAGAAATCCCTGCTTTCATTCCCGTTTCCGTGGTGTAGCGGTTATCACGTGCGCCTCACACGCGCAAGGTCCCCGGTTGGACCCCGGGCGGAAACATTGGTTTTAGTTGTTTTTAGCTATGTGCTCCCTGCGCATCAATTTTGGTCAGTCGCGGTCACAACCTCTAGAACAGGCAAGAAATCCCTGCTTTCATTCCCGTTTCCGTGGTGTAGCGGTTATCACGTGCGCCTCGCACGCGCAAGGTCCCCGGTTGGACCCCGGGCGGAAACATTGGTTTTAGTTTTTTTTAGGTATGTGCTCCCTGCGCATCAATTTTGGTCAGTCGCGGTCACAACCTCTAGAACAGGCAAGAAATCCCTGCTTTCATTCCCGTTTCCGTGGTGTAGCGGTTATCACGTGCGCCTCACACGCGCAAGGTCCCCGGTTGGACCCCGGGCGGAAACATTGGTTTTAGTTTTTTTTAGCTATGTGCTCCCTGCGCATCAATTTTGGTCAGTCGCGGTCACAACCTCTAGAACAGGCAAGAAATCCCTGCTTTCATTCCCGTTTCCGTGGTGTAGCGGTTATCACGTGCGCCTCACACGCGCAAGGTCCCCGGTTGGACCCCGGGCGGAAACATTGGTTTTAGTTGTTTTTAGCTATGTGCTCCCTGCGCATCGATTTTGGGCAGTCGTGGTCACAACCATCAGAACAAACAAGAAATCCCTGCTTTCATTCCCGTTTCCGTGGTGTAGCGGTTATCACGTGCGCCTCACACGCGCAAGGTCCCCGGTTGGACCCCGGGCGGAAACATTGGTTTTAGTTTTTTTTTAGCTATGTGCTCCCTCCGCATCAATTTGGTCAGTCGCGGTCACAACCTCTAGAACAGGCAAGAAATCCCTGCTTTCATTCCCGTTTCCGTGGTGTAGCGGTTATCACGTGCGCCTCACACGCGCAAGGTCCCCGGTTCGACCCCGGGCGGAAACATTCGTTTTAGTTTTTTTTAGCTATGTGCTCCCTGCGCATCAATTTTGGTCAGTCGCGGTCACAACCTCTAGAACAGGCAAGAAATCCCTGCTTTCATTCCCGTTTCCGTGGTGTAGCGGTTATCACGTGCGCCTCACACGCGCAAGGTCCCCGGTTGGACCCCGGGCGGAAACATTGGTTTTAGTTTTTTTTAGCTATGTGCTCCCTGCGCATCAATTTTGGTCAGTCGCGGTCACAACCTCTAGAACAGGCAAGAAATCCCTGCTTTCATTCCCGTTTCCGTGGTGTAGCGGTTATCACGTGCGCCTCACACGCGCAAGGTCCCCGGTTGGACCCCGGGCGGAAACATTGGTTTTAGTTTTTTTTTAGCTATGTGCTCCCTCCGCATCAATTTGGTCAGTCGCGGTCACAACCTCTAGAACAGGCAAGAAATCCCTGCTTTCATTCCCGTTTCCGTGGTGTAGCGGTTATCACGTGCGCCTCACACGCGCAAGGTCCCCGGTTCGACCCCGGGCGGAAACATTCGTTTTAGTTTTTTTTTAGCTATGTGCTCCCTGCGCATCGATTTTGGGCAGTCGTGGTCACAACCATCAGAACAAACAAGAAATCCCTGCTTTCATTCCCGTTTCCGTGGTGTAGCGGTTATCACGTGCGCCTCACACGCGCAAGGTCCCCGGTTGGACCCCGGGCGGAAACATTGGTTTTAGTTTTTTTTAGCTATGTGCTCCCTGCGCATCAATTTTGGTCAGTCGCGGTCACAACCTCTAGGACAGGCAAGAAATCCCTGCTTTCATTCCCGTTTCCGTGGTGTAGCGGTTATAACATGCGCCTCACACGCGCAAGGTCCCCGGTTGGACCCCGGGCGGAAACATTGGTTTTAGTTGTTTTTAGCTATGTGCTCCCTGCGCATCGATTTTGGGCAGTCGTGGTCTCAACCATCAGAACAAACAAGAAATCCCTGCTTTCATTCCCGTTTCCGTGGTGTAGCGGTTATCACGTGCGCCTCACACGCGCAAGGTCCCCGGTTGGACCCCGGGCGGAAACATTGGTTTTAGTTGTTTTTAGCTATGTGCTCCCTGCGCATCAATTTTGGTCAGTCGCGGTCACAACCTCTAGAACAGGCAAGAAATCCTTGCTTTCATTCCCGTTTCCGTGGTGTAGCGGTTATCACGTGCGCCTCACACGCGCAAGGTCCCCGGTTGGACCCCGGCCGGAAACATTGGTTTTAGTTTTTTTTAGCTATGTGCTCCCTGCGCATCAATTTTGGTCTGTCGCGGTCACAACCTCCAGAACAGGCAAGAATTCCCCGCTTTCATTCCCGTTTCCGTGGTGTAGCGGTTATCACCTGCGCCTCACACGCGCAAGGTCCCCGGTTGGACCCCGGGCGGAAACATTGGTTTTAGTTGTTTTTAGCTATGTGCTCCCTGCGCATCAATTTTGGTCAGTCGCGGTCACAACCTCTAGAACAGGCAAGAAATCCCTGCTTTCATTCCCGTTTCCGTGGTGTAGCGGTTATCACGTGCGCCTCACACGCGCAAGGTCCCCGGTTGGACCCCGGGCGGAAACATTCGTTTTAGTTTTTTTTTTAGCTATGTGCTCCCTGCGCATCGATTTTGGGCAGTCGTGGTCTCAACCATCAGAACAAACAAGAAATCCCTGCTTTCATTCCCGTTTCCGTGGTGTAGCGGTTATCACGTGCGCCTCACACGCGCAAGGTCCCCGGTTGGACCCCGGGCGGAAACATTGGTTTTAGTTGTTTTTAGCTATGTGCTCCCTGCGCATCAATTTTGGTCAGTCGCGGTCACAACCTCTAGAACAGGCAAGAAATCCCTGCTTTCATTCCCGTTTCCGTGGTGTAGCGGTTATCACGTGCGCCTCACACGCGCAAGGTCCCCGGTTGGACCCCGGGCGGAAACATTCGTTTTAGTTTTTTTTTAGCTATGTGCTCCCTGCGCATCGATTTTGGGCAGTCGTGGTCTCAACCATCAGAACAAACAAGAAATCCCTGCTTTCATTCCCGTTTCCGTGGTGTAGCGGTTATCACGTGCGCCTCACACGCGCAAGGTCCCCGGTTGGACCCCGGGCGGAAACATTGGTTTTAGTTGTTTTTAGCTATGTGCTCCCTGCGCATCAATTTTGGTCAGTCGCGGTCACAACCTCTAGAACAGGCAAGAAATCCCTGCTTTCATTCCCGTTTCCGTGGTGTAGCGGTTATCACGTGCGCCTCACACGCGCAAGGTCCCCGGTTGGACCCCGGGCGGAAACATTGGTTTTAGTTTTTTTTTTAGCTATGTGCTCCCTGCGCATCGATTTTGGGCAGTCGTGGTCTCAACCATCAGAACAAACAAGAAATCCCTGCTTTCATTCCCGTTTCCGTGGTGTAGCGGTTATCACGTGCGCCTCACACGCGCAAGGTCCCCGGTTGGACCCCGGGCGGAAACATTGGTTTTAGTGGTTTTTAGCTATGTGCTCCCTGCGCATCAATTTTGGTCAGTCGCGGTCACAACCTCTAGAACAGGCAAGAAATCCCTGCTTTCATTCCCGTTTCCGTGGTGTAGCGGTTATCACGTGCGCCTCACACGCGCAAGGTCCCCGGTTGGACCCCGGGCGGAAACATTGGTTTTAGTTTTTTTTTTAGCTATGTGCTCCCTGCGCATCGATTTTGGGCAGTCGTGGTCTCAACCATCAGAACAAACAAGAAATCCCTGCTTTCATTCCCGTTTCCGTGGTGTAGCGGTTATCACGTGCGCCTCACACGCGCAAGGTCCCCGGTTGGACCCCGGGCGGAAACATTGGTTTTAGTTTTTTTTTTAGCTATGTGCTCCCTGCGCATCGATTTTGGGCAGTCGTGGTCTCAACCATCAGAACAAACAAGAAATCCCTGCTTTCATTCCCGTTTCCGTGGTGTAGCGGTTATCACGTGCGCCTCACACGCGCAAGGTCCCCGGTTGGACCCCGGGCGGAAACATTGGTTTTAGTTGTTTTTAGCTATGTGCTCCCTGCGCATCAATTTTGGTCAGTCGCGGTCACAACCTCTAGAACAAACAAGAAATCCCTGCTTTCATTCCCGTTTCCGTGGTGTAGCGGTTATCACGTGCGCCTCACACGCGCAAGGTCCCCGGTTGGACCCCGGGCGGAAACATTGGTTTTAGTTTTTTTTTAGCTATGTGCTCCCTGCGCATCAATTTTGGTCTGTCGCGGTCACAACCTCCAGAACAGGCAAGAATTCCCCGCTTTCATTCCCGTTTCCGTGGTGTAGCGGTTATCACGTGCGCCTCACACGCGCAAGGTCCCCGGTTGGACCCCGGGCGGAAACATTGGTTTTAGTTTTTTTTAGCTATGTGCTCCCTGCGCATAAATTTTGGTCAGTCGCGGTCACAACCTCTAGAACAGGCAAGAAATCCCTGCTTTCATTCCCGTTTCCGTGGTGTAGCGGTTATCACGTGCGCCTCACACGCGCAAGGTCCCCGGTTGGACCCCGGGCGGAAACATTGGTTTTAGTTGTTTTTAGCTATGTGCTCCCTGCGCATCAATTTTGGTCAGTCGCGGTCACAACCTCTAGAACAGGCAAGAAATCCCTGCTTTCATTCCCGTTTCCGTGGTGTAGCGGTTATCACGTGCGCCTCGCACGCGCAAGGTCCCCGGTTGGACCCCGGGCGGAAACATTGGTTTTAGTTTTTTTTAGCTATGTGCTCCCTGCGCATCAATTTTGGTCAGTCGCGGTCACAACCTCTAGAACAGGCAAGAAATCCCTGCTTTCATTCCCGTTTCCGTGGTGTAGCGGTTATCACGTGCGCCTCACACGCGCAAGGTCCCCGGTTGGACCCCGGGCGGAAACATTGGTTTTAGTTTTTTTTAGCTATGTGCTCCCTGCGCATCAATTTTGGTCAGTCGCGGTCACAACCTCCAGAACAGGCAAGAAATCCCTGCTTTCATTCCCGTTTCCGTGGTGTAGCGGTTATCACGTGCGCCTCACACGCGCAAGGTCCCCGGTTGGACCCCGGGCGGAAACATTGGTTTTAGTTTTTTTTAGCTATGTGCTCCCTGCGCATCAATTTTGGTCAGTCGCGGTCACAACCTCCAGAACAGGCAAGAAATCCCTGCTTTCATTCCCGTTTCCGTGGTGTAGCGGTTATCACGTGCGCCTCGCACGCGCAAGGTCCCCGGTTGGACCCCGGGCGGAAACATTGGTTTTAGTTTTTTTTAGCTATGTGCTCCCTGCGCATCAATTTTGGTCAGTCGCGGTCACAACCTCTAGAACAGGCAAGAAATCCCTGCTTTCATTCCCGTTTCCGTGGTGTAGCGGTTATCACGTGCGCCTCACACGCGCAAGGTCCCCGGTTGGACCCCGGGCGGAAACATTGGTTTTAGTTTTTTTTAGCTATGTGCTCCCTGCGCATCAATTTTGGTCAGTCGCGGTCACAACCTCTAGAACAGGCAAGAAATCCCTGCTTTCATTCCCGTTTCCGTGGTGTAGCGGTTATCACGTGCGCCTCACACGCGCAAGGTCCCCGGTTGGACCCCGGGCGGAAACATTGGTTTTAGTTTTTTTTAGCTATGTGCTCCCTGCGCATCAATTTTGGTCAGTCGCGGTCACAACCTCTAGAACAGGCAAGAAATCCCTGCTTTCATTCCCGTTTCCGTGGTGTAGCGGTTATCACGTGCGCCTCACACGCGCAAGGTCCCCGGTGCGACCCCGGGCGGAAACATTCGTTTTAGTTTTTTTTTTAGCTATGTGCTCCCTGCGCATCGATTTTGGGCAGTCGTGGTCACAACCATCAGAACAAACAAGAAATCCCTGCTTTCATTCCCGTTTCCGTGGTGTAGCGGTTATCACGTGCGCCTCACACGCGCAAGGTCCCCGGTTCGACCCCGGGCGGAAACATTGGTTTTAGTTTTTTTAGCTATGTGCTCCCTGCGCATCGATTTTGGGCAGTCGTGGTCACAACCATCAGAACAAACAAGAAATCCCTGCTTTCATTCCCGTTTCCGTGGTGTAGCGGTTATCACGTGCGCCTCACACGCGCAAGGTCCCCGGTTGGACCCCGGGCGGAAACATTGGTTTTAGTTTTTTTTAGCTATGTGCTCCCTGCGCATCAATTTTGGGCAGTCGTGGTCTCAACCATCAGAACAAACAAGAAATCCCTGCTTTCATTCCCGTTTCCGTGGTGTAGCGGTTATCACGTGCGCCTCACACGCGCAAGGTCCCCCGTTCGACCCCGGGCGGAAACATTGGTTTTAGTTTTTTTAGCTATGTGCTCCCTGCGCATCAATTTTGGTCAGTCGCGGTCACAACCTCTAGAACAGGCAAGAAATCCCTGCTTTCATTCCCGTTTCCGTGGTGTAGCGGTTATCACGTGCGCCTCACACGCGCAAGGTCCCCGGTTGGACCCCGGGCGGAAACATTGGTTTTAGTTTTTTTTTTAGCTATGTGCTCCCTGCGCATCGATTTTGGGCAGTCGTGGTCTCAACCATCAGAACAAACAAGAAATCCCTGCTTTCATTCCCGTTTCCGTGGTGTAGCGGTTATCACGTGCGCCTCACACGCGCAAGGTCCCCGGTTGGACCCCGGGCGGAAACATTGGTTTTAGTTTTTTTTTAGCTATGTGCTCCCTGCGCATCAATTTTGGTCTGTCGCGGTCACAACCTCCAGAACAGGCAAGAATTCCCCGCTTTCATTCCCGTTTCCGTGGTGTAGCGGTTATCACGTGCGCCTCACACGCGCAAGGTCCCCGGTTGGACCCCGGGCGGAAACATTGGTTTTAGTTTTTTTTAGCTATGTGCTCCCTGCGCATAAATTTTGGTCAGTCGCGGTCACAACCTCTAGAACAGGCAAGAAATCCCTGCTTTCATTCCCGTTTCCGTGGTGTAGCGGTTATCACGTGCGCCTCACACGCGCAAGGTCCCCGGTTGGACCCCGGGCGGAAACATTGGTTTTAGTTGTTTTTAGCTATGTGCTCCCTGCGCATCAATTTTGGTCAGTCGCGGTCACAACCTCTAGAACAGGCAAGAAATCCCTGCTTTCATTCCCGTTTCCGTGGTGTAGCGGTTATCACGTGCGCCTCGCACGCGCAAGGTCCCCGGTTGGACCCCGGGCGGAAACATTGGTTTTAGTTTTTTTTAGCTATGTGCTCCCTGCGCATCAATTTTGGTCAGTCGCGGTCACAACCTCTAGAACAGGCAAGAAATCCCTGCTTTCATTCCCGTTTCCGTGGTGTAGCGGTTATCACGTGCGCCTCACACGCGCAAGGTCCCCGGTTGGACCCCGGGCGGAAACATTGGTTTTAGTTTTTTTTAGCTATGTGCTCCCTGCGCATCAATTTTGGTCAGTCGCGGTCACAACCTCCAGAACAGGCAAGAAATCCCTGCTTTCATTCCCGTTTCCGTGGTGTAGCGGTTATCACGTGCGCCTCACACGCGCAAGGTCCCCGGTTGGACCCCGGGCGGAAACATTGGTTTTAGTTTTTTTTAGCTATGTGCTCCCTGCGCATCAATTTTGGTCAGTCGCGGTCACAACCTCCAGAACAGGCAAGAAATCCCTGCTTTCATTCCCGTTTCCGTGGTGTAGCGGTTATCACGTGCGCCTCGCACGCGCAAGGTCCCCGGTTGGACCCCGGGCGGAAACATTGGTTTTAGTTTTTTTTAGCTATGTGCTCCCTGCGCATCAATTTTGGTCAGTCGCGGTCACAACCTCTAGAACAGGCAAGAAATCCCTGCTTTCATTCCCGTTTCCGTGGTGTAGCGGTTATCACGTGCGCCTCACACGCGCAAGGTCCCCGGTTGGACCCCGGGCGGAAACATTGGTTTTAGTTTTTTTTAGCTATGTGCTCCCTGCGCATCAATTTTGGTCAGTCGCGGTCACAACCTCTAGAACAGGCAAGAAATCCCTGCTTTCATTCCCGTTTCCGTGGTGTAGCGGTTATCACGTGCGCCTCACACGCGCAAGGTCCCCGGTTGGACCCCGGGCGGAAACATTGGTTTTAGTTTTTTTTAGCTATGTGCTCCCTGCGCATCAATTTTGGTCAGTCGCGGTCACAACCTCTAGAACAGGCAAGAAATCCCTGCTTTCATTCCCGTTTCCGTGGTGTAGCGGTTATCACGTGCGCCTCACACGCGCAAGGTCCCCGGTGCGACCCCGGGCGGAAACATTCGTTTTAGTTTTTTTTTTAGCTATGTGCTCCCTGCGCATCGATTTTGGGCAGTCGTGGTCACAACCATCAGAACAAACAAGAAATCCCTGCTTTCATTCCCGTTTCCGTGGTGTAGCGGTTATCACGTGCGCCTCACACGCGCAAGGTCCCCGGTTCGACCCCGGGCGGAAACATTGGTTTTAGTTTTTTTAGCTATGTGCTCCCTGCGCATCGATTTTGGGCAGTCGTGGTCACAACCATCAGAACAAACAAGAAATCCCTGCTTTCATTCCCGTTTCCGTGGAGTAGCGGTTATCACGTGCGCCTCACACGCGCAAGGTCCCCGGTTCGACCCCGGGCGGAAACATTCGTTTTAGTTTTTTTAGCTATGTGCTCCCTGCGCATCGATTTTGGGCAGTCGTGGTCACAACCATCAGAACAAACAAGAAATCCCTGCTTTCATTCCCGTTTCCGTGGAGTAGCGGTTATCACGTGCGCCTCACACGCGCAAGGTCCCCGGTTCGACCCCGGGCGGAAACATTCGTTTTAGTTTTTTTAGCTATGTGCTCCCTGCGCATCGATTTTGGGCAGTCGTGGTCACAACCATCAGAACAAACAAGAAATCCCTGCTTTCATTCCCGTTTCCGTGGAGTAGCGGTTATCACGTGCGCCTCACACGCGCAAGGTCCCCGGTTCGACCCCTGGCGGAAACATTCGTTTTAGTTTTTTTTAGCTATGTGCTCCCTGCGCATCGATTTTGGGCAGTCGTGGTCTCAACCATCAGAACAAACAAGAAATCCCTGCTTTCATTCCCGTTTCCGTGGTGTAGCGGTTATCACGTGCGCCTCACACGCGCAAGGTCCCCCGTTCGACCCCGGGCGGAAACATTGGTTTTAATTTTTATTAGCTATGTGCTCCCTGCGCATCGATTTTGGGCAGTCGCGGTCACAACCATCAGAACAAACAAGAAATCCCTGCTTTAATTCCCTTTTCCGTGGTGTAGCGGTTATCACGTGCGCCTCACACGCGCAAGGTCCCCGGTTCGACCCCGGGCGGAAACATTGGCTTTAATTTTTATTAGCTATGTGCTCCCTGCGCATCGATTTTGGGCAGTCGCGGTCACAACCATCAGAACAAACAAGAAATCCCTGCTTTAATTCCCTTTTCCGTGGTGTAGCGGTTATCACGTGCGCCTCACACGCGCAAGGTCCCCGGTTCGACCCCGGGCGGAAACATTGGTTTTAATTTTTATTAGCTATGTGCTCCCTGCGCATCGATTTTGGGCAGTCGTGGTCACAACCATCAGAACAAACAAGAAATCCCTGCTTTAATTCCCTTTTCCGTGGTGTAGCGGTTATCACGTGCGCCTCACACGCGCAAGGTCCCCGGTTCGACCCCGGGCGGAAACATTGGTTTTAATTTTTATTAGCTATGTGCTCCCTGCGCATCGATTTTGGGCAGTCGTGGTCACAACCATCAGAACAAACAAGAAATCCCTGCTTTCATTCCCTTTTCCGTGGTGTAGCGGTTATCACGTGCGCCTCACACGCGCAAGGTCCCCGGTTCGACCCCGGGCGGAAACATTGGTTTTAATTTTTATTAGCTATGTGCTCCCTGCGCATCGATTTTGGGCAGTCGTGGTCACAACCATCAGAACAAACCAGAAATCCCTGCTTTCATTCCCGTTTCCGTGGTGTAGCGGTTATCACGTGCGCCTCACACGCGCAAGGTCCCCGGTTCGACCCCGGGCGGAAACATTGGTTTTAATTTTTATTATCTCTGTGCTCCCTGCGCATCGATTTTGGGCAGTCGCGGTCACAACCATCAGAAGCCTCCCGAGTGGCTCTCGAGGCTAGAGCCGCTCTGTATGCTTCGTGAATTTTAGAATGACGAAGCCAGACTCATGCTGGCTGACCACGACAGTGTCTTATGTACATAGTGTTTTGTGTGTTTTGTTGAATGTTTTTTTTTTGTTTAAATGTTATGAGCCAAAGCCAGGCAATAAAGAAATACAAAGAAAAAAAAGAGATCCCCGCTTTCATTCCCGTTTCCGTGGTGTAGCGGTTATCACGTGCGCCTCACACGCGCAAGGTCCCCGGTTCGACCCCGGGCGGAAACATTGGTTTTAATTTTTATTAGCTATGTGCTCCCTGCGCATCAATTTTGGGCAGTCGCGGTCACAACCATCAGAAGCCTCCCAAGTGGCTCTCGATACTAGAGCCGCTCTGTATGCTTCGTGAATTTTAGAATGACGAAGCCAGACTCATGCTGGCTGACCACGACAGTGTCTTATGTACATAGTGTTTTGTGTGTTTTGTTGAATGTTTTTTTTGGTTAAATGTTATGAGCCAAAGCCAGGCAATAAAGAAAAACAAAGAAAAAAAAAGAGATCCCCGCTTTCATTCCCGTTTCCGTGGTGTAGCGGTTATCACGTGCGCCTCACACGCGCAAGGTCCTCGGTTAGACCCCGGGCGGAAACATTGGTTTTAATTTTTATTAGCTATGTGCTCCCTGCGCATCGATTTTGGGCAGTCGCGGTCACAACCATCAGAACAAACAAGAAATCCCTGCTTTCATTCCCTTTTCCGTGGTGTAGCGGTTATCACGTGCGCCTCACACGCGCAAGGTCCCCGGTTCGACCCCGGGCGGAAACATTTGTTTTGATTTTTATTAGCTATGTGCTCCCTGCGCATCGATTTTGGGCAGTCGCGGTCACAACCATCAGAACAAACAAGAAATCCCTGCTTTCATTCCCTTTTCCGTGGTGTAGCGGTTATCACGTGCGCCTCACACGCGCAAGGTCCCCGGTTCGACCCCGGGCGGAAACATTGGTTTTAATTTTTATTAGCTATGTGCTCCCTGCGCATCGATTTTGGGCAGTCGCGGTCACAACCATCAGAACAAACAAGAAATCCCTGCTTTCATTCCCGTTTCCGTGGTGTAGCGGTTATCACGTGCGCCTCACACGCGCAAGGTCCCCGGTTCGACCCCGGGCGGAAACATTGGTTTTAATTTTTATTAGCTATGTGCTCCCTGCGCATCGATTTTGGGCAGTCGCGGTCACAACCCCTAGAACAGGCAAGAAATCCCTGCTTTCATTTCCGTTTCCGTGGTGTAGCGGTTATCACGAGCGCCTCACACGCGCAAGGTCCCCGGTTCGATCCCGGGCGGAAACATTGGTTTTAATTTTTATTAGCTATGTGCTCCCTGCGCATCGATTTTGGGCAGTCGCGGTCACAACCTCTAGAACAGGCAAGAAATCCCTGCTTTCATTTCCGTTTCCGTGGTGTAGCGGTTATCACGAGCGCCTCACACGCGCAAGGTCCCCGGTTCGATCCCGGGTGGAAACATTGGTTTTAATTTTTATTAGCTATGTGCTCCCTGCGCATCGATTTTGGGCAGTCGCGGTCACAACCCCTAGAACAGGCAAGAAATCCCTGCTTTCATTTCCGTTTCCGTGGTGTAGCGGTTATCACGAGCGCCTCACACGCGCAAGGTCCCCGGTTCGATCCCGGGCGGAAACATTGGTTTTAGTTTTTTTTAGCTATGTGCTCCCTGCGCATCGATTTTGGGCAGTCGCGGTCACAACCCCTAGAACAGGCAAGAAATCCCTGCTTTCATTTCCGTTTCCGTGGTGTAGCGGTTATCACGTGCGCCTCACACGCGCAAGGTCCCCGGTTGGACCCCGGGCGGAAACATTGGTTTTAATTTTTATTAGCTATGTGCTCCCTGCGCATCGATTTTGGGCAGTCGCGGTCACAACCTCTAGAACAGGCAAGAAATCCCTGCTTTCATTTCCGTTTCCGTGGTGTAGCGGTTATCACGTGCGCCTCACACGCGCAAGGTCCCCGGTTGGACCCCGGGCGGAAACATTGGTTTTAATTTTTATTAGCTATGTGCTCCCTGCGCATCGATTTTGGGCAGTCGCGGTCACAACCTCTAGAACAGGCAAGAAATCCCTGCTTTCATTTCCGTTTCCGTGGTGTAGCGGTTATCACGAGCGCCTCACACGCGCAAGGTCCCCGGTTCGATCCCGGGTGGAAACATTGGTTTTAATTTTTATTAGCTATGTGCTCCCTGCGCATCGATTTTGGGCAGTCGCGGTCACAACCTCTAGAACAGGCAAGAAATCCCTGCTTTCATTTCCGTTTCCGTGGTGTAGCGGTTATCACGAGCGCCTCACACGCGCAAGGTCCCCGGTTGGACCCCGGGCGGAAACATTGGTTTTAATTTTTATTAGCTATGTGCTCCCTGCGCATCGATTTTGGGCAGTCGCGGTCACAACCTCTAGAACAGGCAAGAAATCCCTGCTTTCATTTCCGTTTCCGTGGTGTAGCGGTTATCACGAGCGCCTCACACGCGCAAGGTCCCCGGTTCGATCCCGGGCGGAAACATTGGTTTTAATTTTTATTAGCTATGTGCTCCCTGCGCATCGATTTTGGGCAGTCGCGGTCACAACCTCTAGAACAGGCAAGAAATCCCTGCTTTCATTTCCGTTTCCGTGGTGTAGCGGTTATCACGAGCGCCTCACACGCGCAAGGTCCCCGGTTCGACCCCGGGCGGAAACATTGGTTTTAATTTTTATTAGCTATGTGCTCCCTGCGCATCGATTTTGGGCAGTCGCGGTCACAACCTCTAGAACAGGCAAGAAATCCCTGCTTTCATTTCCGTTTCCGTGGTGTAGCGGTTATCACGTGCGCCTCACACGCGCAAGGTCCCCGGTTGGACCCCGGGCGGAAACATTGGTTTTAATTTTTATTAGCTATGTGCTCCCTGCGCATCGATTTTGGGCAGTCGCGGTCACAACCTCTAGAACAGGCAAGAAATCCCTGCTTTCATTTCCGTTTCCGTGGTGTAGCGGTTATCACGAGCGCCTCACACGCGCAAGGTCCCCGGTTCGACCCCGGGCGGAAACATTGGTTTTAATTTTTATTAGCTATGTGCTCCCTGCGCATCGATTTTGGGCAGTCGCGGTCACAACCTCTAGAACAGGCAAGAAATCCCTGCTTTCATTTCCGTTTCCGTGGTGTAGCGGTTATCACGTGCGCCTCACACGCGCAAGGTCCCCGGTTCGACCCCGGGCTGAAACATTGGTTTTAATTTTTATTAGCTATGTGCTCCCTGCGCATCGATTTTGGGCAGTCGCGGTCACAACCTCTAGAACAGGCAAGAAATCCCGGCTTTCATTTCCGTTTCCGTGGTGTAGCGGTTATCACGTGCGCCTCACACGCGCAAGGTCCCCGGTTCGACCCCGGGCGGAAACATTGGTTTTAATTTTTATTAGCTATGTGCTCCCTGCGCATCGATTTTGGGCAGTCGCGGTCACAACCTCTAGAACAGGCAAGAAATCCCTGCTTTCATTTCCGTTTCCGTGGTGTAGCGGTTATCACGTGCGCCTCACACGCGCAAGGTCCCCGGTTCGACCCCGGGCGGAAACATTGGTTTTAATTTTTATTAGCTATGTGCTCCCTGCGCATCGATTTTGGGCAGTCGCGGTCACAACCTCTAGAACAGGCAAGAAATCCCTGCTTTCATTTCCGTTTCCGTGGTGTAGCGGTTATCACGTGCGCCTCACACGCGCAAGGTCCCCGGTTCGACCCCGGGCGGAAACATTGGTTTTAATTTTTATTAGCTATGTGCTCCCTGCGCATCGATTTTGGGCAGTCGCGGTCACAACCTCTAGAACAGGCAAGAAATCCCTGCTTTCATTTCCGTTTCCGTGGTGTAGCGGTTATCACGTGCGCCTCACACGCGCAAGGTCCCCGGTTCGACCCCGGGCGGAAACATTGGTTTTAATTTTTATTAGCTATGTGCTCCCTGCGCATCGATTTTGGGCAGTCGCGGTCACAACCTCTAGAACAGGCAAGAAATCCCTGCTTTCATTTCCGTTTCCGTGGTGTAGCGGTTATCACGTGCGCCTCACACGCGCAAGGTCCCCGGTTCGACCCCGGGCGGAAACATTGGTTTTAATTTTTATTAGCTATGTGCTCCCTGCGCATCGATTTTGGGCAGTCGCGGTCACAACCTCTAGAACAGGCAAGAAATCCCTGCTTTCATTTCCGTTTCCGTGGTGTAGCGGTTATCACGTGCGCCTCACACGCGCAAGGTCCCCGGTTCGACCCCGGGCTGAAACATTGGTTTTAATTTTTATTAGCTATGTGCTCCCTGCGCATCGATTTTGGGCAGTCGCGGTCACAACCTCTAGAACAGGCAAGAAATCCCTGCTTTCATTTCCGTTTCCGTGGTGTAGCGGTTATCACGTGCGCCTCACACGCGCAAGGTCCCCGGTTCGACCCCGGGCGGAAACATTGGTTTTAATTTTTATTAGCTATGTGCTCCCTGCGCATCGATTTTGGGCAGTCGCGGTCACAACCTCCAGAACAGGCAAGAAATCCCCGCTTTCATTCCCGTTTCCGTGGTGTAGCGGTTATCACGTGCGCCTCACACGCGCAAGGTCCCCGGTTCGACCCCGGGCGGAAACATTGGTTTTAATTTTTATTAGCTATGTGCTCCCTGCGCATCGATTTTGGGCAGTCGCGGTCACAACCTCTAGAACAGGCAAGAAATCCCTGCTTTCATTTCCGTTTCCGTGGTGTAGCGGTTATCACGTGCGCCTCACACGCGCAAGGTCCCCGGTTCGACCCCGGGCGGAAACATTGGTTTTAATTTTTATTAGCTATGTGCTCCCTGCGCATCGATTTTGGGCAGTCGCGGTCACAACCTCCAGAACAGGCAAGAAATCCCCGCTTTCATTCCCGTTTCCGTGGTGTAGCGGTTATCACGTGCGCCTCACACGCGCAAGGTCCCCGGTTCGACCCCGGGCGGAAACATTGGTTTTAATTTTTATTAGCTATGTGCTCCCTGCGCATCGATTTTGGGCAGTCGCGGTCACAACCTCTAGAACAGGCAAGAAATCCCTGCTTTCATTTCCGTTTCCGTGGTGTAGCGGTTATCACGTGCGCCTCACACGCGCAAGGTCCCCGGTTCGACCCCGGGCGGAAACATTGGTTTTAATTTTTATTAGCTATGTGCTCCCTGCGCATCGATTTTGGGCAGTCGCGATCACAACCTCCAGAACAGGCAAGAAATCCCCGCTTTCATTCCCGTTTCCGTGGTGTAGCGGTTATCACGTGCGCCTCACACGCGCAAGGTCCCCGGTTCGACCCCGGGCGGAAACATTGGTTTTAATTTTTATTAGCTATGTGCTCCCTGCGCATCGATTTTGGGCAGTCGCGGTCACAACCTCTAGAACAGGCAAGAAATCCCTGCTTTCATTTCCGTTTCCGTGGTGTAGCGGTTATCACGTGCGCCTCACACGCGCAAGGTCCCCGGTTCGACCCCGGGCGGAAACATTGGTTTTAATTTTTATTAGCTATGTGCTCCCTGCGCATCGATTTTGGGCAGTCGCGGTCACAACCTCCAGAACAGGCAAGAAATCCCCGCTTTCATTCCCGTTTCCGTGGTGTAGCGGTTATCACGTGCGCCTCACACGCGCAAGGTCCCCGGTTCGACCCCGGGCGGAAACATTGGTTTTAATTTTTATTAGCTATGTGCTCCCTGCGCATCGATTTTGGGCAGTCGCGGTCACAACCTCTAGAACAGGCAAGAAATCCCTGCTTTCATTTCCGTTTCCGTGGTGTAGCGGTTATCACGTGCGCCTCACACGCGCAAGGTCCCCGGTTCGACCCCGGGCGGAAACATTGGTTTTAATTTTTATTAGCTATGTGCTCCCTGCGCATCGATTTTGGGCAGTCGCGGTCACAACCTCTAGAACAGGCAAGAAATCCCTGCTTTCATTTCCGTTTCCGTGGTGTAGCGGTTATCACGTGCGCCTCACACGCGCAAGGTCCCCGGTTCGACCCCGGGCTGAAACATTGGTTTTAATTTTTATTAGCTATGTGCTCCCTGCGCATCGATTTTGGGCAGTCGCGGTCACAACCTCTAGAACAGGCAAGAAATCCCTGCTTTCATTTCCGTTTCCGTGGTGTAGCGGTTATCACGTGCGCCTCACACGCGCAAGGTCCCCGGTTGGACCCCGGGCGGAAACATTGGTTTTAGTTGTTTTTAGCTATGTGCTCCCTGCGCATCAATTTTGGTCAGTCGCGGTCACAACCTCTAGAACAGGCAAGAAATCCCTGCTTTCATTCCCGTTTCCGTGGTGTAGCGGTTATCACGTGCGCCTCACACGCGCAAGGTCCCCGGTTGGACCCCGGGCGGAAACATTGGTTTTAGTTGTTTTTAGCTATGTGCTCCCTGCGCATCAATTTTGGTCAGTCGCGGTCACAACCTCCAGAACAGGCAAGAAATCCCCGCTTTCATTCCCGTTTCCGTGGTGTAGCGGTTATCACGTGCGCCTCACACGCGCAAGGTCCCCGGTTCGACCCCGGGCGGAAACATTGGTTTTAATTTTTATTAGCTATGTGCTCCCTGCGCATCGATTTTGGGCAGTCGCGGTCACAACCTCCAGAACAGGCAAGAATTCCCCGCTTTCATTCCCGTTTCCGTGGTGTAGCGGTTATCACCTGCGCCTCACACGCGCAAGGTCCCCGGTTGGACCCCGGGCGGAAACATTGGTTTTAGTTGTTTTTAGCTATGTGCTCCCTGCGCATCAATTTTGGTCAGTCGCGGTCACAACCTCTAGAACAGGCAAGAAATCCCTGCTTTCATTCCCGTTTCCGTGGTGTAGCGGTTATCACGTGCGCCTCACACGCGCAAGGTCCCCGGTTCGACCCCGGGCGGAAACATTGGTTTTAATTTTTATTAGCTATGTGCTCCCTGCGCATCAATTTTGGTCAGTCGCGGTCACAACCTCCAGAACAGGCAAGAATTCCCCGCTTTCATTCCCGTTTCCGTGGTGTAGCGGTTATCACGTGCGCCTCACACGCGCAAGGTCCCCGGTTGGACCCCGGGCGGAAACATTCGTTTTAGTTTTTTTTTTAGCTATGTGCTCCCTGCGCATCGATTTTGGGCAGTCGTGGTCTCAACCATCAGAACAAACAAGAAATCCCTGCTTTCATTCCCGTTTCCGTGGTGTAGCGGTTATCACGTGCGCCTCACACGCGCAAGGTCCCCGGTTGGACCCCGGGCGGAAACATTGGTTTTAGTTGTTTTTAGCTATGTGCTCCCTGCGCATCAATTTTGGTCAGTCGCGGTCACAACCTCTAGAACAGGCAAGAAATCCCTGCTTTCATTCCCGTTTCCGTGGTGTAGCGGTTATCACGTGCGCCTCACACGCGCAAGGTCCCCGGTTGGACCCCGGGCGGAAACATTCGTTTTAGTTTTTTTTTAGCTATGTGCTCCCTGCGCATCGATTTTGGGCAGTCGTGGTCTCAACCATCAGAACAAACAAGAAATCCCTGCTTTCATTCCCGTTTCCGTGGTGTAGCGGTTATCACGTGCGCCTCACACGCGCAAGGTCCCCGGTTGGACCCCGGGCGGAAACATTGGTTTTAGTTGTTTTTAGCTATGTGCTCCCTGCGCATCAATTTTGGTCAGTCGCGGTCACAACCTCTAGAACAGGCAAGAAATCCCTGCTTTCATTCCCGTTTCCGTGGTGTAGCGGTTATCACGTGCGCCTCACACGCGCAAGGTCCCCGGTTGGACCCCGGGCGGAAACATTGGTTTTAGTTTTTTTTTTAGCTATGTGCTCCCTGCGCATCGATTTTGGGCAGTCGTGGTCTCAACCATCAGAACAAACAAGAAATCCCTGCTTTCATTCCCGTTTCCGTGGTGTAGCGGTTATCACGTGCGCCTCACACGCGCAAGGTCCCCGGTTGGACCCCGGGCGGAAACATTGGTTTTAGTGGTTTTTAGCTATGTGCTCCCTGCGCATCAATTTTGGTCAGTCGCGGTCACAACCTCTAGAACAGGCAAGAAATCCCTGCTTTCATTCCCGTTTCCGTGGTGTAGCGGTTATCACGTGCGCCTCACACGCGCAAGGTCCCCGGTTGGACCCCGGGCGGAAACATTGGTTTTAGTTTTTTTTTTAGCTATGTGCTCCCTGCGCATCGATTTTGGGCAGTCGTGGTCTCAACCATCAGAACAAACAAGAAATCCCTGCTTTCATTCCCGTTTCCGTGGTGTAGCGGTTATCACGTGCGCCTCACACGCGCAAGGTCCCCGGTTGGACCCCGGGCGGAAACATTCGTTTTAGTTTTTTTTTTAGCTATGTGCTCCCTGCGCATCGATTTTGGGCAGTCGTGGTCTCAACCATCAGAACAAACAAGAAATCCCTGCTTTCATTCCCGTTTCCGTGGTGTAGCGGTTATCACGTGCGCCTCACACGCGCAAGGTCCCCGGTTGGACCCCGGGCGGAAACATTGGTTTTAGTTGTTTTTAGCTATGTGCTCCCTGCGCATCAATTTTGGTCAGTCGCGGTCACAACCTCTAGAACAGGCAAGAAATCCCTGCTTTCATTCCCGTTTCCGTGGTGTAGCGGTTATCACGTGCGCCTCACACGCGCAAGGTCCCCGGTTGGACCCCGGGCGGAAACATTGGTTTTAGTTTTTTTTTTAGCTATGTGCTCCCTGCGCATCGATTTTGGGCAGTCGTGGTCTCAACCATCAGAACAAACAAGAAATCCCTGCTTTCATTCCCGTTTCCGTGGTGTAGCGGTTATCACGTGCGCCTCACACGCGCAAGGTCCCCGGTTGGACCCCGGGCGGAAACATTGGTTTTAGTTTTTTTTTAGCTATGTGCTCCCTGCGCATCAATTTTGGTCTGTCGCGGTCACAACCTCCAGAACAGGCAAGAATTCCCCGCTTTCATTCCCGTTTCCGTGGTGTAGCGGTTATCACGTGCGCCTCACACGCGCAAGGTCCCCGGTTGGACCCCGGGCGGAAACATTGGTTTTAGTTTTTTTTAGCTATGTGCTCCCTGCGCATAAATTTTGGTCAGTCGCGGTCACAACCTCTAGAACAGGCAAGAAATCCCTGCTTTCATTCCCGTTTCCGTGGTGTAGCGGTTATCACGTGCGCCTCACACGCGCAAGGTCCCCGGTTGGACCCCGGGCGGAAACATTGGTTTTAGTTGTTTTTAGCTATGTGCTCCCTGCGCATCAATTTTGGTCAGTCGCGGTCACAACCTCTAGAACAGGCAAGAAATCCCTGCTTTCATTCCCGTTTCCGTGGTGTAGCGGTTATCACGTGCGCCTCGCACGCGCAAGGTCCCCGGTTGGACCCCGGGCGGAAACATTGGTTTTAGTTTTTTTTAGCTATGTGCTCCCTGCGCATCAATTTTGGTCAGTCGCGGTCACAACCTCTAGAACAGGCAAGAAATCCCTGCTTTCATTCCCGTTTCCGTGGTGTAGCGGTTATCACGTGCGCCTCACACGCGCAAGGTCCCCGGTTGGACCCCGGGCGGAAACATTGGTTTTAGTTTTTTTTAGCTATGTGCTCCCTGCGCATCAATTTTGGTCAGTCGCGGTCACAACCTCCAGAACAGGCAAGAAATCCCTGCTTTCATTCCCGTTTCCGTGGTGTAGCGGTTATCACGTGCGCCTCACACGCGCAAGGTCCCCGGTTGGACCCCGGGCGGAAACATTGGTTTTAGTTTTTTTTAGCTATGTGCTCCCTGCGCATCAATTTTGGTCAGTCGCGGTCACAACCTCCAGAACAGGCAAGAAATCCCTGCTTTCATTCCCGTTTCCGTGGTGTAGCGGTTATCACGTGCGCCTCGCACGCGCAAGGTCCCCGGTTGGACCCCGGGCGGAAACATTGGTTTTAGTTTTTTTTAGCTATGTGCTCCCTGCGCATCAATTTTGGTCAGTCGCGGTCACAACCTCTAGAACAGGCAAGAAATCCCTGCTTTCATTCCCGTTTCCGTGGTGTAGCGGTTATCACGTGCGCCTCACACGCGCAAGGTCCCCGGTTGGACCCCGGGCGGAAACATTGGTTTTAGTTTTTTTTAGCTATGTGCTCCCTGCGCATCAATTTTGGTCAGTCGCGGTCACAACCTCTAGAACAGGCAAGAAATCCCTGCTTTCATTCCCGTTTCCGTGGTGTAGCGGTTATCACGTGCGCCTCACACGCGCAAGGTCCCCGGTTGGACCCCGGGCGGAAACATTGGTTTTAGTTTTTTTTAGCTATGTGCTCCCTGCGCATCAATTTTGGTCAGTCGCGGTCACAACCTCTAGAACAGGCAAGAAATCCCTGCTTTCATTCCCGTTTCCGTGGTGTAGCGGTTATCACGTGCGCCTCACACGCGCAAGGTCCCCGGTGCGACCCCGGGCGGAAACATTCGTTTTAGTTTTTTTTTTAGCTATGTGCTCCCTGCGCATCGATTTTGGGCAGTCGTGGTCACAACCATCAGAACAAACAAGAAATCCCTGCCTTCATTCCCGTTTCCGTGGTGTAGCGGTTATCACGTGCGCCTCACACGCGCAAGGTCCCCGGTTCGACCCCGGGCGGAAACATTGGTTTTAGTTTTTTTAGCTATGTGCTCCCTGCGCATCGATTTTGGGCAGTCGTGGTCACAACCATCAGAACAAACAAGAAATCCCTGCTTTCATTCCCGTTTCCGTGGAGTAGCGGTTATCACGTGCGCCTCACACGCGCAAGGTCCCCGGTTCGACCCCGGGCGGAAACATTCGTTTTAGTTTTTTTAGCTATGTGCTCCCTGCGCATCGATTTTGGGCAGTCGTGGTCACAACCATCAGAACAAACAAGAAATCCCTGCTTTCATTCCCGTTTCCGTGGAGTAGCGGTTATCACGTGCGCCTCACACGCGCAAGGTCCCCGGTTCGACCCCGGGCGGAAACATTCGTTTTAGTTTTTTTAGCTATGTGCTCCCTGCGCATCGATTTTGGGCAGTCGTGGTCACAACCATCAGAACAAACAAGAAATCCCTGCTTTCATTCCCGTTTCCGTGGAGTAGCGGTTATCACGTGCGCCTCACACGCGCAAGGTCCCCGGTTCGACCCCTGGCGGAAACATTCGTTTTAGTTTTTTTTAGCTATGTGCTCCCTGCGCATCGATTTTGGGCAGTCGTGGTCTCAACCATCAGAACAAACAAGAAATCCCTGCTTTCATTCCCGTTTCCGTGGTGTAGCGGTTATCACGTGCGCCTCACACGCGCAAGGTCCCCCGTTCGACCCCGGGCGGAAACATTGGTTTTAATTTTTATTAGCTATGTGCTCCCTGCGCATCGATTTTGGGCAGTCGCGGTCACAACCATCAGAACAAACAAGAAATCCCTGCTTTAATTCCCTTTTCCGTGGTGTAGCGGTTATCACGTGCGCCTCACACGCGCAAGGTCCCCGGTTCGACCCCGGGCGGAAACATTGGCTTTAATTTTTATTAGCTATGTGCTCCCTGCGCATCGATTTTGGGCAGTCGCGGTCACAACCATCAGAACAAACAAGAAATCCCTGCTTTAATTCCCTTTTCCGTGGTGTAGCGGTTATCACGTGCGCCTCACACGCGCAAGGTCCCCGGTTCGACCCCGGGCGGAAACATTGGCTTTAATTTTTATTAGCTATGTGCTCCCTGCGCATCGATTTTGGGCAGTCGCGGTCACAACCATCAGAACAAACAAGAAATCCCTGCTTTAATTCCCTTTTCCGTGGAGTAGCGGTTATCACGTGCGCCTCACACGCGCAAGGTCCCCGGTTCGACCCCGGGCGGAAACATTCGTTTTAGTTTTTTTAGCTATGTGCTCCCTGCGCATCGATTTTGGGCAGTCGTGGTCACAACCATCAGAACAAACAAGAAATCCCTGCTTTCATTCCCGTTTCCGTGGAGTAGCGGTTATCACGTGCGCCTCACACGCGCAAGGTCCCCGGTTCGACCCCTGGCGGAAACATTCGTTTTAGTTTTTTTTAGCTATGTGCTCCCTGCGCATCGATTTTGGGCAGTCGTGGTCTCAACCATCAGAACAAACAAGAAATCCCTGCTTTCATTCCCGTTTCCGTGGTGTAGCGGTTATCACGTGCGCCTCACACGCGCAAGGTCCCCGGTTCGACCCCGGGCGGAAACATTGGTTTTAATTTTTATTAGCTATGTGCTCCCTGCGCATCGATTTTGGGCAGTCGTGGTCACAACCATCAGAACAAACAAGAAATCCCTGCTTTAATTCCCTTTTCCGTGGTGTAGCGGTTATCACGTGCGCCTCACACGCGCAAGGTCCCCGGTTCGACCCCGGGCGGAAACATTGGTTTTAATTTTTATTAGCTATGTGCTCCCTGCGCATCGATTTTGGGCAGTCGTGGTCACAACCATCAGAACAAACAAGAAATCCCTGCTTTCATTCCCTTTTCCGTGGTGTAGCGGTTATCACGTGCGCCTCACACGCGCAAGGTCCCCGGTTCGACCCCGGGCGGAAACATTGGTTTTAATTTTTATTAGCTATGTGCTCCCTGCGCATCGATTTTGGGCAGTCGTGGTCACAACCATCAGAACAAACCAGAAATCCCTGCTTTCATTCCCGTTTCCGTGGTGTAGCGGTTATCACGTGCGCCTCACACGCGCAAGGTCCCCGGTTCGACCCCGGGCGGAAACATTGGTTTTAATTTTTATTATCTCTGTGCTCCCTGCGCATCGATTTTGGGCAGTCGCGGTCACAACCATCAGAAGCCTCCCGAGTGGCTCTCGAGGCTAGAGCCGCTCTGTATGCTTCGTGAATTTTAGAATGACGAAGCCAGACTCATGCTGGCTGACCACGACAGTGTCTTATGTACATAGTGTTTTGTGTGTTTTGTTGAATGTTTTTTTTTTGTTTAAATGTTATGAGCCAAAGCCAGGCAATAAAGAAATACAAAGAAAAAAAAGAGATCCCCGCTTTCATTCCCGTTTCCGTGGTGTAGCGGTTATCACGTGCGCCTCACACGCGCAAGGTCCCCGGTTCGACCCCGGGCGGAAACATTGGTTTTAATTTTTATTAGCTATGTGCTCCCTGCGCATCAATTTTGGGCAGTCGCGGTCACAACCATCAGAAGCCTCCCAAGTGGCTCTCGATACTAGAGCCGCTCTGTATGCTTCGTGAATTTTAGAATGACGAAGCCAGACTCATGCTGGCTGACCACGACAGTGTCTTATGTACATAGTGTTTTGTGTGTTTTGTTGAATGTTTTTTTTGGTTAAATGTTATGAGCCAAAGCCAGGCAATAAAGAAAAACAAAGAAAAAAAAAGAGATCCCCGCTTTCATTCCCGTTTCCGTGGTGTAGCGGTTATCACGTGCGCCTCACACGCGCAAGGTCCTCGGTTAGACCCCGGGCGGAAACATTGGTTTTAATTTTTATTAGCTATGTGCTCCCTGCGCATCGATTTTGGGCAGTCGCGGTCACAACCATCAGAACAAACAAGAAATCCCTGCTTTCATTCCCTTTTCCGTGGTGTAGCGGTTATCACGTGCGCCTCACACGCGCAAGGTCCCCGGTTCGACCCCGGGCGGAAACATTTGTTTTGATTTTTATTAGCTATGTGCTCCCTGCGCATCGATTTTGGGCAGTCGCGGTCACAACCATCAGAACAAACAAGAAATCCCTGCTTTCATTCCCTTTTCCGTGGTGTAGCGGTTATCACGTGCGCCTCACACGCGCAAGGTCCCCGGTTCGACCCCGGGCGGAAACATTGGTTTTAATTTTTATTAGCTATGTGCTCCCTGCGCATCGATTTTGGGCAGTCGCGGTCACAACCATCAGAACAAACAAGAAATCCCTGCTTTCATTCCCGTTTCCGTGGTGTAGCGGTTATCACGTGCGCCTCACACGCGCAAGGTCCCCGGTTCGACCCCGGGCGGAAACATTGGTTTTAATTTTTATTAGCTATGTGCTCCCTGCGCATCGATTTTGGGCAGTCGCGGTCACAACCATCAGAAGCCTCCCGAGTGGCTCTCGAGGCTAGAGCCGCTCTGTATGCTTCGTGAATTTTAGAATGACGAAGCCAGACTCATGCTGGCTGACCACGACAGTGTCTTATGTACATAGTGTTTTGTGTGTTTTGTTGAATGTTTTTTTTTGGTTAAATGTTATGAGCCAAAGCCAGGCAATAAAGAAAAACAAAGAAAAAAAAGAGATCCCCGCTTTCATTCCCGTTTCCGTGGTGTAGCGGTTATCACGTGCGCCTCACACGCGCAAGGTCCCCGGTTGGACCCCGGGCGGAAACATTGGTTTTAATTTTTATTATCTATGTGCTCCCTGCGCATCGATTTTGGGCAGTCGCGGTCACAACCCCTAGAACAGGCAAGAAATCCCTGCTTTCATTTCCGTTTCCGTGGTGTAGCGGTTATCACGAGCGCCTCACACGCGCAAGGTCCCCGGTTCGATCCCGGGCGGAAACATTGGTTTTAATTTTTATTAGCTATGTGCTCCCTGCGCATCGATTTTGGGCAGTCGCGGTCACAACCTCTAGAACAGGCAAGAAATCCCTGCTTTCATTTCCGTTTCCGTGGTGTAGCGGTTATCACGAGCGCCTCACACGCGCAAGGTCCCCGGTTCGATCCCGGGTGGAAACATTGGTTTTAATTTTTATTAGCTATGTGCTCCCTGCGCATCGATTTTGGGCAGTCGCGGTCACAACCCCTAGAACAGGCAAGAAATCCCTGCTTTCATTTCCGTTTCCGTGGTGTAGCGGTTATCACGAGCGCCTCACACGCGCAAGGTCCCCGGTTCGATCCCGGGCGGAAACATTGGTTTTAGTTTTTTTTAGCTATGTGCTCCCTGCGCATCGATTTTGGGCAGTCGCGGTCACAACCCCTAGAACAGGCAAGAAATCCCTGCTTTCATTTCCGTTTCCGTGGTGTAGCGGTTATCACGTGCGCCTCACACGCGCAAGGTCCCCGGTTGGACCCCGGGCGGAAACATTGGTTTTAATTTTTATTAGCTATGTGCTCCCTGCGCATCGATTTTGGGCAGTCGCGGTCACAACCTCTAGAACAGGCAAGAAATCCCTGCTTTCATTTCCGTTTCCGTGGTGTAGCGGTTATCACGTGCGCCTCACACGCGCAAGGTCCCCGGTTGGACCCCGGGCGGAAACATTGGTTTTAATTTTTATTAGCTATGTGCTCCCTGCGCATCGATTTTGGGCAGTCGCGGTCACAACCTCTAGAACAGGCAAGAAATCCCTGCTTTCATTTCCGTTTCCGTGGTGTAGCGGTTATCACGAGCGCCTCACACGCGCAAGGTCCCCGGTTCGATCCCGGGTGGAAACATTGGTTTTAATTTTTATTAGCTATGTGCTCCCTGCGCATCGATTTTGGGCAGTCGCGGTCACAACCTCTAGAACAGGCAAGAAATCCCTGCTTTCATTTCCGTTTCCGTGGTGTAGCGGTTATCACGAGCGCCTCACACGCGCAAGGTCCCCGGTTGGACCCCGGGCGGAAACATTGGTTTTAATTTTTATTAGCTATGTGCTCCCTGCGCATCGATTTTGGGCAGTCGCGGTCACAACCTCTAGAACAGGCAAGAAATCCCTGCTTTCATTTCCGTTTCCGTGGTGTAGCGGTTATCACGAGCGCCTCACACGCGCAAGGTCCCCGGTTCGATCCCGGGCGGAAACATTGGTTTTAATTTTTATTAGCTATGTGCTCCCTGCGCATCGATTTTGGGCAGTCGCGGTCACAACCTCTAGAACAGGCAAGAAATCCCTGCTTTCATTTCCGTTTCCGTGGTGTAGCGGTTATCACGAGCGCCTCACACGCGCAAGGTCCCCGGTTCGACCCCGGGCGGAAACATTGGTTTTAATTTTTATTAGCTATGTGCTCCCTGCGCATCGATTTTGGGCAGTCGCGGTCACAACCTCTAGAACAGGCAAGAAATCCCTGCTTTCATTTCCGTTTCCGTGGTGTAGCGGTTATCACGTGCGCCTCACACGCGCAAGGTCCCCGGTTGGACCCCGGGCGGAAACATTGGTTTTAATTTTTATTAGCTATGTGCTCCCTGCGCATCGATTTTGGGCAGTCGCGGTCACAACCTCTAGAACAGGCAAGAAATCCCTGCTTTCATTTCCGTTTCCGTGGTGTAGCGGTTATCACGAGCGCCTCACACGCGCAAGGTCCCCGGTTCGACCCCGGGCGGAAACATTGGTTTTAATTTTTATTAGCTATGTGCTCCCTGCGCATCGATTTTGGGCAGTCGCGGTCACAACCTCTAGAACAGGCAAGAAATCCCTGCTTTCATTTCCGTTTCCGTGGTGTAGCGGTTATCACGTGCGCCTCACACGCGCAAGGTCCCCGGTTCGACCCCGGGCTGAAACATTGGTTTTAATTTTTATTAGCTATGTGCTCCCTGCGCATCGATTTTGGGCAGTCGCGGTCACAACCTCTAGAACAGGCAAGAAATCCCGGCTTTCATTTCCGTTTCCGTGGTGTAGCGGTTATCACGTGCGCCTCACACGCGCAAGGTCCCCGGTTCGACCCCGGGCGGAAACATTGGTTTTAATTTTTATTAGCTATGTGCTCCCTGCGCATCGATTTTGGGCAGTCGCGGTCACAACCTCTAGAACAGGCAAGAAATCCCTGCTTTCATTTCCGTTTCCGTGGTGTAGCGGTTATCACGTGCGCCTCACACGCGCAAGGTCCCCGGTTCGACCCCGGGCGGAAACATTGGTTTTAATTTTTATTAGCTATGTGCTCCCTGCGCATCGATTTTGGGCAGTCGCGGTCACAACCTCTAGAACAGGCAAGAAATCCCTGCTTTCATTTCCGTTTCCGTGGTGTAGCGGTTATCACGTGCGCCTCACACGCGCAAGGTCCCCGGTTCGACCCCGGGCGGAAACATTGGTTTTAATTTTTATTAGCTATGTGCTCCCTGCGCATCGATTTTGGGCAGTCGCGGTCACAACCTCTAGAACAGGCAAGAAATCCCTGCTTTCATTTCCGTTTCCGTGGTGTAGCGGTTATCACGTGCGCCTCACACGCGCAAGGTCCCCGGTTCGACCCCGGGCTGAAACATTGGTTTTAATTTTTATTAGCTATGTGCTCCCTGCGCATCGATTTTGGGCAGTCGCGGTCACAACCTCTAGAACAGGCAAGAAATCCCTGCTTTCATTTCCGTTTCCGTGGTGTAGCGGTTATCACGTGCGCCTCACACGCGCAAGGTCCCCGGTTCGACCCCGGGCGGAAACATTGGTTTTAATTTTTATTAGCTATGTGCTCCCTGCGCATCGATTTTGGGCAGTCGCGGTCACAACCTCTAGAACAGGCAAGAAATCCCTGCTTTCATTTCCGTTTCCGTGGTGTAGCGGTTATCACGTGCGCCTCACACGCGCAAGGTCCCCGGTTCGACCCCGGGCGGAAACATTGGTTTTAATTTTTATTAGCTATGTGCTCCCTGCGCATCGATTTTGGGCAGTCGCGGTCACAACCTCTAGAACAGGCAAGAAATCCCTGCTTTCATTTCCGTTTCCGTGGTGTAGCGGTTATCACGTGCGCCTCACACGCGCAAGGTCCCCGGTTCGACCCCGGGCTGAAACATTGGTTTTAATTTTTATTAGCTATGTGCTCCCTGCGCATCGATTTTGGGCAGTCGCGGTCACAACCTCTAGAACAGGCAAGAAATCCCTGCTTTCATTTCCGTTTCCGTGGTGTAGCGGTTATCACGTGCGCCTCACACGCGCAAGGTCCCCGGTTCGACCCCGGGCGGAAACATTGGTTTTAATTTTTATTAGCTATGTGCTCCCTGCGCATCGATTTTGGGCAGTCGCGGTCACAACCTCTAGAACAGGCAAGAAATCCCTGCTTTCATTTCCGTTTCCGTGGTGTAGCGGTTATCACGTGCGCCTCACACGCGCAAGGTCCCCGGTTCGACCCCGGGCGGAAACATTGGTTTTAATTTTTATTAGCTATGTGCTCCCTGCGCATCGATTTTGGGCAGTCGCGGTCACAACCTCCAGAACAGGCAAGAAATCCCCGCTTTCATTCCCGTTTCCGTGGTGTAGCGGTTATCACGTGCGCCTCACACGCGCAAGGTCCCCGGTTCGACCCCGGGCGGAAACATTGGTTTTAATTTTTATTAGCTATGTGCTCCCTGCGCATCGATTTTGGGCAGTCGCGGTCACAACCTCTAGAACAGGCAAGAAATCCCTGCTTTCATTTCCGTTTCCGTGGTGTAGCGGTTATCACGTGCGCCTCACACGCGCAAGGTCCCCGGTTCGACCCCGGGCGGAAACATTGGTTTTAATTTTTATTAGCTATGTGCTCCCTGCGCATCGATTTTGGGCAGTCGCGGTCACAACCTCCAGAACAGGCAAGAAATCCCCGCTTTCATTCCCGTTTCCGTGGTGTAGCGGTTATCACGTGCGCCTCACACGCGCAAGGTCCCCGGTTCGACCCCGGGCGGAAACATTGGTTTTAATTTTTATTAGCTATGTGCTCCCTGCGCATCGATTTTGGGCAGTCGCGGTCACAACCTCTAGAACAGGCAAGAAATCCCTGCTTTCATTTCCGTTTCCGTGGTGTAGCGGTTATCACGTGCGCCTCACACGCGCAAGGTCCCCGGTTCGACCCCGGGCGGAAACATTGGTTTTAATTTTTATTAGCTATGTGCTCCCTGCGCATCGATTTTGGGCAGTCGCGGTCACAACCTCCAGAACAGGCAAGAAATCCCCGCTTTCATTCCCGTTTCCGTGGTGTAGCGGTTATCACGTGCGCCTCACACGCGCAAGGTCCCCGGTTCGACCCCGGGCGGAAACATTGGTTTTAATTTTTATTAGCTATGTGCTCCCTGCGCATCGATTTTGGGCAGTCGCGGTCACAACCTCTAGAACAGGCAAGAAATCCCTGCTTTCATTTCCGTTTCCGTGGTGTAGCGGTTATCACGTGCGCCTCACACGCGCAAGGTCCCCGGTTCGACCCCGGGCGGAAACATTGGTTTTAATTTTTATTAGCTATGTGCTCCCTGCGCATCGATTTTGGGCAGTCGCGGTCACAACCTCTAGAACAGGCAAGAAATCCCTGCTTTCATTTCCGTTTCCGTGGTGTAGCGGTTATCACGTGCGCCTCACACGCGCAAGGTCCCCGGTTCGACCCCGGGCTGAAACATTGGTTTTAATTTTTATTAGCTATGTGCTCCCTGCGCATCGATTTTGGGCAGTCGCGGTCACAACCTCTAGAACAGGCAAGAAATCCCTGCTTTCATTTCCGTTTCCGTGGTGTAGCGGTTATCACGTGCGCCTCACACGCGCAAGGTCCCCGGTTCGACCCCGGGCGGAAACATTGGTTTTAATTTTTATTAGCTATGTGCTCCCTGCGCATCGATTTTGGGCAGTCGCGGTCACAACCACCAGAACAAATAAGAAATCCCTGCTTTCATACAACGCTTTCATTGACACTGTACACCCAAACTTCCAAAAATCTCGTCCACGACTTCGAGAACTGGGCCACACAAAATATTTAATAGGTTCATCGCATATCCTTAGAACTACCCTCTAGTGACTACGTCGGCGAGCATTCTGCTGTTTCGTTTGCTATTAATAACCCTCCTTATAGGCCCGTTCATTTCTACACTGATTCTCTGTCTCTGCTTTCTGCCCTGTCTTCAGTTACTTCATTTTATCCGACAATCATTTCCATTGAGAAGGATCTCTATCGTTTGTCTTCTCTTGTTCCATTTATTTTATTTCATATCCGCGGTCACTCTGGGATTTTTGGAAATTAGTTAGCCGACCAGGCTGCTGGCAGTGCTGGGTAATATGGCCCTTTACACATTTCTACCCTTTCGCGCCGTTGCATGCGTTCCCGTGTACACTATCCTTCACTTCTTTTTTCACGAACTTATTGGCAAGAAAATAATGGCGGCACAGAATTATTCAACTGGATCCGTGATACGCTCAATCTTCCCTCCATTCGGCGACCTAGGAGTCATATTATAACTTTACTCAGTGGGCACGGTAGATTTCCTTCCTACATTAAAAAAAAATTGCCCTATCTCCATCTTCAATTTGTCCATGTGGTATGTTGTGCGAAGATGTCAGTCATTACTTCCGGAATTGTTCCCTTACTGCTCCTTTCGTTTCCAGTTTAAAGTCTCTCTTCTCATCTGGCATTACACCGTCTACTTACCCCTCTCTTTAGAATAACCCTGCTGCTTGTGCTGTTCGGGTTCAAATGGTTCACCTCATAAGCAGAACAATTCCTACACAATCCCGATCTTGTTCCTTCGTCACTCTCATTTCTCCTGCACAAGCTCTGCACTGAGAAGCGCTCTGTTTTCCTTTGCTGGACATGGATGCATCTCGCTGTGGCATGACACATCGTTTGGACCAACTGTACCTGAGGAATTATCTGTGCTGACATTATCTGTGACATTATCTGTGCGTCTGACTGCTCTGTGACTTTTGGTTTTCAGCCTTTTTTGTTTGTTTGTTGTTTTTATTTTCCTGCTTTTCTCTTAAATTTTCTTTTTGGGCGTTTAGGTCCTCTTCTTTATTTGTATCGGTTTTAAGCCCGGTAAAACGTTGCTTCTCCGGGTTCTCTTTTTCATTTATGCTCTTTTTTGTATTTTTTTCTGAGAGGACCAATAAAATGGTAAAAAGGGCCTTATAGCGGCAGTATTGTCATTTCATAGCGTCTTCGCGTCGGGGCCTAGGACGGGGCTGGGGTGAGCGGTGAGGTAAGTTAGGGTCTGGCGGGCTGGAATTTCTTCGAAGGATTTGGATTGGAAAGCATTTATTGTCAGCATTGAGCCCTATGCGGGCGCTATACTAGACGACCTCGAGCCCGTGGTTCTCGGCCATCTTGTGAGCCCACTCAGTGGCCCGGACTTGTGTCAACGTTTCTGAGCTGGCCAGTATAGCCTCGCACTGCTCTAGAGAAGGGACTGGTAGTAGGTCCACCGGTGGCGGCGCTTTTTTGCAGCCCCATAGAATGTGATCGTATCCGGCTATCTCGCCGCATTCTTTGCAAGTTGCATTGTATTGTGTTGGGTACATGTGAGCTAGTTTTGACGGGCTAAAGAAGACTCGCGTCTGGAGCCGACGCCACGTTACCTCCTGCCTTTTGTCGAGCTTCTTGTCTGATGGCGGATATATCCTCCTCTCCAGTTTAAAGTAATTAGTGTAGTCGTGAATGGATATGAATGCGTCTCTCGTGAAATTCGGGGACTCAACCTGGCTCACCGCTCGGCTGACATAACCTCGAGCTATACTGTGAGACAACTCGTTTCCCCTGTTCCTCGAGTGTGCCGACACCCTTATTAGTTCCACCTCTCTTTGGTTCCAGTCTTTATGCCTTAGGATTCGTTCTGTCTCCTTGGAGATCATACCCCTCGCGAAATTGTTTATAGCGACTTTGGAGTCGCTAATTCGAAGGAATTTTAGTAGCCATGAAAAGAATGACACAGCGTTCATACCCATTGGTTCGATGGTCCCGTGTGCCCACAATCTCGCCGCCACGTGCATCGGGCGAAAAACGCGCACTAATGAACGAAAAAGAAGCTGGTCGGGTCGCAGGAGAGCGGGTGCTGCGCGTGGCATTCCGAACGTGGCACGCGCCAGCAGCAGCAGCAGCGGCAGCAACGGCTCTCGCACCCCAACCGAATATACCGGACAGCAGCAGCAGCTCATTCGTGCTCTCACTCGGGTACAGCGACCACAGGACCCCACCGATGCCCGTACCTGCCGACGGCGCGGTCAGAGGCGGGAACGCCATGGCGGCCGTCGCCGAAGTGAGCGTTTCCTCCAGCAGCACCAAGAATAGCACCTCCCATTCGGATCCCAAGCGTGATAGCAGCGGCAAGCGCGTTGTCTACCCGCGAAGGCGTCCCGGTTTTCAACGGCTCTACCAGCTTGGCTACCAAGATGTCCGAGCTGCGGGAGATGAGGCGTGCCGCTCAGCGGGCGTTTGCCACAAGAACCGTGACCACGGCGGACGCCTCTCAGGCGACGGAACGGCTAGAACCAGGAGCGGGGCCACAGGTATGGGCCGCATGGCGGCGCCGCCGTTGTTTTTCATGAATGTGAAGCAGTGCCTCTAAGTCGAGACATTCACGGAAGCGTCGCAAGCACGCTGCATACTTAGCCACTATACATTATCGCTAATATTTCTATGTCTAGAAAGAACTTACCGTGAGATGTGGGTCTGGGTCTTAATATTTTGTCTTCTCGTAGCTCTTCGCAGTCGGCTGAGGTCAACTATGTCCTCTCAAACACTGCGTCGGCAGCAGGCGTGGAGGTGGCACTAGGTCTATGGCATAGCATAGACGTGCGCAGATTGAAGGGGGGAGGGGGGGCAGAGGCCTGTCTAATAGACATAAGAAAGGGGGGTGCAAATTTTGTGCCATATTGTTCCTGCTGACCAGAAGACATGAACGGGAGCTACCATCAAAGTTTGCCCCCCCCCCCTTTCCGCCTTATGGACTGACCTGTTCACGCCTATGGGCAGCAGTAGCAAGTTTTTAGTTTTGTTTTCTTCTCGGTCTGTTGACGGATACAGTAGGGCAGGCCTCAATAATTAGCACACAACTGCATGTTGTATTTGCGCTAACCGCGCTAAAGTGCAGCATTACGGAAAATCAATTTGTCATTTTGCAGCTGAGGCCAATAACAGAACGGTGCTTGAGGTGCATTCGTTATTGCGATAGCAGTTGGCTAGGGGAAAGCTCGAAGCATTAGGACTGCCATTTTATAAGTAAATCCAGCCAAAGTGGTGAAACGTAATTTTTCACAAATCTAGTTTTCCTTGCATCTAGATCAAGTATTTCTTGGAATTCGAGCGCACCGCGCCGAATCTAGAGCGGACATCTGGCGTCAAAGCTTCTTTTATATTGCTCTCTGTACGGAACTATTGCATCTATTTATTGCAATCGTAAATGACTCCAAGAAAATTCAAGAATATAAGTCAGTCCCCCTCCGTAACCAGCTTCACTTTCTATTTCTGAATGTTTCTAGCGACAGCCAGCTCACGCCCACTGAAGGACTGCACCTTTGCTCGGAATTCCGGCACACTGCAAGCTTTAGATGAGCTCGAGCACGAATTTGTATATTCTACCACCTGTTAACAATATTCGGCGTTCGTTGCTGCTGTACAGTTGCTGCATCGAGCTCGAAGTAGAATGCGAAATAGTTCGATGTAACGACAATTCGATACATGAAAATGGCAACAGGTAAACTCATCTGTGACCTATAGAAGCGATAATACATTGCACCCACGTTAGTGGCACGTTTCTTACCGTGACGTGCCTCCTGCCTAACCTGCTTCGCACCGATGCCGCAGCGGACTGTTCTTTCGAACAAGGTGCAAACTATCGCAAGATGTGCGATCCTCTTAAGCAGTTCACTGTAAATAGAAATATCGTAGTCATTAAAATTAAGTGCAGTCCGTTTCCAGAACTTGCTCGGCAGCGAAGCAAGCGAAGTACGTGCGCTAGGCGAGGGCCGCGCCCCACCAGTGTTTAGGTAGTTAAATTGACTTCACCGCATGACAGCACTGTGGCGTGGAAAATAGTGCAGGCGATCGAAGGCCAACTTTAAACACCCCACGTTCACCTCGTCACACGGTTTCACAGCGCTAGCGTTGCCGACAGGTGCGCAAGGTTGCGCAGCTGAAGCTTCTCCGCGAGCGAAAAGTAATCGAAGAGCTTCGTTCGAAGAAGGGGCGCGACAGCACTTCGATATATCAAACGATCGGCGAAATCGTAGTTCGATATTCGCACAGACTTTCCTATACTTTTTATTGGGTTTTGAAGGTTGTAATCACTGTGTTCGATGTACAGCCATTAATTCGAAACACCCGGATTCGATATATCTGGCCTGGTCTTAACGATAAAACAAGTTATGCTCAATGCTGACTGCGGTATGCTAAATGCGTTATGCAGAATGATGGCTGCAGTCTTCATTAGTCGATGTCCATTGCTCGATGCCCAGGCTCAAGGCGACGGCACCATGCGGAGCTTATTAGCCAGCGTGCTCCCTGAACCGACACCAGGAGCTGGCTTTTACATCTACTGGCTGAACCTGATGAGCGTGCGATGGCGGCTACAGCAGCACGACCTGACATATGTCCTCAAGCCAGGCTCCGTGCAGAGGCATCGACTGAGCGCCCATGGCCCACTGACTGTCTCTCACGGCTACTTTGTGTTCCCGCTTTCCCACTCGGAACTGCCGCCGGCTCTGAACTACGGTGCCGCCGGACGCCTCATTGCGGATGAAATCCTCAGAAGGGTCTTCAGGGTCCCTGTAGGACAAGCAACCACCACCCATGTTCCGTCGCGACGAAAGTCTTGCTGTCGATTCGCCGTCGGAGTGGTCCTCGCACCACGTGGACACCAAGGCTCTTTTGGCTGCCTTAAATGGCTACAGGCCGGGCATCCTCTCAGCATAGCTGAGCCTCTCTCAGGACCGGCTTTTCTTCGTGGCCTCCTGTGAGGCGCTCTTTTCCAGCGGCGACTACGTGGATGGGGGACGGAGATGCGAGCCGACGCTGCAACGAGCCAGTCATGACGTTGTCGGATTTCACGGCGGTCTTCCAGTGCGATGTTCCTAATCGTCAGTATTAAGTTCAGAACGGGCCGCTTCGCACATCCCGTGTCACATCTCTCTTGTTATTTCTTTTTTTTTTCGCTTTGGATATTTTCGCTTATAAGCAGCAATGATGTCTGATTTAGTAAATTAGTGACACCCTATACTGTTTGATGAGTGCTCTTTGCGGGGTGCACGATAAGTGCAAAGTGGAGGTTGGAATATGCACCCGGCGTTTCAGGAAAAACCCGCCACTAATTTTTAAAAATAGGCTTTCCTTCCGCGGCACAATAATGCTAGGGTTTGCAGGCAACAGAAAAGGGGTGAGTAATGTTAATTAGGATGATTTACTATCTTTGCCTATTAGCCGTAAGTTTTTTCGACATTGGAAAACTATTGCTTCCTCTCGCAAATCTCCCGCGCGCAAAGCAGTGGCCCTCAGCCATGGTGCTTCTTGGCGTAAGTGATCGCCCATCTCTCGTATAAGATGGAGCAGCGACAAGCACTATACAGCAGTGTTGACAGTAACGCGTTACAAGTAACGGCGTTACAAGTAACACTAAAATTGCTAAGCTCTTGCACATTTGCGCAAAGTATTTTCCTTAAGTCACGATTTCGGGTAATAGAGTTGTTTGGGCTAGAAGTTTTATGTGCAATATGAACTTTATAAAATTGTTATCGTCAGTTCTTGCAGCGAAGACGCACTGATTAAAATTTATGGCGGTGGAGTAACGTCATAGTAACGTGCGGTACTTTTTTTCGGTAACGGTAACGGTAACACGTTTACTTTTTTCTAGATAACGTAGGCCGGTAACGCGTTCCCTTTTTTTTTAGCGTAACTAGTAATGTATTTAGTTACTTTTTTTCGGTAACGTCCACAACACTGCTATACAGCGCAGGTAGAGCAGGCGGGTCGGAATCTCACATGGCACTTTCGCTATGCGCTGAGAGGAATTTCTTTGTACGGAGGTTTTTAGAAAGCCTGCGTCTTCTGGGGCGAGATGGCCAGAATTTGTTGGGTCACAGCGCCGAGGGTAATTGCGATTTCGGAATTCGAAAAAACTGATCCGAAAAACTGCGCCGAATCTGCAGCGGACATCTGGCGTCAAAGCTTCTTTTATATTGCTCTCTGTACGGAACTATTGAATCTATTTATTGCAATCGTAAATGACTCCAAGAAAATTCAAGAAG